>NW_027513318.1:792281-1146991 GCF_048772815.1 Callospermophilus lateralis | reverse complement strand
TGGCAGGAACAGGTCGGGTGGGGGTGATTGGTCAGCACTAAGATAGGCATACATTTAAACTGATTGGTTGAAGCCCTGAGAAGTGTATGTGCTGAGCTGCACAGCCTCTGGGAAGGGGTGATTTAGTAACTACGTGGTCAAGGGAAGATTTCGACACACATCTAACAGGCGGTTCCAGGAATTGTCTTAACTGCCACAGAAATTTCAGGCTCTGAGTGCAGCTTGAAAACTTTACAAAACCTGGTCCTTTACATTTTAACTTCAATTTCTTTTATCCTCTCAAATCTAATGTTTTCTTCTTGCACTTGCAATGTTTTCTATTTTCTTCTTTTTAATGCAATCTCAGAAGGTGTTTCTGTTACCAATTTTCTAAAGTTTAAAATTATTTGAGCTTGGAAACAGCAAAATTTACTATTCAATAATATTCTATTTGAAAACTTCTGTTTAAAATGAGATATCAAAGTTGAAAAAAACTTTAATAAAAAGCCCATTTCACTGTCAATATTGTTTAATTTTGCAAACGTTTATCACAGACTTCAAAATGTGTCAACCCAAATTTGGGTGCCCCTGGGATAAATAGTATAGGCAGGTGCATCATCTCCAGAGTGTTCTGCAAAACTTGGCCATCCCACCGCATAGCCTTTCTTTTGTGCTTCTATTAATTAAAAACCACAGCTAAAGAGAAGATAGTCCATGAGTGATAAGACATCTTCTGAGTACATGAAAAATAACTTTTCTGTTTGTCTGAGTGTGGGTTTGCTCAGGACCTGCACTCTTTTGCATGTTAGGATCTTTATTTGCCTAATGTCATCCAATATTTTTGGATCAAACAGTATAACGTACTGTATCAATTCCTCTTCTTCTTATTGGTGGAGAAAATTAGCCTAACTCTGAAAATCACAAGTTTTTCTAAATTCATGGACAATACATTAATTAAAAATTGCTTATAAATTTATACTATTTTGTAATAGGAAATTTCAAGAGAAAAAATGCTTGGTAAGAAGCCTTTGCTCTTCTATGTTAAAAGCACAAATGTTTTTTATCATGTTTCATTTTATTGGATTTAGTTTTGTTCTTTCACTTACTCAAACTATATTAACTGAAATCTTACTGGGGGCTGGTAACTTGATCAGTGAAAGATAAATGTGGTCCCTGCCCTCACTGTTTATTTTGGACTCCAAATTACATTCTGGGACTGGATATAAAGGATTATAAATGAAAATGACTGAGTCTGTCCATCCTTCTTTCTTTTAATTTGCAGTTAGAATTTTGTCCAGTTTTTATGAGAGAAGGAATGGCAGCATTTAAATGAAAAACTTAAAGTTTTAAACATTCCTGGAGAACATTTATTTTTTTAAAAAAATTCTGTGCTTATAAAATTACTCAAGAATGTCACCATTGAGGGAACAAAAGAAATTATGCTATTGGAAAAAAATTATTATTACAGAAATTAAAAGGGTAGTCATAATTGCCTGAATATGAACTTTGTGACTTAAGCAACCACTTTAGTATCTTATTTCCAAAACAAATCCTTTTCAGTGTTTTGTCCCACAACAAATACAAATGTTGCTTTTATATTTGTTTCACACATTTATAATTAGATGTTCAGTTTACAAAAGATAACAAACTAAGAATAGTCATGACAAAAGGAAAATAAAATGAAGACCTCCTGACTGCTCAGCTAATGCTCTTTAAGGAAACATATCATGTGACTATATTCTGGTTGCTTGGCTTCTGTTGCCATTGTTACAAATTCTATTTTATTCCTGTAAATTCTATCTCCTAAATTTGCATGCACAGAGCACCATTTATTACACCAATGACATGTTTCCTGGTATTCTTGATCTGGCTTGAATAGTTAATTGCTTTATTTCAACTCTTCACATAATATATATGAAGTTACAAATCGTCAAAAACATATATAATCTAAAGCTTATTAAAGATGTTTTGCCTCAAAGAACATCCATATATCCTTAGTCAACAGACCAGGAATTGCTAAAGTTAAAAGTTTAGTTATGTTTTTAATTTCTAGCACATTGACTATTTAATTCTTCATCCAATCAATATTTAAGGCAACATCTACATGAGATATAGATTCATGAAAAGTTCCAAACATTCCCTGGAAGACCAATCAAATAAATAATGACTTATAACTTCTGGAATTCTTCTGGCAAATCTTCCTAAAATCTCTAATGTTGAGTTCATAGAATATCAAAAATAAATACTTTGTTTATGTGCTCTTTTAACTAATGTTTCCATCCTAAATATAGTACAATGTTGCCAAATACAAATTTAGCTGCATTAAATAAAACTGTATTGGAGAGAGTTGTGTTTGTTCAGTGTAAATTAAATCACTAATGTGGCAAACAGTAAAAATGCACCAGGTAAAAACAATAAATGCCTGCATTTTTCCCTCAAATAATTTTATGTCTTTTCTTTGTGAAACAATACAAGTCTTAAAAAGTAAACTCAATGTTAATTAGATTAATTCTTGAAAAAGTTTAATAAACAAGACATTAACAATGAGGGAGAACAGCTACACTGCATTTCAGAGACTCAATAAGAAACTAACCTTTTTGAAGAGATATTAATTCAAGAAGAAATAGAAGAAAATTAGATTAATGGTCCTTGGAATGGAGAATTTCAAAGGTGTCTCCATCATCTGCAGGGATTTTAGTTTTTTTTTGTGAACAGTCTTTACTATATATCATTCGAACAAAAAACATTTTATATATAGTTGTGGAATTATGTTTTGTAAGAAAAACCACGTGACATATTTGATTCACGTTCTGATTCTAGTTTCAAGTTAAGAAAGTGGATAAATTGGCTTAAAGCATCTTATTTACAAAAATCTGGAATATTTATTCATTATAATTTTACTCTAAGGCATCATGCTCTGATACAAAGTTTGACTTAGAACTATTTCTGACATCATCTAGAAGAGTGCAACTTCATTTTCCTGCTTTGTGTATAACATGCTCCCAGGGTCATTGTCTAAGAAACTCTGGAATATAGGTTATCTATGTGGAACACTCAAAATTTGATGCATCTTGCCTTCTGAACATGACCTTTTGTGTTATCAGTGAATCTAGCATACAATTATTGTGATCGCTTGATAATGTGATCACTTGGTTGATTTAATCTGTTTTTTAAATGAGTGTGATCTCTGTGGTCAGTTGTATTGCAAATGTAGCTGTTGTGTTTAGATGTTGGGAAATAAAGCAAACAGTTGAAACTAAGAACAGCAAGTGTGATGAAAATGATAAGGAATAGAAATCTGCAGGATGCTCTGTGTGAGCCATCTTGATCAAGCAAGATATATTTGAACCTAACATACATATATAGGCACATAAGCATACTATGCACATACACTTTAAGGCAAGTTGCACAAAATGTTTACCTTTATTTATCCCACTAAATGCAAAGCATAGACTCTATTCTTCTATTATTCCACTCAACTGCACTCTACTCCACTCCATTCCATTGGTTCATATTAGTTAAAAATATAATGGGCTTGGCACTGTGGCACAGACCTATAATCCCAGCAGCTCCAGAGGCTGAGACAGGAGAATCTTGAGTTTAAACACAACCTCAGCAACAGCGAGGTGCTAAGCAACTCAGTGAGACCCTGTCTCTAAAGAAAATACAAAAATGGGCTGAGGATGTGGCTCATGAACTTAGGGTAATGATGTCTAAATCATTCCACAGTCTTTCCTACCCCCATATGCGCTCCCGTTCCCTCCTTCCCTTTTGCCCTATTTAAAGTTCCTCCATTCCTCCCATGCTACCCACCCATCACCATTATGAGTCAGTATCCTATATCAAAGAAAATACTTCGCCTTTGGTTTTTAGGGATTGGCTTACTTCACTTAACATTATATTCTCCAACTCCATTCATTTACCAGCAAATGCCATGATTTTATTCCTTTTTATTGCTGAGTAATATTCCAATGTGCATATATACCAAAATTTCCCTACCCATTCATCTACTGAAGGGCATCTGGGTTGGTTCCACAATTTAGCTATTGTTAATTATGCTTAGATAGTTTGAAGAGCTTGCTAAAGCTATGGAATGATGAGGGGATGATGAGGGGATTCCATTAGATTCTTTAATAGATTCATGACATCCCTTTGAAGTAATGAAAGCTACACGGTATAAAGCTATTTACAGTTAGAACTCTATATAATACCTACTTATTATATTATCAACTTTATTTGTATTATCTCATTTAATCTTTACAACAGTGTTTTTAGATTGGTCAAATTATACCCCAGCATTATAGTTAAGGGAATTAATGTTCAATGGGAGAAAATAATTTTTTTATTCACCAACATCATAAAAATAAATAAAATATTAATACAGAAAGTTTGACTCCAAAACTATTTTTAAGCTTGCAAAATCCAGTAAGATAATTTATTTCTTTTCTTTGTTCCAACAAAAAGATTTCTTTATGACCTTCTCTGTGCCATGCTCCATGAACATAAAAGTAACTGACTGCTCTGATAGCATTTGTTGTAAAGGATAAACAGAAATCAAGGTTGAAGTTCATTCCTAAACTAACAGAAGAGGCAGAAAAACATAATCAGTTACACATTGACTATGAAAATAAGGTAATTCCTTTCTTCAGAATTTTTCTTAATGAAGAAATCTGTAAGTTTATCAACAGAAGAAAAAAAACCATGTTGGATTTGATGTCTTCCAACTTTGTACTCTAGGAATCTGCCACATTTTTCCTACTGTGAAATTTTTGGTTTGGAGTGGTACACTATCATCTGGTCACCTGGTAGGTCTCTGGCCTCACATACATTCTCTTGAAAGTCAACATTTTAACTCTAGAGTTACTGTTTGTAGTAAGGAGATTAATGATTGCTCTTGGTTGCAGCCTATATGGAAATCCTCACAGTCAGCAGCAGTGTTCTGGTTATGGGAAGAGGACTCAGGTGATGCAGGGCTGTGATTCATTGCTACTAAACAATTTCAGTAAAGTTCAAGGTCTTTAGGTCTAAGTGTAACTCATGAAACTTACCCCTTACCTGTCAGCTTCTCTGAAAATATTAATAAAAATTTAGAATGACAGCAAATACAGAACTCTGCACAGAATCACCTGAGGCTGAATTACTTATTATAATAGGCAACAGAACTCAACCTACAAGGTAAAATCTTACTTTCCTTCTGTAATTTCACACAAATTTTGATAGAAACACCTTTGAAGCAGAATGGTGCCTAACACATTTATTATTATTATTATTATTATTATTATTATTATTATTTGAATACAATGAATGTAGGTAAAGAAACTAAGAGTAACTGATTCAAGTTAGTGTTATCTGCTAAAATGTTTGATATGATATGAAAGTACTTAGATTTTAAGATAATGTCAAACTAATTATAAAAGCAAAGTTAATATGGGAAGTTACAACTGATTTCAACTATTCTAAATGTTATTCTTGAGTTTTCTTTACAGTCAGTTAAAAGCCATATGGGAAATTATATCTACTTGATTTCTAGTCCTTTCATAACCTTTGTCTAATTTTGAGCCCAAATTTATATACCATACTTTGCTTTTTGGAAATTTAGTTACTGCTGAAAATTAATTAATCTTTAGAGAACAAGACTTGTCACCATTCAAAAATTTCCAATAAACTCTGAAAGCAATTCCAAAAGAAGAGCCTTGCAACATGACTACAAAGTATCAGGTGCCTGAGGCAGATTCCAGGAGCCGCCCTATTCCCCCCACCCAACAGGGTCCATATACAACTCAATCAATCTAGCACCACAGCAATTATATACAGCTTAACTCAAATCATCATCTCAATGGTTCACTGGTGTCACCTTTCAATCATTCCCTCTGGCACTATGCCAGGCATCATTCTGACTGTGGCTATGGCTCTCAACATGTTCCAAAAAATTTGTGCTGTTTTAAGTCACTACCTTTGTGCTAATTTGTTACATGGGGATTGAAAAGTGACAGTTACTGGCATTCTTCTTTAAACATGGGGAAAATTGAATCCAATGGGGGAATTCCTCTATGTTAGGTCCCCAGGCCTGGGAAAATCCTATCTGGATTATCTCTGCCCTCTGGGAGCTTCACTGTGTCTTCTTGCTTCTGCATGGAAGGGAACTTTTGTAAGTAGCCATGTGGCTTGCCCAGTCCCCTCCTGCCAGAGATCTTGATAGTTCTGAGCATCTCCCCCTGTCCTGTGGTCTGTACCTGTCAGTTCCCACAGGCAGCTCTCCTGCTGATGAGACAACCCAGTTCCTTGTGGGCCCCTTGGATGCCTCATGAGACAGAACATGTGCTCACATCTTGCTGAGGTCGTTCCTTTTCCATTTTCAGCTTCTTCTGGGGTGGCTGAAGGATAATTCCAAGAAGCTCCCTGGTGGCTCTCTAAAAGGACTGAGAAGACCCACTGGCATAACTTGAACCCCTGGTGTTGAATGCTGGGACCTTTCCATCTTCCTGAGATTGCAGCAAAGGGCTGTACTGCTGTACCCCTTCAGCTCTTTGTGCTAACCTCCAGAGCAGCAATCTATTATTTTTAGCCTTTTGCCATCTGTAGAGGATGAGGATTTCCCATATCGACAGCTCTTTCCTAAGTTTCTCCCTCTCTCTCCCCACCCCCAAATTTTACTATAAACATAAAGAAGAACAAGCTTTCACTTCAAAACTTTGCTTAGACATCTCCTCAACCCAACTTGTAAACTCACCATTGACAGGTCCTACCTCCTAAAGGGAGGGAACCATTTTCCTAAGCTTCTGGCCACTGTGGAACAAGGGTCTCCCTTCCTGCAGTTTCAATAACATGAGGTTTTTTTCTTCTGAGAACTCCCTTGCAGTCCTTTTGGGGTCCATAATTATAGCAGTTTTTCAAAGCAATCTAGGCATTTACAATTATTATCATTCTTCTCAAAATTCCAGCAGCTTAGTTTACCAGCAGATTCCAAAACACTTTGCACATATTTGAGGTTTTGTTATGGTAGCATGGCTGGTACCAGAATTTATATCAGTGTTCTGTTGCTTCCATACCTATGATCACAAACTTAGAAACTTAAAAAAGGACCCACTCGCTACCTCCCAGTTTCTGTGCACCAGACATCTAGCAGGACTCAATCGAGTTCCCAGCTTAAGGAGTCAAAGCAGGACCAACTGAGGTCCTGCTGGCCTGTTTCCCTCAGGAACATCAGGTCCTCTTCCAGGCCCATTCTTGTGACTGGGGGAATACAGCTCCTTGAAGTTGCAGACTAAGGTTCCCGTGTCCTCCTGGGTATTTGGGCAGCAGTCACTCTTGGCTCCTTGCAGTCATTCTCCAATCCCTACTTATGGTCCTCTCCATCTTCAAAGGCCAGCAACAGTGTTGCAAAATACAATTGAACAAAGATTCTCCCAGACAGTCACCCCCAAGGTGGGGTTTAGTTCTATAATCTTGCTTGAACTGGGACTTTCCTTCATTTACTTTAGTGTGTGATAAGTGAGCTCCTGATATAACCCCCTACAATGGACTTTACCATGACTTTCCCTGCTCCCATCTGAGCATATTTTGATTATGATATTTCTCTCTACAGGTTCCTGTGTGGCATCCAATGGCAGCACCTTGGTTCTCCTGAAGTTCAGGAACTGTGCCAGGGTTTCTTTTATGTAACTTGTGTACATATCCAAAAGTCCTGCTTTTTTCTTATCCATCACAAATTATAGACTGAAGTGCTAGACACTTGTGTAATTGGTATTTCTAAATTCTTCTGGAAGCAAATAATGAATGCACATAAAAAATAAAAGTAATAAAATATTCTTCATTGATTTCACTTTAAAGTTAGCCCAATTAAACTAACAGGGATTATAAAATCAATTCACTACAAAAATTCTATCAAATAAGAAATGAATCTTGAGAAGATTTAACTGATGCCAATTATTAAGTTATAGTAATTATTAAATTATTTTTGCAAAATGCTCATATGCTTTAACATATTTTTAAAGCACATTAATTAAGCAAAAATATATCTGCTTTCTTCTTTGAGGGAAGCTCCTTCTACCCATGATTGCAGAAGATTATAAACTATTTGCTTTTAGCCTCCTCAGATTAAAAGAATGTAATCAGAGACAGAATGACAAATTAATTAAAATAAAAAAGCTTTTTATAAAACTTGAAAAGTACTATCATCTTGTTATGTATTCATTCATATGAGTAATGTTCCATTTGAGGTCAAACAAAATATTTTCCAAAAGTTATAAGTTTCTGTTGAACTACTATATTTCAAGTTTCTCAGCCTTAACTTCTGTAAAAATCATGTTATATTGAATAAAAATGCAATTTTTAATAAATACAGAATCTAACACTGAAAAAGGTACAGATGGACATATGTTTTTATCTTGTGGTTTTCCTGTTTATTCATGTTAAACAGTACATAGAATTAAATCCATAAAAATGGAAGCTGTTTGAATCAGACCATCCTGATTCTAAGGTAACACAGAAGATCAGCTTTCTTTAAAATGGACAGAGAACTTGTATATGTGTGCTTTTTGTTTTTCTCTGGTGGGGAATTAATATGAAATATCAAGTTTTCAAAGGTTTCCATTTGTGGTCTTTAAAAAACATAGCTGTAATTTTGTGAACCTTATGCCAATGATTTGCCCCCACCTCTGATGCTGAGCTGTCCTGGTCAAATGCCTTGACTTTTATAAGATGTGACAGGAAGCTATGTGGGGCAATTTCAGAATATAGACCTCACCAGCTTTCACAGCTTTTCACAACCTCCTCCCCCATTGCCCCCAGCCCTTGAGGAACTCTGGACCCCCAGGAAGAGAAGAAGACCCAGTACCAAATTTTAGGGTCTCTCAGCTACTAGACTACACATGCAGTGACCTCCCCCCACTCCAGGGCAGCTGCATGAGGGGGCCCAATAGGCATCAGAGCAACCAGTTGAACACAGCATGGTGGAGAAGTATAGGTAAGGGTTGTTTTCAGCCACTAAGCTTCAGGTTAAGGGATTCAATGCAGCCACAGAGTCCAAAAATCTAATCCTCCACCAAAAGCTGGTACAAAAAATGAGTCCTCTTTCAAAAACTCCACTTTACCACAGACTTCTTTACAAACTGCTATATACAAAGAGATTCTGTACCAACATTTTAATGATCTTTTTCTATTCAATGAGTCAAAAGGAGGTAATATTGCATTCATCATTTTCAGAAAAATGCATTAGAGAATAATATTAATAGAAAAGAGTATTTTTATACTTTGAAAATTTGTAATTAATTTCTCCTATTCAAAATTTATACTTAGTGTATTTTTATCTTTAAATAAATTAAAATTTACAGTATCGTTTTATCAGTGTAAGAGCTCTCAGGCTTCAAACCATCTTCAATTTCTCAGGGACAGGCAGCCAATTCTGCAGGTAATATTTCCTCCATTGTATTGTTATCTGATTTCTCCTTTTTCTTGAGAATTTTTTTTCTCCTTGGCTTAGAGGAGTGAGAAAATCTATTGGGGTAAAATTCACCTAGACCAATGTGAGAAATGGAGCCCATGAGTGGAAATCTAGGCTCTTGCTTTTTTTTTTTTTTTTAATTAATTGAAGGATCTATTCGGTGCATCTTTCTTTTCTTTTCTTTTTTATTTTTTTTAATATTTATTTATTTATTTTTAGTTATTGGTGGACACAACATCTTTGTTTGTATGTGGTGCTGAGGATTGAACCCGGGCCCGCACGCCTGCCAGGTGAGTGTGCTACCGCTTGAGCCACATCTCCAGCCCTTGGCTCTGGCTTGAGACACAAAAGCCTCCTGCCTCAGCGGAGCCAAACCAGAGCGGGGCTGCTGCAGGGGCCCCGAAGCTCTTCTGCTGCCGACTCTGTAGGCTTGATTCTTCTTTATTCCAGAAGGTTCCATCTTCCATGGAATGCCTTGGCCTTCCTTAGTCAAGTATACAGAATCTTCAGGTTGGAGCTTTAAAAGCTCTCATGATGAAGGGTTCCCCCTCTGAGAAATGTGTCATGATATGTTCACCAGGTCTGAACTCAAGCAATTATAAATCCGTATCCCCTACTCTAGACGATGATCACCCACAGTGATGATGAAAGAAATAATTACTATTTAATTTAATAGTTAGTATTAAATAAAATAAGGTCCACACAAGAAAAATCAAATTTATGTTACTGGTTCCTAGAGCATTGTCTTATCTTCCACCACTGCAGCTGTGATGCTGGTCTGTAAGTCTGTTACAGTCATTTTTATTTTCTTATTTGTAATATCTGAATAAGGACTGACTTGTTTTACTGATTCCTTAAAGTATATTTACATAAATAGCAGTAGTTCTGGATTTCACTTATTTAATCCCTTCAAATATTAGTAGGGGGAAATTGAAATATGCAATAAATACTACTTCCCCTAGAGAGATTGTTATGGCTCTTGCTATCCCCAGTCTGATAAGGGCATATATTCCTAAATGTTCCCCAATTTAAGTAGGAGGTGGTGCTTCCAATTCAGCTGTCACTTCCAACAACTGTCAGTATTCATTTGAGACAAATGGTTTCCATTTTCAATCAGCGAGCTATCCTAATTGTCATGTGACACTAAAATATTTAGCTTAAATTTACACACACACATTTTCATTACAATACATTTTTTAAAAAAATTCTTCAGTCATCAAATCACCATCTATTTTTCTACAAAATTTTGCTTTTATTGTTAAGATGTCTTTATTGATTTATTGTTAATTTCTCCTTTTTCTTGAGAATTGTTTTTTCTCCTTGGCTTAGAGGAGTGAGAAAATTTATTGGGGTAAAATTAACCTAGACCAATGTGAGAAATGAAGCCCACATGTGGAAATCTAGGCTCTAGCTTGAGAAACAAAATCATTGTGACAGAAATAGTTTCATTTTAGCACAAAAATTTTATCCTTAAAGTTTAGATTTTTTTTCACTTTATTTTATTTGTGTACATATATATATATATATATATATATATATATATATATATATGCATATATATGTGTGTGTGTATATATATATATACACACACACACACATACATACATACACATTTATATATATTTTAATGAGGTGCAGAGGATCACATGTGCTAGGCAAGTGCTCTACCACTGAGCTGCATCCCCAACCCCTAAAGTTTAGAATTTTTCAATGAGCAAAACAGAATTACTTAACGAATCTCAAATTAAAGGCAAACATTCTTGTCATAGGCCAAAAAGAAGTAATATTCATTTACCTCTTTGAGATCATTGATTTTCTCAGGTAGAATATTCCCCCAGTATCTGAAAGTCCAAAAGGAACCTTGCTACCTGTCCTACCGCCTGTCTCACTAGCAGAGCCCTGCCTGGCTGTCTGGCACTCCTTCCCCAGGATGCACTTCAGGATGGACAATTTGGGGAATCATATGCATGCACCACAATCCGGTTCCTCGGCCTCCCACTGTCCTTCCCTGGGCAGTCCCCAGCCTGGCTTCCTCTGGCTCTCCGCTTCCCTATTTCTGTTCCACCATGCTGAGCTACATAGAATGGCAGAAGAGAGACATCAGGGTGGTTTTTGATGGCTTTGTACACCATATAAACTAGGCCTCTCTAACTTCTTGTTGCCCAAGAGAAACACGCCCTCATGATCAAACCATTGTTTGGGGGCTTTGTTACCCATACTCAACATAACCTCTAACTATGTTCCCAACCTGAGACCTTCTAGTCCTTGAGAAGTGCATCACAATCCATTTGAATAATGTCACCTGAAGTTGTGCAGTACTCAGCCTGTGCAGTTATCTGTGGTGACTCTACACTGTCCTCAAACCATGAAGCTCCTAACATTCAAATATGACTTCACCTTAAAGTAAATTCAAAGACATACTCCCTCCTGAAGGATGTACAACATAGCTCCTTTTTTATTACTATTATTTCATGTGTTCTCTTAGACAAAATGATTGCTTCTTTCTTTCTTTCTTTCTTTCTTTCTTTCTTTCTTTCTTTCATGGTACTGGGGATCTCACTGAGTTTCTTAGAGCCTCACTAAGTTGTTGAGGCTGGCTTTGAACTTACAATCCTCCTGCCTCAAGCCTCCTGAGCCACTGGGATTACAGGAGTGTGCCCTGTCCCTGGCTTCCTTCTTTATTTTAGATTGTAGGTCTCTAAGGATAAACTTGATTCCCTCCCTTTCCATTTACTCTAGGCTTTTAATGTACCTAGTTTGGTTGGAAATAAATGTTTTATTATTTTTTGAGATTGCAACAATAAATGCAGTGGGACTCTTGTGTGACCATTTCGTGAGGCTGGGCATGGAAGTTTACAGTTGTAGTGTCATGGGAACATTAAAAAATTTCAGATGTGGAACATTTTGGATTTCAGATTTCTGGATTCAGGATGCTCAGCCTATGTATGGACCGTGAAGATGTTTATTGTTTCCATCTGACAGTGTTTAAATTACTTACTACTATTTCCACAAGCCCTGCCCCAGAACCTCAAAACACCACTGGCCTTGTCAGCCCCTATATTTCTGGGGTTCCCGGGGCTCAGCTGGACAATTTTTTCTCTGATCTCTCTTGGGGTTCTTCATAAAGTTGCTGCTCATGGTGGTGGAGGCTGGAATCATCCCAGGACCCACTGCCCCCTGGGATGTGGGATGGCTGGGCCTCTCCCTGTCCCTGGGATGACCATTTGGGGCCACTCTGCACTGCTTTTGAAAGGGGGCGGGGTAGACCTTTGGTTGATGGTAAAGCGTTGTAATCAGCTACTTGATAATCATAGCTAGCAAGTCTTCATCTTGCTTAGCTGGTAATTCTGCAAAATGAATCATATTTGGGGGTTCTTTTAATTTTTGAAGGAGAGGCTTTTTTCTTTCACATTTTATAAGTAAAGACTATTTTAAGACATGCTTTCAAGAATAGCACTGAATAAAGCTGGCACCTATTTTTTTAAAATGTGAAATTTAAATAAGGTTTGTTTTAAAAGAGTATTTAAGAGAGCAAAACAGCTGGCTATCCCTATCAATACACTTATCATGCCAATCAAATCTTTTGCATGGTCTAGGTCTCCCTCAAGACCAATCAACATAACTAACATAATGCTGTTGGGTGCAGAGCAGGCTGAACTGTGTTGTCTGCAGCGCAGGCTGAACAGATGTTGGCTGCAAGATAGCCCAGTCACTCAAACCCCCCTCTATCTGGTCCTTTATCACCTGTTTGTGTCAAGTCCCGCTCAAGGCTGAGCACTCAACCCCCCTTGGGCCAACAAGGCAGCTTGCAGACCCAGAGGCCCCATTAGATTTGGGCTATAAAAACTCCCTCCTGCCAGGCACCTCTCTCTCTTGCTCTCTCTCTCTTTCTTGCACGTGCTGTCTCTCTCTCTCGCTCTTGCTCTCTCCCTGTTCATCTCTTCCCTTCTTTCTCTCTCTTTCCTTCTTTCCTTTCTCTTTGTTGCACTGCTGCAATAAAGATCTTTTGGTTGCTCCGAGTGTTGTGGTCAATTTTCTTTCAAATGCACGTGTTTGTGTAGATAAGGCCTTATTAATATTAGCATTAAAATCATTTGGAATGAGTTTGATAGACCTTCATTGTCTTAGTTCCAGCGTCTGCCATGTTTAATAGTGTGTGAGAGGACAGAATTTAAATTTGTGGGGAAATATGAAAGATGGCCGGTGATAAATTTTTTCCAGAACCTTTCAAGATTCAAAGTGACTAGAATACTGTACAGGGTGCTATCTGAAAAAGAAGTAAATATGACTTAAATATGACTTGATATGAGAGGTGGTACATATGCACCTCCAAGCAGTCCTGGGCCTGGTCATAATCAGAGAAGCTTGGAAGGCCTCTGACGCTGCTGTGACTCTGTGTGTCAGCCTTGCGCCTAGAATGCTGTGGCCTGCTGCTGCCACTTTCCACACACAAGAGCCCCACCGAGCTGCTTCTTCTCAGACCCACTGGTACATGTGGAAAATCTCATTAGGTTTGTCTGGAACATGTGAAATAGAGATGGTTTTGCCTACAGCGGAGGAGGAAGCAAGTAGGCTGAATGCTTTTGTACACTGTGGCCCAGTTGGAAAGCCTGCTGGGAAAGCTCCTTAAAGCACTCTGTTGTGAATAAACCTATGGACCTACTAGTTAAACTGGAGGACTGACACAAAGCCTCTACATTTTCATGCATTTCATTCAAAATTATTGGCACTCTAAAATCAGATTATTCACCTTCAGCAGCTTTAAAGTCTTATAATGACCAAAAAGAAAATCAATGTACTCTATGAAAAGAGCATAAACTTTATTAAAAAAAACTAATTTTGAAATGTATAATTGTGGTTTGGGATACTTGAACTTGTGGGGAGAATCTTTTGATGGAGCTTCTAATTGGATAAAACTATATTTGGGGCTGGGGATGTGGCTTAGTGGTAGGATGAGTGCTAGTACACAGGAGGCCACAACTTCCATCCCTAGTACCACAACAACAACAACAAACTATATTTTGTACACAAATGTGCTAAAATTGAGATGTCAATCTGTGCAGTCTACAAATTTGCTTAAGATCATCAAAGCAACAAACTTAAAATATATGTTGAGCTTCCTCTTATAAAAATATATGTTGACGTGTGTAGCTCTAAGTGGATTTTAAAAAGACAATTTCTAGGGAAAGATTTAAGCTGAACATTTGAAGAAACCAAAATTGAGAATACATTAAGCAGAGTTTGCTTGAACGTAGTAGATACCGTCCTACAAACAGAGAAAATTTTTTTATTTAAGATTCTATAGAGAAGCAGTAATTGAAGGTGTCAGTAACTTCACATTTATGCAGTTGTGAAGATAATTTTAGGAAATCTTATAAAGAAAAATAAGGAAAGCCATATGAAAAAAAAGGCATTTTTCAGAAAATGCCAGTACCTACTTTTGGAGAAAATGATGGCTAAGAAACTGATTAAACAATGTGAATAGTAGCAGGACTAAGAACTCTGCTCATGCTATTTTTAGCATGCAGGTAATTAACAAAAAGAAGTATTATAAAATTGTTATTATCAAAACTTTTCTATTGAGGAAAGCAAAAAGCAATAAAAAATGAAATAAACTTTATTTGTATATGAAATAAATTTTATTTTTTTTTTTTAAAAAAATATTTATTTTTTAGGTGTAGATGAACACAACACAATGCCTTTATTTTTATGTGGTGCTGAGGATGGAACCCAGTGCTTCACACATTCGAGGTGAGTGCTCTACTATTGAGCCACAACCCCAGCCCTGAAATAAAATTTATTTAAAGTAAAAAAAATAAAATTCTAGATGGGCTGAAGATTATTAACTGCTTAGATGTAGCTGATGTTACTATAAATTGTATTCCATGCAGGGTGATAGTTATCATTAGAGAGGCCCACCAAACCAAGTTTCTGGAATTTTCCTGTTAGGTAGAAACTATTTTAATTATCACACTAGCAAGTGGCTTAATGGAAATGAAATGTGATATACATATTTCTCATTTAAAATTTTCAGTAAACATAAAATGACAACTGTGAAATTAGAGTCAATCAGTGTTGCATGGTAAACTAAGTCATGATCAAAACTGCTCCATTTACCTATGAGATGCCAAAATGAATCCTGCTATCAGGTATAACTAATTAGAACAAATAATATATTTTTAAAAACTGCTTAAGCAAGCAAAACTACATTGAAATTTCACTTTACTCCAGTTAGAACATCAGCCATTAAGAATAAAAACAATAATAAATGGTGGACAAGATGTGGAGAAAAAGGAACACTTTTATACTGTTGATGGGCTTGTAAATTAGTACAACCAGTATGGAAAATTAGTATGGAGGTTCCTCAAAAGACTTGGCATGGAACCACCATATGACCCAGCTAAACCACTGCATAGTATTTATCCTTAAGAATTAGTCATACTACAGCTACAGATAAATACCCATTTTATAACTGCTAAATTCACAATTGCCAAACTATGGAACCAGCCACGGCGTCCATCAGTGAATGAATGGATAAAGAAAATGTGGTATGTATACACAAAGAAGTTTTATTAAGCCAGGAAGAAAAATGAAATTGTGGTATGTATAAGACAATGAATAGAACTTAAGAACTTAGGTTAAGTGAAATAAGCCAAACTCAGAAGGTCAAAGGTGGTATGTTTTCTCAGATATGTGAAAGCTAGAGAGGAAAAAGAAAAATAAAGGTGTGTTGGGGGGAATCTCATGTAAATCTATAAATCGAGATAAGATATCAGTTGAGGAGAGGGATCAGGGGGAGGGAGCAAGCGATAAAAAAGACAAAAACTGGTTAATGCTACTGGCCAAATTGTTACATTGTGTTCATGTATGAATATGTTACAACAAATCCACCATTATGTACAACTAAAATGTGCCAGTAAAACTATTAAAACAAATAAGCTGTTTAAATCATAATTCATAGTTTCATAAAATCAAATTTCATCTAATTATGGAAAAACTGAACTTTACTGTCATTTTGGTTGTGTTCTGGAAAAAGAACAACCAAATTAAGGGTACATAAGTCAAAGCTAAACATTAAGCCTCATGCCATGAATAAGCAATATGGGAGAGTAAGCACAAGCAGGTCTATTTGGTTGAGTTTCTACTTACGTATGCTTGTTGTACTTTGAAATTCCTAAAACCAGGGAGATTGGCTTGGTATTTTGGGAAACATACCAGAAAAGAGGAGAACTTTGCATTTTAGCCAAAACAACCAAAATAATAAATGCACTAGGTTTCCCACTCCGTCGGTTGACACACACCTATTTTCCCAGGAGAAACCCGGGATCTAGACCTCGGGAGGGCGCAGGGCGAGCCAACAGCGGGCGCGTCCTGCACACAGCGAGGTGGCCGGTGGCGCTACAGCGGAGCGTCCTGAATGGGCGGGCGGCGGCGGCCCAGCAACGTCCCCCACTCTGCCCATCCCTCCTGGAGTTCTGGTCTGGGAAAGCATCCCCGCAATTCAGTGGACAGAACGGCGACCAGGCCCGCGTGGGGCTGCCAGCCCAGTGGCCTCGGAGGTGCCCAGCGAGGAAGGGAGGCGGCCCACAGGACAAAGGCAGGCTCACGGCTGAGGGAGGCAGCTACTACCAAGAGCTCAGGTGGCGAGAACGCACCACCGCCCTGTCCTCCGGCCCCCGCCCCCGTAGAAAGGCGGAGACCCGACGCCCGCCTGAAAGGCGCCCCCGAAGAGCGGCAGCGGGTCCCAAGCTGCCACGCACTCCCGGAAGCAGGGAAAGGCCTTAGAGGCGGGGCCTGCGCAGCCCAAGGGACCTGCCAGGGCAAGCGAAGCTAGCAGGGCCACGGGGGCGGGGCGCTCGCCAGCGAGTGAAGAAGGGCCGACGCCGGGGGCGTGGCCTGGTCGGGTGGGTGAGGCAGGTTAGACGGCGAAGGCGGGGCCTGTGAAGCCCAACCAGGCCTGCCCGGTAGAGCGAAGCTAGGAGGGTCACGGGGGCGGGGCGCCCGCCAGCGAGTGAAGAAGGGCCAAAGCCAGGGGCATGGCCTGGTCGGGCGGGTGAGGCAGGTCGGATGGCGGAGGCGGGGCCTCGAGGGCGGGGGGGGGGGGGGGGCGGGGGGGGCGCTGGGCCGGCGAAGAAGGGCGGGGCGGGGCCTGGGGCGGAGCTTCAGCGGCGGGGCGGAGCTGGCAGGTCCAGGCTGCCCCAGACAGTCAATGCCCTGATGGCGGCGGTGGCGGCCGCTGGCCTGTAGGGGTGGGGAGCTGCATGGCCCGGGCTGCTGGGGTAGCTGGAGCTGGCCGTCGCCAGGAGCCATGAGGCGGATCTGCAGCTGGGAGCGCACCCCAGGCCGGAAGAGGAGGCGGCTGCAGCAGGATCCGGAAGCGCTGCTGGCGGCGGAATCTCCCGCAGCCAGTGCCTGAGGCGGCGGCCGCGGCTGCGGGCCCAAGGTACCAAGGGGCGAAGGTGGCAGGGCCGCGGTGCCCAGGGGCGGCGGCGGGAGCGAGGCCTTCCCTCGGTGGGCAGCGCTCGGTTGCAACGGGGCTGGCGGAGACCCGCTTCCCCTCCGCGCCATCCCTGCTCAGGCGCGCCCCGCTCCCCGGGCCTGGAGGGTTGGGGGCGCCGTGCTGGACATTGGCTGCGGCCCTCGTGGGGGCTCCGAGGACCCCGCACTCTCCCGCGGACACACCCTAGGGGCGGGGCGGGGCAGTCGGCGGCAGGCGTGCGGGGCGGGGGACCACGGTGCGGGGCGCGGCCTCTGCTGGGCGGCCAGCCTCGGCGACCCGGGTGCCGGACTCGGACCCTTTTGTCTCCAGGCCGAGCTGGACTCGGGCTGCCCTGCCGACGCCTCTGCCCCGCGCCCGTGCTCCGGAGGAGTTCGCCGCTGCCAACCGACCCCATCCTGCGTGTCGCCCTTGGAATCACACTGTAGTGTGTTTGATTTATCATTTGTGGAAATGATAAATTTCTGTAGTGTGTTTGATTTATCATTTGTGGAAATTTATCATTTGTGGCCTTCCCTTTTCTGTTAACCAGTTCCCATCCAGCCGCAACCCTGGGGTTCTTCTCCTAGATTTTGCAAACTACCAACAAAGAAGTGTGGCGAGTTCAGTAGACAGCCTCTGACTGCTGTGCCCGGCGGGTTGAGAGCGCTTCCTTGGAGCGCTGTTCCACCTCAGAGCCTTTGGGCCAAAATGAAGAGTGTCACTCCATGTTTATCAGGTCTCTTTTTCTCCCTTTCTAGGGTGAAAAGGTTTCAAAAATCGATATTAAATTATTAATATCTGGCTGCTTGGGAATTACAACCATAGAAGAAAATAATGCAAAAGGGAAATGGAACGAATATCTTTGAGGGTTAAGTGTCCTAACTTCTTGAAAGTGCCAGAGATGAGGTGTATGGATTTTTGAGATTAATGGGTGAACTGTAGATAATCTTTTAATATATGGTATTTTGCACTAAGATATTTTTATTTATTTCGTTTTAGATACTTATGGAAATTGTGGATTACCTGGACATCTTAAGACCCAGGAACCCGTTTAGTAAGAATCTGCTGTCTTGAGAAATGCATTTTATGAATGCTTTGAATTAAGAAAGTGTAAACAGTGGTTTGTTATTTCTGCCACATAAGGGATAATCTGAATCTGTTCCCTTGCAGTTGCCCAGATGCCTAAATCTGGCAAGAACTAGTACTTGGAGTGGTCATCCTTCAACAAGAAACACAGAGCTACCTATGTACTATATAAATGCTATCTCTTTGATGACATTTAAGATAATGGACAACTTTTCTACATCTAATTTTCATACACACAATTAACACTGGAGTTTGGAGAAGCATTTGTTATATATTGAAAGACTGAATTTTCTCTTTTTGAGTTTTCCTGATTTATTATTTCATCTGTATGCTTCAAATCTCCACAGTCACATAAACTCCAGACATAAGGATGGAGCTATATGACCCATCAAGATATACAAAAACTATTGGCAAGCTTTGGAACCAGTTGTTTTTGCATCTGTTCAACAATGAATATATTCTCTGTTAATCAAGAATATGGAAGCAAATACAGTCATGCACATTGTATTGATAAATTGTAACTGCTGAATTTTTCTGTAACTGGTTACTTTTGTCATTCAAATGCAAGTTATTTCCAAATGAATATAAAGACTATATTGGTGTACCTAGCTCCTAGCCAGTGTTGAAGATAGAAAACCTATTATGACTAATCCTTGGGAAGAAAAGGTCTGCAAAATGCCTAGACGAGTTTACTGCAAGGGAAGCAGTTTTACTGTAGGGAGTGGGTTTTCCACAAGGTTCAGCATTGCCTCCAGGAGAAAAGTAGCTGCTACAGTAGTGCTGTCAAAACACCGTCCCTTGTGATGAATTCTGGGAATAATGCTGGTGCTGTCTCAGGAAAGGCAGCTGCCTGGGGTGTGTTGTTGGTAGGAGGGCCTGGTAGTGGCAAGACAGCCCTGTGTACTAAACTCTTATGGCCAAGTTCACCTACAAGCTTGCAGAGAGATTTACCTTGCCAGGCTTTGACCTTTCATTTCTGCAAAGCCCAGGACTCTGATACTTTGTATGTTGGAGGGTTCATTAGAGGTCTGGTCGCCCAGATATGCCGCAGTGGACTACTCCAAGGATATGAGGACAAGCTGCGAGATCCAGCCGTTCAAAGCCTCTTACAGCCTGGGGAATGTGAGAGGAACCTAGCAGAAGCATTCAAAAGGTAACAGCAAAGAATGTCATAGTGTTTAGTTTTCTGTGCAACAATTAGAGACTTTTAGCTAGGGTTTTTTTTTTTTTTTGAGGTACTTTTACTAGTGCTGTGCAGTTGGGCTTAATCAGTGGTTTTGAGTACAACTGTTTATTTTAGTATGGGAAGAAACAGAACGTTGTATTGCACAATTTATAGATTAAAAATAAGTCTTAACTGTTCTTGTTTAACAACAGAATGTTCCATTTCTAACGGTAACTGTCAGTGGTCAGGGGAGTCTTTTCTTATGATAAAGAAGAACAGTTAGCTGCCTGGAAAACAGGCCTCATTTTCAGGGAGGATGAACTGTCTATACTATGAGCTGAAGTAGGAGAACTCTCAGTGTAGAAGCCAGTAACTTTTTGTTTATAGCATATTATTTTTTACATGAAAATTTCTCCTTAAAAGGCATCATAGGCATTGAGAATCTGAAGAAAATTTGCTAATGTGTTTTTGGGATTATTCCCATATTAACTTATTGAAAAGTTGAATTATAAGTTTATGTGATATTTATAACATAGTGAAAATTTGGGATTATTTTAGTGCTTTTAGTGAGTGGTGCAGAGAACATCCACCCCCCCGCAATTTTAGTTAAGCATTTGTTCATGGTGAGTGGACTGATCTAAGCAAGTTGCTTTTTGAAGTGGCTGCAGATTCAAAATTTGCTCAAGAAAACATAATTTCTTGAAAATATAATTTTTGCCTGTCACTTCCTTGGTCATTGTGAAAGTAGCAATTGGTCATTGTGTGCTGGCTCTTGCCTCCCTTCTACTTGAATGACTCATTTTGCCACACACCTTTTTCTCCCCATATTAACTAGACTTTATCAGGTAAAAGTTTGTGCCCCAAGGATTATGGAGCACTGTGCACTGGAGGTTTGTATGAGTGTGTCTCCAGGAGGACTTGGAAGAGTTTTGAGTAGCTCTGAAAAGGGTGATGCTTGTTTTTATGGCCTCCTCAAATCTAGTGTTATGAAATTTATAAAGTTTGAAGGTATATTGATAATATTTAGTAATTATAGCAAACAGTATGTTAGACATTTTTCTAACAGTTTTATAAATATTAAACTATTTCATTTTCATAATGTTCTGTGAGGTAATTCCCATTTACATATGAGGAAACTGAGGGGTGGAACGTGAAGTAAACTGTCCAATCTAGTTAAGTGGCATTTGAAGTATATCTCTCCATATTTGTAATAACAGGTTTCTTTTAAGGACTTGATGAAAAGAGGAGTGATGTAGATGTTGGTGTGCAGTGAAGTTGGAGAGTGAGGGCTGGCACACAGTGTGGCTAATAATCAGGAATGATAGTGTAGAACTTAAACTTGGGAGGGGTTATTCAACTCACAGAGTCTTGCTTTTGAGAAGTATAGGACTCTTAGGGTCTTTTAATATGTCAGTGCTGTCAGTGGAAGTCAGGGTGCATCTTTTGGTCATCAAAATCAGGCTTAAAACTGTTACATCACTCACCAGTCTATGAGGATGTCTGAGTTAATGCTTGTGGCATGGATGGGAGATGGCAGGTGTGATGGAGCGGGTCCATTGTGCAGTCACTATCATTGAGCCAGTGAGGGAGTCTTGAAAATGATACTTTCCCTTTTAGGAGACAATGGTCTCTACCCAAAAACATCTTTTATTACTTTTTTCTCAAGATAACCATCAATAGTGAAGACCTGAGTTTTAATCTCTTTGTCATCAGTAAGTTCATAAACTATTTGGATGACACCTAAAACAATTACTTTCAAAGAATTCAAGAAGACCCTAATTAATTAAAATTATATAATTTTGTAATTTAGTGGAATGCATATATAAATTTCTAATACCTAAATGTTTAAAATCCTGATAACTATATATTTTTGATGTTCTAATACTTAAGCATACCTCTCACTATAGTATCATTGATTTTTCTGAAAGAAATTTTTCTCTTACTCAGTTGTCCCTCATATTTTCTTTTTCTTGTGTAATTTACAGTTATTATCTAATTGAAGGGAAGAAAGAAGCATTTAGAGCTGTGTGTGAAAACCACACCAGCACTGCTTTTCTGATTGACAGTAGGTGCTATTCTTGATAGTGGGTGGTAATCGCTTTGTCTTTCCATCCTATATTTTCTATGTCTACACTTGCTTGCCCTTTTACCACATTAACCAGTAAGAAATCCTTCACTGGATGCTGCCCCTCCATCCGGGATTTCTCACCCTCCAGAATGGAGAACTGAATAAACCTCTTCTGTTTATAAATTCCCCATTCTCTGGTATTCTGTTGCAGAAGCAGAAAATTGACTAAGTCAACTGACTTGTTAAATAGGTCCTTCAAGGGGATTTTAATAGGAATATATTCTATCAGGGCATGTATAGTTGTAATTTAACAGCCAGACCATGGGACAGAGGACCATTGTTTTCAAGGAGTTGTGGTATTTTGACGGAGATAGAAGTAGCTATGTGATGAGATGAAATATAAATATAAGCAAAGATACACAAAATCTTTTTTTCACTTTAAATAAAAACAAAATCCAAAACCAGCTTTTATATTGTTATTTTCTTAACATTTAAAATTTGATAATGTTGATAGTTCCACATAATCATGTGAAACAATTTATTAGTAGTAAGAAATTGATAAAGAAAAAACCCTTATTCTCAGATCCACTAAGCTGGGGAACTTTCAGAGAAGTGATTTAGTAATAGATGCTTTTTTAGCCACTTACTTTTTCTTCAGTTTTTCTTTCTATTTTTCCCTATATTTCACTCTTACTACTAGGTGAAACACATAATATCGTATGCTGACTTCTTACATACAATGATAAGACTGTGTATTCACATTAAGTGCCAACTTACAGAGATTCCATTTTCCTAAATAACAAAGAGAGGTAAGAGGAATTTCACATTAATCTAGTTCCATACTGTCATGTTCCTTCTGACTTGGCACAGCATGTCATTTCTTAGATTTAGTTGTCATGAAATTTTTTTATTATCAATTATTATTTTTTAAAATATTTTTAGTTGTAGATGGACGCAGTACTTTTATTTTATTTAGTTACCTTTTTGTGGTGCTGTGGATCAAGCCCAGTCCCTCATATGTGCTAGGTGAGTGCTCTACCACTGAGCCCCAGCCCAAATATTCTTTTAGTTGTTCATGGACCTTTATTTATTTATATGCAATGCTGGGAATTGAACCCAGGGCCTCATGCATGGTAGGCACGTGCTCTACCAGTGAGCCACAACTGTAGCCCTAACATCATTAATTCTTAACCGCAAATATTGAGAGCAAAAGCTGTGTGTTTTTAAGAACAGTTCATAAAAAAAAATGTCCTGTTCATGTCACAGCCTGTGTTCATTTCAGGCCAACATCTGCAGGACCAGGAGTGAGTCTTCTGTGTGTGTGGCATGGCTTCCTGTGTCACCCTGTGGAGTAGGAAGAAAGAGTGTCTTCAGGGCACCCCAGATGTAGCATAGACAGAATGAAACTGATGAAAATTTAAGATCAGTTGTCTAGGTTTTGAGAGTTCAGCAGGAAACTTGAGTCCATGGTGGGAAGGCAGCGTGGCTTTGTAGGACAAGATGGCGAACTGGGAGACCACCCTGACACTTGTTGTTGTGTCAAATAAGAGTCCCTCAATGATGGACTGTTCTTTCCCAGCTTTTTATCTGTTTTTGTAGCATTGATGGTTCTTCACTTCACTCTCTCTCAACTTCTACCTTGAGTTGTCCTCACACCTCTTCTGTTAGGCATCTGTTGTATCTCATACCCCTTCTGTTAGGCTTCTTTATGACATCATTTCTGATGAAATATTTATATGGACCCTAGTACTTTGTGTGGCACTTTACATATCATAATGCCAGCTGTCCTCTGAGGGAGAGCAGCACACATTGCTGCTGCCCATCTAGACTGTCACAGCCTAGCTGAAAGAATGCCCAAGCTCTTCATAAGACAAAACAGAGGTAGTTGATGATTTAGATCAGTTTTAATTGCAGACCAGGCTGGTATGGTGATTAATTGATTGACATGCTGTCTGCTGTAGAGCGTGCATGAATATGGCATCAGTCCAGGGAGTTTTAAGTGGCCAGATAGTTGTCTCATGTCTCAACTGGCTCCAAGTTTTTCTGGCATAGTCAACAAAGGGGCTCAAGAGCAGGAGGGCTGCTGCCTTCTTGCCCTCGCTTTTGGAGTGTTTTCTCCACAGAATATTCTCCTTCCGTAATCCATCTCGTACACCTGGTACTATTTCAGATAGCCATCGCTGTCAATGTTAAAATATTGTCAGATGAATAGATCACTGAAGAGTTTTGGGACTGTCCAAATTTAAAATAAAACAAATCGGTGTATTTTCAAAAACAGTTTTCCCAGTCTGAGTCCATTTTCCACTATGGTCCTCTGGCTTTTGACTTGGAGCTGTGTGGGGTGGACTCCAGGATGGACTTCCATTCATTCTGAGCTCCCACCCCCTCCTCCAGCCCTTTCTCTCCATGTTGGGTGGGTTCCTGGGCCTCACAGAGAAGCACCTTCTCCTTTGTTGTGGTGCTCTTGGCCACTTGCTGAGCCTGTTGTCCTGGGCCTCGGCCACCTGTGCTTTGGAGGCTCAACATGTCGGCCCTGTTTGCATGTTGGTCTGCTCAAAGCCCGCCACACTCTCAGTTCTGCTCTGCAGTCCTGTGCTTTTATTCACTTTGGATAAGTCAGGTTTTTTGCTTGTTTGTGTAGGCCAGAGAGAATCCAGTGGTACACTATAAATTCAATATATTCTCTGCCCAATTCAGGAACTTTCACACACATATTCCGATTTTGTGTGTTCCTGGGACAAAAAATAAAAATGTCAATTTTGACAGTATTGGATTCCTACTCCCCCGAAGTGGGTCAGCTGCTGTTCGTGTGGGGGAGGGGGCAGGTGCTACATGCTCTGATCTGAGCCAAGCCCTGTCCCTGCTTTATAAGACACCGTTTCATTTATTTCATTTATTTTTGTATGACAACCTTGCTCTTGGAGGCATTTTCAAACACACCAGGCTGCTTCTTCCTTCAGATGGGCAGCAGGTAGCCTTGGGTGTGAACAGGGAGTGCCGTCCCCTCCCTTCCTCCCTGTCTGCTGCTCCTCCTGAACCTCCTAGAATCTCCCATTTCCAGAAGGAGGCCTAGCCTGTTGCTGTGCTCAGTGCTCCATCTGCTTGGCCCAGAGGCTGTGTTTTCAAACTTTTTTTTTTCATTATTTGACTGTTCTTCCTTTGAGAACCTCCTGCTGACTATGTTCCTTGCTGTCCCCTCCCCTAGGTTCTCTCAAGACTACCCCCGAGAGCTTCATTTGATGTTCTTTCTTTGTGTGTACCCTATGTATTAATATGGACATGGCTCCAATGTCCATATTAATACAGCCATCAGATCTGCATCCAGAGCCTCTATCTGTTCTCAGTAGTGTCTCTTTGCACGCAGCTGCCCTTTCTAACCCTGGTGTGTTCAGACCTGCTTCTTTACCAGTATTTCTGTTCATTCATTTTTTAAATCCTCGGTGCAGGCCATGTGCCAGATGCATGCTAAGTTAAGCATCAGGGCTCAAGTGGTGCGTCAAGTAAGGCACCGAGTTAAGTGGGAGGAGGTACACTGAACAGAACATCAGAACTGGACAAACAAGTTGTGTTTGGTGTGCGCCATGAAGGACGCCATGGCATGGTGGGAGAGCATGTGATGAGCTGTTCCTGCAGTGTCTGGAGTGCTGGGAAAGCTGATTCAGAGGAAGTTCTCCATAATGGCTCCATTCTCTGGGTCCTTTCTACTCAGTCCTTTCTAAATAGCAGTGCTGGCCCCACCTTGGAGGTTGAGGAAGAGGGAGAGTCTCTGGTTCCTGACTCAGAATCTGCCTTATAACTGGACCCTAGTGTCCTTGAGATTGAGAAGCACTGCCCTGGGCTGGATTCTAGCATTTTCTTTGACTCTCTCCTATTATATTACTCTTGTCTAAGGTATTTTATCTCTTTCTTGGATTAGTCCTTGTATTCTTTACTAATTTAGAATCTGTATTCACCTGTTCCTGGTTGGTCTGTTGGATTCCTTTTGCACAGTTGCCCAATGCCTTCTGCAGGTCCTTCCTCTTGCCTGTGGTAAGCTGCATAACCAATGCATATTTCTCTGCTTAGCGTTGAAAACTCTTCATGACTCAGTTCTGCCTCCTCTCAGGTGCACAGCATGTTTCTGTGACCCCATCAGAGCATATTTAGCACATTCATTCTTTTAAGAAATATTTTCTAAGCACAGCAAACAGTGGTAAAGCTTTTAGCAATATGGACTAGTAAGCGTATTCTTATTTTTCTTTTTTTAATTTTTCTTAATGTTTAGTAAGAGTATTATATACTTGGTGAAACTATGACACTTTTTTAAAGTTTATTTAGCCTCTTACTTTGTTGAGTGATTTTGCTATTTTTTTAATTTTATGAAATAAAATTGCTTAATTTTATGAATTAAAATAAGTGAATACTTATTGTCTATTCTTAAAAATCTCTTTGAACTGTGTTCTGGTTGGTTGTGATCTTTAGTCTCTATTGATCTCATTGTTGTCTTCAGACTTTATCATTTTCTTTTAAATTTCAAATCAATTTCTCTATCCCGTGATCCTAATCTCATAAAGATCCTAAATGTCATTGCCTTTCTAGTGCACTGTGTCTTGATTTGACCACACTGACCCTGTGTTGGGCTGAGTTACTACCTGTGTTCTTTGTCCCTCTGAGTAGCCATGGTCTTCATCATATGGAGAAGTGGGTGTCTCCTGCCATGTGATGATGGCTTAGTCCTGAGGTTTACTCTGGTCAGTGGGACATTAGCAAAAGTGACCTGTCAAACAGAGGCTTAAAGTGGGATTTGTCCTCCTGTGTTTCTACCATCATTTGCACAAGAACCTACCCAGGACTTGGAGATGGTCCAGGGTGAGGACAGAGGTGAGGAGGGACAGAGCCATCTGCACCTTTTGTCCAAGAGAGAGCAGATCAAAACACACAGAACAAAGGAGAAATCCTTGTTATTTTGAGTTTTGGTATTTTGCTGTACTGTTGTAAGAAAATAGGTAAAACACAGACTGAGAACATAATATTCCAAAGGGGAAGTCATTCTTTTTGTTAAAATCTGGGAATCGCTGTTGATTGCTAAGCTGTACTCAGCCCTTTCCTGAGCCCAGGGCTCCTTCTGTCCTCCTCCTCCTGCCTCCCCTCCATGGTTGTTTCTCGGCCACTGTTTCTTGGCAGAAGGACCACAGTAGTGGCCTCCTCACCTGCCTTCCTGATGCTGGCTTTCTCTATCGTCAGACAATCCAAGCATCAGATCATGTTGCTGCCCTGCTGGAATCCCCCAAGTTCCTCTTGGTTGTCTCCCTGCCCGCCCTTCAGCTTGCCATCTCCCTCTTGTGCCCCTGCTCCGTGATCCTCCCTAACAGCCCTGTTACCTTCTGAAGGAGGGGAGTCCAGCCAGCAGGTGTCTGGCTGGCTGCCAGCCTGTCATGGCTGAAGTGCCCTCTTCAGGGCTGCCTCTGCACTCTCCCTCTCCACTGAGACCTGTGGAGTCTCCCTGTCCAGTGAAAACCACATCACCCTACTTCGTTTTCTTTCTGAATTTTTAGTATCTATCATGATCTGGAGTATTTCTATGTGCATTCTCTTTTCCTTGACGTCCTGCCTGCCTATTGGAATGAACAGAGTGAATGCCTGTTTTATCCTCCTGTGTTCTTAGGCCTTAGGGACTCATTAACTATTGCTTCATTAATGGATAGGTACTTATTTTAATTTAAAACATTGTCATTTTGGTCAGTTGGTTAGTTGTATTGCTTTAACCATGTCAGCCTTTTTCATCTGTGTGTTTTTTTTTCTTTTGTGTGTGTAGGGAAATTTAAATATACATGAGAGATGAAAAGGATCCTTTTTAAACCAGTACTTTTGATTTTTTTAATTTCTATCTTTTCAAATAATGTTGGCATTCCCTTTTATTGAATCTTTTTTTTTTTAAGGACATTGCATCAGATTATGTCATGTGATGGAGTCTCTGAGGTCCCTTTTACCTCTCCATAAATCTATAATTTCATCTGTGGGGTTCCTATTTCTGAAAGATTATCAGTAAAAAAATCATATTCATTTGGAAAAGGGGGAAAACCTTTTTAGGTCTACTCTTAGTGTGTGTGTGTGTGTGTGTGTGTGTGTGTGTGTGTGTGTGTGAAGTTGCTGAGAGAAATAGACATCACCCAGTGGACCTAGTGGGATTCACAGAGAAAATTAATGGCACCAAAGGAAATATACACTTGGAGAAAATGAATTTATGGGGCAAGTGATAGATTCCCTACCCGCAAGTGTTTCAGTTATATAGTGAAATAAGTAGAAAAGCAAATACACATACCCACCCACTTTTTGCCATATTTGCTTCAAGTCTGTATTTGATTTTGTTTTAAAGAAAATAATCTACACTTTTAGGAACCCTGCCATGGTGAGCACCCTGTGAATCTGCTCTTCAGCCACGTGGCTTGAGCACAGAGGAGCTGTGCAGATCGGCTTGTCAGGGTTTGTTCTGTAGCCATGCTTTTCGAGTACCTTCATTCTAGGTACCCTTTAAACTCAAAATGTATTGAGGATCCAAAGAGCTGGTTTTTATTCAGGTTATAGCTATCAGCATTAGCTGTATTTGAAACTTAAATTGATAATTTTATATAATGTTTTTTATGTAATGATAATAATAAAAATATACATGCAAACATAAATAAAATTTTGATGAAAGAGTACTTATGAAAGAGTACTTATATTATCCAAGCCAGAAATAAGTGGGAATGAAAAACCAAAGCCAGCACTTAAAACAGTGGCTTTTTCATTGTTTGCAAATGGTTTTAAATATTGGACTTAAAGGACAGCTGCATTTACTGCTCTGCTTTTACATGTGGACTTCTGGAAAACCCCACTTCGACCTTGGGAGAGAGTGACTTTTCTGAAATGATCTGAGGCCTAGGGTCCCCCAGGCCTATCCAGCTTACACTTAGCAAACTGCCCTTGTGTGTGGATGGTGCCGCACCCCTGGTGTCATCCTGCAGCACCTTCTGTGTAACACTGCCCTTTAGGTGTGTCCTGTTGCATGGGGCTAATGATTCACTAGTGCATGGGCAGAATTCTATTCTGTGAGCCATCATTCAAGTTCTCTGTTGTCTTGTTGTGACTCATTTGGAAATGTGTGCAGCTGTCTTACTTCATGAAGCAGTGCTGTGCTGCTGAGAACATTCTCAAGCATCCTCCTGTACTAGGAGTAAAGTAGGGAGAGGTGCTGCAGCCCGCTTGCTGGGGCCAGGTTGCTGGTACGTGGGGTGTGCATTTTCATCTTCCACTCTGCAACATGCCTCCAACTGCCCTTAGAACTTGTGTCCATTTATGGTCTTGTAGTAGTGTGTATTTGAATTTTCATTTTCCCACCAGGCCACAAGCTTTTGCTTTGTGGTCAGGTTCTGTGTGTTGTGAATTTCTGTTCTGTCTGTGTTGTAATCAGGATAGTAGCGAATGCATCCAGAATCCCTCATATCTAATAATTATGTTTTTTAGTTCTCTTATGGAATTTTCATTGCTGATTTTTATAGCTTCCATTTGTTGTTGGAATTCTCCATCTTTCACCCATTTATATACATCTATTTTCTCCAATATTTTAATTACAGTTATTTTAACCTCTGGGTAATTTCTCAGCCTATATTAATTATCTTTTTCTCTAGATTACTAATCTCCTATTCTTTGCATTTGCCTATCTAACAATTTTTTAATTGTATGTCAGATGGTGATAGATGATCATGGTGGCAGAGAAGGCTTTCCCCCTCCCTGCTTGGCCAGCCTGGTGAGGAACTGGTGCAGGTGAGAGCAAGCTGGGCTGGTGTCCTTGCTGACCTTGGGAAGGCCTCTGCTTCCTGTATGTGCTTGGCGTGGTTTGGCTGGTCAGCTCTGCTCAGTTCTGACAACTTGCTAATTCACTTCCCTGGGAGATGTTAATGTGTGGTGCTTTTGGCCTGGATTCCTTACACATCCTGGAGTTTTGTGTTTAAAGCAAGCATTCTGGCTTAGCAGAATTCTTCTCTCACATGCCACCATTGGAGCCCTCAAGGTGGCTTTAGACACACCTGGCCTGTTCTCTCAGGCTTCTAAGCACAGCCCACAGTTTAGCAAAGACCCTGAGGGAAAACGAACCTTGTGTTCAGGACCCATCACACATGCACTCTGCTCCTTAATAGGGACAGACTGACTCACACAAACCTTGCTGGCTTTGCTCCCTTGGTACAGTCCCTTATGGCATCCCAGTCCCAATTCTTAGTCTGCACCTGTAGAATTAGCCTGTGTCCCCAAATCAACAAATGACCCCTGAGAAGAAATCAGCAGTCACTTTGTTCCTCACTTTGAGAAAGCTCCTGCTCTGCAGTTTCAATCCATCTCATTTTTTTTTTGCTTTAGCAGCCCCCTCGTGTCTGTAAAAATACAGTTGTCATTTTTCTCTCTCAGTTGCCAGTTGCTACAGGGGAGGTTGGTGCTGGGGCCTACTGTGCTTCATCCTGCAGAAGGACCTTGACTTTTCTTGTTTTACTGGATTTATGCCTTTGCTCATTAAGTTATTTCCCTTTTAAAAAGTCAATTTTGCCCCTGCCCTTATTTCTCTGAACAATGCAAATGCATGTTTTAAGCCCTTAGCAATTTGGTGAGTTACTGTAGCTTAGACGCGAGTACACACTCCGCTTCTGGGTTTGCTGCCTTCTTGTGAGCACTGAGTTTTATTCCCCTCCTTTGGAACTCTGTTATTCTTATTCCAGAGGTTGTTGATCACCTTACCATTCTGTCCCCAGTGTGACCAACTGTGAGGGCTGCAAATGGAAAGGTAAAGTTCCTCCTGCAAGCTGCTGACTTTTAGATTCAATATTGACTTGAAGTGGTCAGTTGCTATCTCCACTGCGGCTAGCTCTGTGTGCTCCAGTAAGCATACTCCCCACGTTTTTAATTTCATCTTTCTTTTGTTGTTGTATTGGCCAGCCCCTGTCCTAGCTCTGGTTTCAGATAGTGAGTCCTGGTGCGGGAGGTGGGGGACTCCTAGTCCCTTCTCTCCCACTAGCAAGTACCCAGGCTGTCACCGCACGCTCTGGGGCAAGCAAGGCTCAAACAGTGTGGCTTCTCTGTTTCTGACTCTTTAAAATGCTTCTTCACTTTGCTTATATTTTTCCTTTTGTTTTCATGTTCCATATCTCTGGGCTATGTTTTAGCAAGGGCTAGACAGTTGATAAAAATGTGAAAGTATTATAGTCACTAGGCAAAAATTCAGGGATACATATTATCCCATATTTTGGGCAAACTTTTTCCTGATTTTAATTTTCAAGTAATTTACTAGGTTCTTTTGGTTTTTCTTTTAAACTAATAGGTAATATTCCATCCCAAACTGGTTGAAAGTAATAATGATACTTCTTCTTCTTTTTCCACATGCTTTAGATAATGATTGGGATAATTTTGTTTCTAAGAAAACAAGATAGAATTTAAGTTTGTTTTCCAAGAGAATACATAATATATTGATTAAAAATGACTAGTACTTTAATTTTTCTGCTTTACTCTCATCTTCTGTAGGAACTTAATTTTTAAAGTCTGGGTTTTTTAGAGAATTTAACAATTTGTCAATGAAGAGATGGTTAGCATGCACTCTCAATGATTTCAGAAAGTGCTCAGTGCTCAGAACTGCTCTCTTTAGAGCAAGCGGACCTCAGGGCTCTGGACAAGTACTCTGCAACTGAGCCCCCTGCACAGCCCTTAGATTTATACTGTTTTGATGCTGAATTTCACCAGATGGTAAGGACATTTCAGGCTCCAATATTCAAAATAGATAATCTGGTATTGCTACTTGGTATCAGTCAACTGTCACTATAACAAATGTCTGAGCTAATCAACTTTGAAAAGATTTACTTTAGCTCACAGTTTTAGAGGCTCCAGTCCCTGATGAGGTGATCCCATTGCCTTTAGGCCTCGGGTGGGACTGGTGACAAAGTAGAAGGACTCTCCTCATAGCCTGGTGGTGAAAGAGGACGAGGAAGGGGCAAGGGTCCCACTGTCTCCTTCAAAGGCCCCCTTCGTGACCTGAAGACCTCCAAGTAGGTCCCACCTTTTAAGGTTCTGTTACTTCCCAGTAACAACAAGTTGGGGACCTGACCTTTATCACATGGGCCTTTATGGGACATTTATCCAAAACATAGCCTAAGTGTAATCTGATTTTTAAAACTTCTTAAAATCAAGGTAATTGATGATGACTGTAGAAAAAAAGTATAGATACTTTAAACAGTGTCTTATCTGAGGGTACTTTGGGTGGGTGCACCTTGGTGACTTTGCAGTAGCCAGCATGTATCATGCAGCAACAAGATGGAACCTGCAACAACAGTCTTTGTGTATTGAAGGCACATTCTGATAAATCACAGATCATTGCTGACACCTTCTTGCTCTGTCCTCGCCAAGCAGCAAAAGGATGAGCCAGCTTCTGAGATCTCCTTTACAAGGGCACTAATACCCCATTCCTGAGGGCTCTGCCCCTCTACCCACTCACTGTCTAGAGGCCACCCCTGACACGTTGGAGGCTAGGATTTAATCTGTGAATCTTGGGAGGAACACAGACATTTGGACCATAGCTAGATGGTTGTTTATGTTCAAGTTTTAGGTGTGTTTGAAGGAGAAAATGAATTAGCATCAACACCACATATATTTGATTTATGAGACAAATACCTTACATCCCTGCAACCATCACATCCAAGGAGAAACTCACTGATTAAAAACAGCTACCAGTTATATCACTCCTTAGACATACTTTTCAGGGTTCACATATGATTCCTTGTGTTTATTACTTGAGAATTTTGGTTCTTTATCCACTTTTGGAAGTAGAGCAGCTTGAATTAATACACTGTTTTCAAGTAGATTTGTAATTTTGGTTTGCTATTATTGTATTCAAAATTTTCTCTTCTGCCTCCATTTTATTTCACCAGATGCACACAGTTTTTCAGAGAAAAACTATTTTTCCTTCTTACTGCACTATTCAGGAGACTTAGGAAGGGGTATACAATTGCATGACAAATCAAAATCTTTGTATATTTAGAGCAGAATGAGAAATCGCTCCTAAAAACTGTGTTTCAGTAACATTCCATGATTATTGCAGCAATATTGCATTGCTCATAGGCCAGGGAAATAACTGGAATTTTAGCATTCAGGGAGTTAAAGACTGAAGTATTCTTCTCACTTTTAGAATCACTGGAAAGCACAGTGCGTGTGTGCGTGTATGCGTGCAGGAAACTTGAGGAGTTCTGAGTCCCAAGTGCAGTGCAGTGGGAGAGTTGCCTTCCTGTTCACAGTGTGAGTCCCAGAACATTTCTTTGCTCCTTTCCACCTGGCTTGTCCTCCTGTCTGAGTCCTGTCTGGTTGCTCCTCCTCGCATTCCTACACTGTGTTCTCCCAAGTCCATAACAAAGACATGCCTTGTGTTGAGTCAGTGCATGTTGGTGCTATTTAATAACAAACATAATTGAACAGTTTATCTGAGAAAAAAGGCTGGAGACACACATTTGCTTAGGGTGTGTGGTCTTCAGTGAATTCTTTCTATCCTTGTTTCTTTATTGCTTTCACATTCTCTTTCAAAGATCAATGAATTTAATGAAATATAACTTTGCCTCCAATTGAAAATTAGTTCTCTGGTACTATTATTTGGACAAAAATAGTGGACCTAATAGCATTCGATGATTGGGGACTCCAAAGGAGCGGGCACCTGAGGCAGCAGGATATGCCCTAATCCCAGCAGGATCTGCCCTAATCCTGGAGCCACCCTATTCCCAGCAGGATCCACCCTAAAGCTGGAGCCACCCTAATCCCTGAGCAGGGTCACCTTTAAACCAAAAATACCATTCATCTTTACTACTTGGCTATGGCTCTCAGCAGTACCCTTTTCCTAATGATGACACATTTTTTGTTTTGTTTGTTTTTGTGTAGGTTTAACAGGTCCCTGGAGAGCAGTTTAGTTTATTTCTTCCTAGAACCCAAACCAAAAAGTCACACAGTGGGCCATATTCAGTATTTGGACACAGTGAAGTGGGGCAACACTGCAAAGATGGTAGGAAGCAAAATGGATGTGTTGTGGGTACAATATGCAGAGTGTGCATAAAAAAGTCCAAGTATGTCAGGAATTTAAGAAATTAACTAATGTAGGGGAACAATTTTATAGGAAGTCCTATATTAGAGTTCTCCTGAGAAACCACTAACAAATAGATTTATTATAAGGAATTAGCTGACAGTTATGGAGGGTCAGAAGTTCCAGCTTCTGTAATTAGCAGGCTACAGACCTGTAAAAACAATTCAGAGGCCTGAAAATCAACAGAGCTGGTAGGTGAGGTATTAGTCTGAAAGTCGGCATTCTCTAAACCCAAGAAGGACTGAGTTTTTTGAGTCTGAAAACAGGAAAGGCTGGTATCCCATCTCAGGCAGTCAGGTGGCCATATCAGCTCTCTCTTGTAGTCAGGCCTTCAACTGCTTGGGTAAATGACCCCCCACAGGAGGGGAGCAGTCTGCTCACTGGTCCACCGATTCAGAACCACCCTCACTGACATGCCCAGAGCAATGTTTGACCAGTGCCTGAGCACCCCCTGGCCCAGCCAGATTAACACATGAAATTAAACTAAAACAGCTCCCTTGGAGCTGAGTGTGAGCCAGCAATGAACTGTTGGGTTTACTTTTAAAGATGTGACACTGGAATGAATGAGCATTGTTCTGGATATCAGCACTAAAATACAGCTACTTGTTCATTCATTCAGTCAGTAAGTATTTATAGATCATCACTTTTTGTAGGGTCCTTTGCTAACTGATAAAGATCTAATGGTGAGTGATGTGAAGGTGGTTCCTTCTTCCCCAGTTCCTTGGTTCCTTAGTTAATTACAGTAGTGGTGGACTTTGATGGCTGTTCTACCAGTATAGATGTTGAGATTCTTACCTGGTAGCTTTAGAGCAGTGTGTCGCAAAGACCTGCCTGCATAAGTGAAACCTGGGCTGAACTCCAGGGAGTGCAGAAGAGGGGTGAACACTCTAGCAGGAGAGCAGACAGCTGAGCAGGTCCAACATGTGAAGGGCTCTGTGCCCAGAGCCAGGAGCTCTCCAAGGAGGTGAGTGGGCTCACCAAGAGCCGATGGCTGGTCCTGTCCTAGAAGACAGCAATGCAGAGTTTTGACTCAGTGGTACTAGGAGCAGATGGCACCTTCCATGGAAATGAGCTGGTCTCAGAGCACTGGAACCTCCAGGTACCAACTGGGAAGAAGACATCTGAGTAACAAGTTTCTTTCCTAAATGAATTGCTCAGTGTTATGCAAATTAAGGAAAGCATCAGCCCTTGATTTCTGGCTAGGCTGACTTCTTGCTGCTCCACAGTGAGCTGCAGGTTTTGTTTTTTCAGAGACAGATTAACAGTAGTGATTTATTAGTTTTATTTGCATTCAGTGAAATTGACTCTTTGTGGAATACACTTCTGTAAGTTTGACAGATACACAGTCATGAATCCTCCCCAGTGATGATCAGAGCAGCTGTCACACCCACATTCCCATTTGCTTGTCTTTTATAGAACCCTGCCCTCATGCCAACCTTTGTAACCACTGACCTGTCCTTATAATTTTGTTGGTCTAAGTATCATATACATGCAGTCTTACATGCAGTCTTCTGAATCTGGGTCCTTTCATTTACAGATTGCATTTAAGACTCATCCACGTTGTATGAGGTATTGAGTTTTTTCCTTTAATGACAGAGTGGCCTTCTCTTGTATGGATACTTAATTAAGAAAATCTGGGTTGTTCCCAGTTTGGAGGATTATAAATTAAGCTACTATTAACATTTATGTACATATTTGTGTGTGTGTGTGTGTGTGTGTGTCTGTGAGTTTCAGTTAGTAATACCAGAAAGGGGGATTGCTGAGCCCTGATAGGTGCATGTTAGGAAGATCCAACCTCACAAGTGATTGTGCAGGTGGAGGTGGCTGTGTGCATGCTCTGTAGTGGCCCAGACATTTGCTGTTTTCAGGATTCATTCAGTTCAGAGAGTCTATGGTATCTCCTGGTTCTAGTTTTGATTTGATTTTCCCTAATTATAAATTTCTGTGATTAATTAATAATTTTGAACATTTTTATGTTAAAGATATAACACTGGAATGAATGAGCACTGTTCTGGATATCAAGTATAAAATAAAACCTAATCTGCCTCTGAAAAACCAAACCTTCAGCTTACTGTGTAGCAAGGAGTCAGCCTCGTCAGAACTCAGGGGAGTGACACTGTCCTTAATTTGTATAACACTGAGCGCTTTATGACACCCCTGTATCTTTTCTGAAGTGTCTGTTTCAGTCTTATTCCTATTTAAAAAAAATAGATTTTTTATTATTGTTTGAGGGTTCTTCATGTATTCTGAAGGTAAGTCTTCAGTCTGAAATATATTCTGTCAGTCTTTTGTTTGACATTTTATTCTTGTATCAGTGTCTGAAAGTTAATTTTGATACAGATAAAAGTTTTCAATTTATTTTTCTTTTGTGGATCCTACTTTTGGGGTAGGGTCTGAAAACTGTTTACCTAACTCAAAATCACAAAAAGATTTTCCTAGGTGCTTTATAGTTCAACACTGAAGCCTGTGATCCATTCTGAGCTTATTTTTGTATGAAGGGTGAGATATGGGTCCAGATTCCTCTTTTTTTGCATCTGGACATCCAGTTGTTATCATTTGTTCAGCATCATTTGTGGAAAAAACTTCTCCTTATTCAATTGGCTACCTTTGCAGCTTCGTAAAACATTAGCTTCCTGTGTTAATGCTGACCTATTTTTATAGTCTCTGTGTGTGTCTACAGCAAATACCAGGCTGTCTTGATCACACTAGCTTTATCGTGAACCTCAAAAATGGGTAGTATACATTCGTCAACTTTGGTCCTCTTTTGCAATAATTTTTATCATTTTAGATTTTTATGATTGCTTGTTGAATGAAGAATATGTTATGGAAACAATTGAGGTAGAAGTAAGTCATTCTTGAACCTGCAGGTGAGTCCCTCATATTTTCCTGTGGGGCCTTCAGCATGGGGATGAAGGGGGAGGTAGGCAATTTGAGGGTTGGTATGGTTGCCGGCTTCCCCCTCTGGTGATACCTTGTGCTTGGCGTGGGGTTGATTTCCAAGTGGTTTTACTCCTTCTCTGTCTCCTAGCTGCTCTCAAACACTTCTTTCCTCATACCTCCCCTCAGTGGGGTGGTGGAGAGGGTGGGGGCTTCTTTCCCAGTAAGCCAACATTGTACCCTTTGCTCTTGGGGGTGGGTGGTCTTGGCAGTCCTGTCCCTCCATTGCTGTGGGCTGCCCCCTATTTGATGGTTCCCTGGGGCAGTAGTGTTTTCTTCCCCCTTCCCCCTAAGGCTTTTCTATGGAGTGTGGGTGGGGAAGAGTCTGAGGAAGAATCTCCTTCCCAGTGCTTCCCAGCCAGGACTGTTGTTTAACCAATGAAGACATAGATGAAGCCCATGGGGTCAGTGGAGAAGGTCAGATGGAGGATGTGAACCCTCCCCCTCCTTTTATTTGAGCCCCCTGGGGGGCTCCACTCTGCTCTTCCTCCTCTAGTCTGTATTTCCCCCAAGATTCCTGTGGGTTCTGCCCCAAGGACAAGTGCTGGCTTCTCTGCAGTTGTGTTTTTCTCCCTGGATTTTGGACTTCATGGTGGCCCTGTGACCAAAGCTTTCTGATAGATTCAAAAAAGTCTTGAACTTGTGACTTGTCTAGCTTGCTTTGCTGTGAAGCCAAGAGGAATGCCTTTCTAGTTCCCCATACCTGAGGAGGTGACCCAGAGTGTGTGTGGAAACCTGCAGTTCCACAGTAACAGTTTGAACTCCGAGAAGATTATTGTCCTGTAAATCTGAATATGTATCATCTATTAGTATATTCCTTATAATTTATTTCCAGCAGCTTTAAAAAGCTAATTAGCCTCTTTTAAAAAGGTAGTATGTAAATTCATCATATCAAGAAAAAAAGAGCAATGAATGTATTTCCTTTCAGAATCTCCCTCTGTGCTTTCGGCTGCCTCGGTCTGGAGTCAGAAGGCACCTATGGGCTGGTCAGCACTCCGACTCAAGGCAGGAACATCTAACTCAAGCACTTGAAATTGAATGAAAGAAAATATTAAGAATATAAGGCATTTGGCTGAATATTAATGAAACTAAGAAATGAAAGATACTTAATAAGATATATTGAAAGTAATGAGCTTCTTAATGAGATATCTAATAAGATATATACAAGTTCATAAGCTCCATTAAAAGACATTTAATAATATATACATTAAGTCAGACCCATTAACATATTGCTGCTGTTAAATATGTTGATTGATATTTTTGTCTGAGTTTGATAACCTACACTGTTGCATTATTTCAAATGGAATATTATATGTATACACACAAACACATATCAACATGTAAAAATCTGCCCTAGACTGTCTAAATTATTCATTATTCATGAATGTGTACTTTGGAGGAGTTTTCTTTTTATAGATTATAAAATATAATTGAATAGATATGTGGATCTCGTGTTACTTGGTCTAAGTTTTCCCAAATAGATGACTTTGAAATAATGAGAGGGACCTGAACATGGGAATTCTGAGTTTACTAAAGTTCTTATCAAATGCTTTTTTTTTGGGTACCTGGGATTGAACTCAGGGGCACTGGACCAGCGAGCCACACCCCTGCCCTATGTTGTATTTTTTTAGAGAGAGGTCTCACCAAGTTAAGAAGTGCTTGGCTGTTGCTGAGGCTGGCTCTGAACTCACTATCCTCCTGCCTCAACCTTCTGAGCCACTGGGATAATAGGTATGCGCCACCGTGCCTGGCACTTACCTAATGCTTTAAAATATTAAAGTAGCATCTTCTCTACTCAGTGCCTTTCATTCATGACACAGATCTACGGTGTCAGTGATTTGTGAAGATAGTTTTGAGTGCTGGGAACCTGCCAGTGTACAGCATTGGCTCTCTAGAACCCTCAGGGTCATGTCCACTCTTCATTGAAAAGCTTACAAAGCCAAGCATTTACTCTTTTCCACAATTCTTTCTTCCCCACTGTGCTCAACGCTCTTTCTACAAGCCCATGCAGGTGCTGTTGCCTTAACTGGGTTTTCTTCTTCCTTCCTGTGGGCCCCAACCTTGACACTTGCCCTTCCTCCTCACCCCCCTCCTGGCTTTGACCTCACCTGCCTCAACCTCCACACCCAGTTCCCCTGACCTCTTCTCACACCTATCAGGTTTGTAATTGGAAACTTACCTAATGTCATTTTTTTTTCTTTAAACTATAAGCATCAAAAGAGCACATCTGTAACTCCAGCTACCTGGGGAGCCAAGGTAGGAAGGTCATGAGATCAAGGTTAGATCTCAGTGGAGAGCACTTTCCAAGCATGCGCAAAGCCCTGGGTTCCATCCCCAGCACCACAAAAAATTTACAAGAGCGGGACAGCACTGAGGCAGTTTTGAAAGGGACAAAGCCAAGTTTTCAACCCACCAGTGTCATGCAGCACTCATGCCTTCTTTTAGAAATCTATAGTGAGCAAGAAGCAACCCTTTTTATAAAGTCCTTTCCAACAGCAACCAAGTGAAGGTGAAAATGGGATAGAAAATAATGAGCACGATACACCTTGGATTTTAGACTATTTTTTCTTCTTTCAACAAATTAGAATAAGTGGTGCATCTGTAATAGAGGGGAATGTTAGGAAAATCTGTTTTACTCACAGCTCCTACTAACCCAGACCATCAGAGATACCAGCTTACAACTGAATTCTGGCCTGGAACTTTTTTTATTTAGAAGTAGCAGATGAGATAATTGAGCAACCTGACCAACACTAAAATTTATTGTGACCGCCTGTGTTATCACCTCGGGGTCTGTGAGTCTTACAGAGGAAGTGATGGCTACAGTCTTCTCCCAATATTTTGTTTATATAGATATAAACAATATTTTATTGTTTCATATGTTTCATCTTAGTTGTACAGGGTTTCTTAGTGGAAAGAATGTATACATATGGTCACATACAGTCATTTTTGGATGTGTGTGGAAAATGTGTGTGTATGTGTACAATATAGTTATACCTACCAGTGGGGTTCATTTTGATGTATTCATAAATGCATATAATTTGTATAATTTCAACCACCCAGTACTTCCCTTTTTTTACCCACACCTTCCCTCTTCTTCTTCCTCGACTCTATTGGTTTTCTTCTATTTATTTATTATTTTTAATTGGTGCAGTATAATAGTATATAAAAGTGGAATTCATTGTAATATAGAGATGCATGACATAGCAAGTTGCAGAATTCCAGATGTTTGGTGAAAAGCCAATGCTCCTGTTTACCAAGTAATGAAGCACCAGTGGATTACATAGAGCCATGAGGCTGACAGTATTCTACCCCAGATTACTGAAAATAGTCTTTGCAAAAACTCAGAAAGGGAGATGCTATTACAAGGAGCCATGGACTTCAATACAAGTAAATTAAATGAAATAAGATTTAGCTTCTTAATCTATAAACATGAATTGAAAAAGCCCTCTGACCTATTTTTTAAGACTTTTTTTTTAATGCCATAAGGTCTACCCTGTCAGAGGGTCCATACCTTGCAGTGGTTTTTAATCGATTTACTGAGCTGCTCATGTTGACCCTTGTTTTCTCTCTGTGTGTTCAGGAGCACCTATCTCAGTGAATTGTGCATTGGTGGTAATCTATCAATATTTGGTTAATAATCTAGTTAATGAATGTAAATATGTAGCAGGAGGAGCCAGATAATCCTAGCTGAAACAAGATGGAATAGTTTGTAGAAACAAGGAGATAATTAAGTATTCAGATACAGATTCCAGAAGGAGGCAAATCAAAGATAAAAGAAAATAGTTGTTGGTAAAGTGAGCTGACATATAAATTCCCACAAAAGCAGCGTGGGCTTGTTAGCATCAGGTGAATTGTCAGTGATGGCATTTATCCCTAATATGCATTGAATGACTTTCTGTGTGGCTTACATTCACAGGTACCTCTCAGAATCTTTAGAGGAAAGTGAATTAACATTTAGGATTTTTTAAAAAAATATATCATCATGTAAGAAATGGCAACATTATACTACTTAATGATAAAGTACAAAATTTCCCCTGAGGCATTAGTGATTTAGCAACTCTTAAAGCCAAAGGATGGAAGGTTTAATTGTTATGTTGGAATCCCTCTTGGTGATGCTCAATTGTAAGCTTAACAAGACATTTCCACAGGCAATTTTCTTTGTCTTAAAATTGAGTGGCATTTGGTGAGGCAGCTCCAGTACTTCTGACATGTCCCTTGCTGAGGCACCTACTGGTACCCAAAGGAAGGCCACCAGGAAGCCTCTCTTATCCTGTTTCACCTGGGCCTCTGAGGAGCTCAGCTAGCAGTGCTGGGGTCTTCTTGACACCCATGGCCATCCCTACACACTTGCCCAAGCCCTGGCAACCTACAGGGGGCCCTGGTAAGTGAGGTTCTCTGGGGCTTTGGTCTGGGAATGTGTATGTTGCAAACTCTGCCCAGTGAGTCTGAAGAGTAAGCCTAGTTAGAAACCACCACATCATCAAGCTATGCCCTGGGTTTGCTAGTTTTCATAGGAATGCACAGGGAGGAATTGTTGGTCACACGATAGTTACACTTACCTTGTGGAAGAGCAGCCAACTGCTTCCCAGAACAACAGACCATGGTGTGTTTTCACCAGCCACAGATGAGGCTTTCAGGTTTCTCAAATTCTCTCCAACATTGCTATTATCTGTCTTTTGGATTATACTATTCATTCATTGATTTTGATGTTCAGATCCTTATTAACTAATGGTTTGAACATCTTTCATGTGTTCTTTATCCATTCATATGTCCTCTTTGGAGGAAAGTCTGTTCACAGTCTTTCCATCTTTCTAAATTGGATTATTTACTTTTTGTTCTTGAATTGTGAGAATTCTTTATGGAGCCTGCATATAAGTCCCTGTTCAACACATGATTTACAAATTTTCCCATTCTGTAGGGTTTTTTTTTCATTTATTTAATGTTTTTCTTTGATGCAAAAAAGTTTTATATTTTGACTAAGTCCAAAGGGTTAGTATTTTATTGTGTGTGTGTGTGTGTGTGTGTGTGTGTGTGTGTGTGTGTGTGTGTTTCCTAATGAATCTAGATAGATTTCTACCACTGCAACCTGTGCTAGAATTTTGGTTTAAGTGATGGGTACTACAAGATAGTAAATCTGAACACTTAGAATTGGCTTTGATTGAGTTTTATATTCTAAGCAGCAAGCAAAGGCCTGAGATATAGTGAAAAATCAATGAATTCTTGTTGAATAGATTAATTCATTCCTTAATACTTTTCTTCAATAAGAACATTTAAAACTACCCAGAACAAAATCCTGAATAATTCAAGAAATAACAGTTTTTGTTCTTTGAATAATTAATTCTGGAAACTTCTTGTTTAGCAAAAATGCTGATATATACTCCTTAAATTGAAATTATAATTCTGCAAGCATGCATAAAAGTACCTTTCAACCATAACATCAGGAAAAGTGAGTTTCTGATTTTGCCTTGGAAACGCCAGGATAAGTGATAAAGAGATGCTTCATTTTTTAGATTAAATAATTATTTTTGTAGTTGTAGTTGAACACAACAACTTTATGTTATTTATTTATTTATTTTTACATTGTGTTTCTTTTTATTGGTTGTTCAAAACATTACAAAGCTCTTGACATATCATATTTCATACCTTAGATTCAAGTGGGTTATGAGCTCCCATTTTTACCCCAAATACAGATTGCAGAATCACATCAGTTACACATCCACATTTTTACATAATACCACTGGGTGCATTACCTGAAGGGCTACTTGTAGGGCATTGTTTAACTCAGTAGACCTTTTTGTATTTCTTTTACCCCAATTCTTTTCTTCATTTCCGTTTATTTAATTCACTGAACTTCTGCCCGCCGCCAACACCACCTTATTGTGTGTTAGCATCCACATATCAAAGAGAACCTTCAGCCTTTATTTTTGGGGGATTGGCTTATTTCACTTAGCATGATATCTCCATATCCATCCATTTAACAGCAAATGCCATAATTCCATTCTTTTTATCACTGAATGATATTCCATTGTGTATTTATACCACATTTTATTTATCCATTTATTGGTTGTAGGGCACATAGGTTGGTTCTGTAACTGAGCTATTGTTAATTGAGCTGCTATAAATATTGATGTGACTGTGTCAATATAGTATGCTGATTTTAAGTCCTTTGAGTATATACTGACAGTGGGATAAGTGGGTGATAGGGTGGTTCCATTCCAAGTTTTCTGAGGAATCTCAATACTGCTTTTCAGAATAGTTGCACCAATTTGCATTCCCACCAGAAATGTATGAATGTATCTTTTTTCCCACATGCTCACCAATATTTATTGTTAGTTATATTCTTGATAATTGCCATTCTGACTGGAGTGAGATGCAATCTCAATGTAGTTTTAATTTGCATTTCTATAATTAGTAGAGATGTTGAAATTTTTTTCACATATTTGTTGGCCATTTATTTTTCTTCTTCTGTGATGTGCCTGTTTGATTCTTTTGCCCATTTACTGATTGGGTTATTTGGGTTGTTTGCTATTAAGTTTTTGAGTTTTTTATATATACTGGAGATTAATGCTATACAGAAGTACAGGTGTCTTTGAGATTTTCTCCCATTCTGTAGGCTCCCTCTTCAGGTTTTTTTTATTGCCTCTTTTACTAAAGAAGCTTTTTAGTTTGATATTTTCCTATTTATTGATTCTTGATTTTGCTTATTATGCTTCTGGAATCTTGTTGAGGAATTTGGTCCCTTAGCCCACACCATGAAGAGTTGGGCTTACAGTTTCTTGTAGTAGGCACAGGGTCTCTGGTCTGGTGCCAATTCTGTGCCATTTTTGTTACTGTGGCTCTGTAAAGTAGTGTAAGGTCTGGTATTGTGATGCCTCCCGCTTCACTCTTCTTGCTAAGGATTGCTTTGGTAGTATGGCTGTTTTGACAATATTAATTCTACCTGTACAAGATCATGGGAGAGTTCTACATCTTCTAACATTTTCTTTAATTTCTTTCTTCAGTGTTCTGTAGTTTTTATTTTATATTATTTTATGTTTTTGAGAGAGAGAATTTTAATATTTATTTTTTAGGTTTCGGCAGACACAACATCTTTGTTTGTATGTGGTGCTGAGGATCAAACCCAGGCCACACGCATGCCAGGTGAGCATGCTACCACTTGAGCCACACCCCCAGCCCTGTAGTTTTTATTATAGAGGTCTTTCACCTGTTTTGATAGATTGATTCCCAAGGTGGTTTTTTTTATTAACCTGTTGTGAATTAGGACAGTTTTTGTAATTTCTCTTTCAGCTGATTCATCATTGGTTTATGGAAATGCAGTTAACTTATGCATGTTAATTTTATATCTTGCTACTTCACTGAATTTGTTTATGAGTTCTAAATGTTTTCTGGTGCAGTTTTTGGGCCTTCTACATATAGGATTATTCCTTTTGCAAATAGAGATAGTTTGAGCTCTTCTTTTCCTATTCATATCTATTTAATTTCTTTCTTTTTCCTAATACCTCTGGCTATAGTTTTCAGCACTATGTTTAATAGATGTGATAAAAGAGGGCAGCCTGTCTTATTTCAGTTTTTAGAAGGAATGTTTTCATTTTTTCACCATTTAGGATGATGTTGGCTATAACTTTAATGTATATAGCTTTTACAGTGTTGAAGTATGTTCCTTCTATGCCTAATTCCTCTTGTGTTTTGAACATTAATAGATGCTTTCTTTTGTCAAAAGCTTTTTCTGCATCTATTGAGATAATCATGTGATTCTCATCTTTTAAGTCTATTGATGTGGCGAATTACATTTATTGATCTCCGTGTGTTGAAACAACCTTGCATCCAGGGATTAACACCACTTGGTCTTGATGCAATATCTTTAAAATATATTTTTTGTATCTGATTTGTTATTATTATATTGAAATTTTTACATCTATATTTATCAGGAATATTGGTCTGAACTTTTGTTTTCTTGATGTGTCCTTGTCTGGTTTTGGTATCAGGATGATCCTGGTTTCATAGAATGAGTTTAGAAGAGTTTTCTGCTTCATGGAATAATTTGAGGAGTTTTGGTTTGAGTTGTTCTTTGTGTGTTTGGTACCAATTGGGTGAGCATCCATTTCGTTTTGGACCTTCCTTTGTTGGGAGGCTTTTGATGGCATCTTCTAATTCATTGCTTGATATTGAGCTGTTTAAATTTTCTGTGTCATTCTGAATCAATTTGGATAAGTCATATGTCTCTAGAAATTTGGTTATGTCTTTAAGATTTTCTATTTTATTGGAGCATAAATTTCAAAATAATTTCTGATCATCCTCTATGATAAAATACTTACATAAGTAATTTTCATGATAATATTTTCTTTTTCATCACTGATTTTAGTATTTATGTTTTTTAACATAAATACTATTTATGTTTTTTAACATAAATACTATTAACATAAATACCTCAGTGAAGGTGGGGAGTTTATCTCATTTTTTTTAGCTTTCTTACAGCTTGAAAGTGACTATATGCTTAGAAACATTTGAATGAATAAATATATAAACAAAATAAGAAGTAAGTTTATTTTAATTTAAGTTTGATTAAATATAAAGTTGAGGGTTACTGAGGTTTTATAGATAATAAATTTTATTTTTATGTGGAAGAAAAAATCTACCTTATCAAAATTGCAGTTGAAATGTTCCTACCTTTTACAAGAGATAAAATGGTAGATTGTGACAGATTTGGAATTGGTGAAGCTTCATCTGGGCATTATGGTTAACAGACTTTTCCTTTTTACTTAGTCTTAAAGAGATTATGTCAGTAATTATGAGAATATAATAATTTGAGCTGAAATGTAGTCTCTTAACATTCTGTGAGGTAAAGATATTTCCTCTGTGCAAGCTAGAGAGCCCACCAAAATCAGAGTTTTTTTTAGTCAAAAGTAAGAAAACAGAAGATATTTTCAAGTAGAAGCAATACTTTCTGAAATAAGTTCTATTAGTGTAGTCTTTAAAAATGTTCATATGGACCTTTTGAAGTAGTTCAGTGGTAGAGCATACGCCTTTTATGTTCTGAGCCCTGGGTACAGTCTGTATCACCATAAAAAGAAAAAAAAATTGTGCTTGGGATGTAGCTTAGTGACAGAACACTCACTGAGCACCTGCATGGCCCTGGGTTCAATCCCCAGTGCTGCAAAAACAAAACACACACAAACATACATATACCTATATACACACATTTACATATATGTATGTGTACTTCTACACATACGCATGTGTGTATGTATTATGTTTGTTTTGAAAATACTATCAGCAACTGAGAGCCCTGATAAAGTGTGAAATCTCAAGCTTTTATACCTTTATTTTTAACTTTTGTTAAATTTTTCCAGTTGACTTAAATGCTTTTATCTCCTTTTTTTTCTAAATGCTTTGGTGATTTTTTTCTTTGAAGAAATTCTGATTTTTTCCAGATTATATGTGTATCTTTATGTTGAATAGATGCTAAAATAATATTAGTTATTTAAACATTCCAGTTTTGTGAATGATTGTTAAGAGATTTTACTCCAATGTGAGTTTTTGCATCACATATGTGAGAACATTTTCTTTGATAATTTATAGATTGTATTAGCTTTCCATTGCTGTAATAAAATACTTAAGATAATCAACTTAAAAACATGAAAGGCTAATTTTGGCTCATGATTTCATAAATTTCTTTTCATGTTTAGAAACTCCCATTACTTTTGGTCTGTGGTGAGGCAGAACATTAAGTTGGAGACATGGTAGAATAAGCTGCTGACTTCATGGTGGCTGGAAAGAGAGAGGGTTAAAAGACCAGCTTTGACACATTTGAAATAATGCCCCCTGTGACCTAAAATCCCCATTTATCGTCACCTCTTAAAGTTTCCACCACCTCTTAATATTATCAAGCTGGACTCTCAGCCTTTAACACATGGGCATTTGGGGACATATAAGAACTAAATCATAGTATTCCACACATGGCCCCCGAGGGCTTCGGTCCATCTCATCATGCAAAATGCATTCAGTCCATCTCCAAGAGTCCCCCAAATTTTAACCATTCTAGCATTGCTCAAAAGTCCAATTACAAAGTCCTCAAGAGTCTCAAGGCAAACTAAAACCTTGAGTCCTTAATAAAAATAAAAATAGAAAAAGGTTACATACTTCTAAAATACAGTGGTGCAGGGTAAACATTCTTCTTCAAAGAGGGCAGAATAGGAAAATAATAAGGAGCCATCAGACCAAAGAATACTGAAATGCAACATGGCAAACATTAAATCCTAGGTCCCCATGTCTGGCATCTGGTGCACACTGTGGCAAGATGTGGTCTCCCAGGAACTCAGGCAACCCAACCTCTTCAGCTTTGCTAGTTACAGCTCATGTGGCAACTCTTTTGAGCTGAACTTGCAGGCTGCCTGCAGTTTCCCTAGCAGGGACACTTAGGCAGAGTGCGAATTCACCTGAAGAGAATAAACTAAGAAAACCATTGGTAGCCTATATTGGCTGCCTGTGGCTATGTACCTCCTCTCTCCTGTGTTTCTTTTATGATCTCCACCTTCCCCACAATTACTTCATTACTATGATAAAAATAATTCTGCTTTTTCATTTGGTCACATTATTTTTTCAAATTTATAGTATGAATAAAAGCATTATGAATGATGACTTTGGAAGAGGAATGCACAAAATTAAACACATTTTATAGAAACCATCCATTAGATATAAACCAACTTATAGGCCAATAATAAAGCCATGTTATGGATTTTTATTTAACTTGCATTTATTCTGTATATACTTTATTCAAAAACATGGCACTGTGGGAGAATGCATACATTGGAATTTGTTCTGAAAGATTTATCATTGATTATATAAGATGATTTTGTATTGAGATATAATTTAATAAACTGGAATATTAAATAATCTATTTTCCTTTATTGTCATTGATGGTGTTTGTACATGCTCAAAATGCCACTGTAAGAACAGCTATGTCTCTTATAGAAAGAGCAAAAAAATTGTGGCCAGATATCCTGCTTTTTACCTACCCAAGGACCTGAATATGGACATGCAGAAAAACAAGTAGGATACAAATTACAGCAAGCAATAAGGAACTAAAGCAAATAATGTGCCACAAATACCTGGTATTTTACATATGAAATATCCATCATCTACAAATTCTAAGACATTAATTTCATAGATTTTTTGACTTTTTTCTTGACTAAATGATCTTTTGAAAGGTTCCACTACTTGATGTATTCACTTATCACTTCTTTTAATATGACTTTAATGGAATACTTATTCCTGATTTTTAAATTGTAGTTAAAATGTGAAATGCAGTTAAATTTAAAAAAAAAATATATGTTATCTACTGGATTTTTGTTCTTTTAAATAATTACTATTTTAAATTAATTTCTCAGTTTTAACTTCTGAGGTTAATATTGACAGATGTAACCTAAAAAAACAAAAGGTCTTTAAAAAATGTACAGGAACTCTGAGGCCAAAAAGCTTGAAAACATTACCTTACTAATTGTTGTATGCTCAAATAACTAAAAAGCCATGGGATCACCTGCATTCTAGTTAGAAAATCAGATCCTCAGAATCTCAGGCTTACCAAATAATAATCTACATTTCAACCTGCTTCCCAAGTGATTTCATGCACATTACATTTAAGAACTATTCTAGGTAATTTGTGTATTGGTACTCTCTTAAGATATATAGAAGATTTTATTTAATAATATTGATTTAATAATTTACATCAAGTTTGGACAAACTATGACAAAAGGCCTTGGGTGACCATCTAAAATGGTTTCATTTTAACTTTCTCATATGATCTGCACTATTATTCTGTCCTTTAAAGATTTTTATACCCATTATATAGATAAAGTAAAAGGGAGAGTATATAATTTCCCCAGACACTTCTATCTAAATCATGATTTGAACCAATATAACTCTGAAGTCCACCCTTTTCACTGTACTGTGTTCTATTTATTCAAAAGCAAAAAGATTGGATCCAATATGGGACTTCCTAACGTCTTTAGGGTATTGAGTTGTGTTTTCTTTTCCTTTTTAATGAAATAGAAGAAAATTTCTTCAACCTAACTCTATCCCTTACTTCTCCTAAAGAGACTTTAAAAAGTGAAACTTTCACAGTGCATATTATAACAAAAGATAAAATAATCTTGCCAAATGTAGTGGTGCATATTTGTAATTCTAGCTACTTGGAAGGCTGAGACAGGATGATGCCAAATTCCAAGGTCAGCCTGGGCAACTTAGGAAAACCCTGTCCAAAAAGGGCTTTAGATTTAGCTCAGTGATAGAGCATTGCCTAGCATGTGCATAATCCTCAGTTCATTCTTCCATATTGCAAAAGTGTGTGTGTGTGTGTATGTGTGTGTGTGTGTGTGTGTTGAGAGAGAGAGAGAGAGAGAGAGAGAGAGTATTTTTTGAGTGTTTTCTCAGAGTCCCAGAATTTAATTTTTTTTATTGGTAGTCATATTAACTTTCTAACAATTCCAAAGAAGCTATTATTGAAGTGATAAGAGATATTTTTTCCTACATTTTGGAAAGTGGGAAATTAAGCATTCAAAACATTAAACTGAAATTACAAGGTACATCTGCAAGTATAGTACATAGAAATTTAGCCTCATGACTCCTGTTAATGGAAATACAGTTTAATCTCTACTGGGCCATACTTACTCTACTTCAGATTGTTTAACATACCATCTCAAATTCCTCTCTTAACAAGAAAGACCTTTAAAAGCACTTCTTTATAGTTTTATCTAATATGTTATAACCTTGTTTGTTTAAATAATAAAACTCCACTAAGAGGCCTTTCATTTTCCCTTCTCACTGTGTCTCTCTCAAGATTTCCCTAATCATTCCCTTCACTAATATGAAAGTTACCCTCATAAGAAAATTCGCCTCTATTTCTAAATCATCTACTGAACTAAGTAGACAGAGAGAGAAAAGTGAAAAGTGAAGGGCCCCAAAAGTAGCTTGCAAGATAGAGATTGAACTCAAGGTTTCCTCTGGAAAGGGAGTATCTCATGAATTCCAAATGAGGCTTAAAACAAGAAGTTGATAAAAATCTGGTGTGATTTCAACTCTAGAGGCTATAAGACCTCAGGCATCTAAACATTTCTGAAACTTACTTTCTCTTCTATCAAATGGAATGATGATGGAGTATTTAATACCTATTTTAGTGGAGTTTTATGAGAAACAAGTGGGATTGCTTTGACATCATTTTGGAAACTGGCTGAAACTGATAAGACTTTAAATATCATATTGTAAAACTGTTTTTTAAAAAACATACATTGATAATGAAATTTTAAGGTGGTGAAAGGATAATGAGCAGTATGGATTCAATTTTCCTATTTTACCCTGCATAGTCATATTTTTTGTTTGTGTGTTTGTTTGTTTTTGTGTTTGTACTATGGATTGAAATTGGGGCACTTGACCACTGAGCCACATACCCAGCCCTATTTTGTATTTTATTTAGAGACAGGGTCTCACTGAGTTGCTTAGTACCTCACTTTTCCCGAGGCTGTCTTTAAACTCTCAATCCTCCTGTCTCAGTCTTCCAAGTTACTGGGATTATAGGCGTGTGCCATGGCACCCAGCATAGTCTTACTTTTTTTTACCATCCCTCTAAGATACTGTCTCAAGCAACCTCTAGTAAAACACAATATACCTCAAGGAATAGTAGCAGCTTATATTTGTAAATGTGTCAATAGGATGTAGATATTTTTATTATTGAGTCATTGTTTTCAGTTATGATTTTCATTTTAAGTTAAATGGGTATTTCAGTTAGAATCTTCATATTGTGTTTCATTCAAGATATCAGTCAAATCCATATTGTTTCCCTCTTCAGGGACAAAATTGTACATAAGTCTTTAAGAATTCTGATATTGTATCTAGCATTCCCACCCATCTCTGTACTGAATTCTTTTCACTCATGGTCCCTGAGTCATATCATGGGCACTTTGATTCATGGGTACTGAATATATATATTAGTGATATTGAGAGTTTTAATTAAATATGGTCTGTCATGCAATAAGCCTAATGAATGTTGTTACTGGGAGTATCTATTGAAAAAGTTAAAACCATCAAGTTACTTTGAAATATAATTTTATGACTTTTTATTGTCTAAATCTACAATAATCTTCTTAATTTCATAGATTCAGCATAGCTTTTACCTAAGTTGATGGCAACGAAATTGGTGGAACTTTGCTTAATACTAATGGCTTTTTTTTCTACTTGAACAACTTAAGAGTATCACTAAGACTAAATATAATTAGAAGTTTCTCTTTCTGGAGTAGATGATTTCTGTTCACTAAAGATAGTAGCAAGGGTGTGTGATAGTTCACTATATTTTATTTTTTAACTTTACATCCAAAATGTTATCTTCTCAGAGTTTATTTTTTCCTTAGCCATGTATCCTACCAATTTCATCTACCTATCCTACCTTATTTCATCTTGGAAGCTAATAGAGTAATTCTGCTGTTTTAGCCACATAGAAAGGATATCAAAAGTTTGTTAATATTTTTTTAAATAAAGTCAAAAAAATTAGTAATAAATATCACTGACTGCTTAATTGGATTTTTGGAAATATGATTTCTGTTTTCAGTGGAATAAAACCTTAGCTCTAAGGAAACCTGAGTTTCAATTTTGACTTAAAAACTCTAATGTAGCTTTTTAACTCACTTAATCCACAGTTTCTTCACTAAAAAGTGAGTAGATACCTATATAATGAGATTTTTATTAAAAATAGGGTAAAATGTATACCTCACCTGAAAAACAACACATTCTATAATGGTATCTATAACCTTTGAAGAGGTCAGAATATAAAAAGATAACAGCTTTAAAGACTGTTGCTGTCACCACATTTAAATTTAAAGCTTTTAGGGGTTGGGGTTGTGGCTCAGTGGTAGAGTGCTCACCTAGCAAGTGTGAGGCCCTAGGTTCGATCCTCGGTACCAAATAAAAAATAAATAAATACATAAATTTAAAGCTTTGGAGCAACAAAAATAATTATGAGTTGTAAAAGGCAGCAAACAGGTTGGTAGAAATACTGGTTACAACTACAATAGGTTAGTTAATATTAAATCTTAATATGTGCATTTATTAAATTTAATAACTAAGAAATACAGCTGCCAATAAATGAAAAGTAAGCTAATAAATAAAAAAGAAGAAATAAAATGAGTAAACAAAGTTTGGATGAAAATATCATTAGATGAAATACGTTAAAAAGATTATATATTCTTAACTCAAATTAATTGTCAAAAACTAAACATTTTAATGTTCAATTCTGAAAATGCCTTGATGATTTAGCACACTCAGATTTTCTGTGGTATTTGAACAGTTCAATCCTGTTACAAAACATTTTGGTAATATATTTGAATAGCTAATCTTTTTCTAGCACCTTTAATCTTGGTGTCCTAAAATTGGGAATTTTTTTAAATGACAAAAAATTTAATGAAAAATTAAATCTACACCAAGATTTTTATTTCAATACACTATTTATAATTAAAAACATAGACATCAAACATATATAACAGTAGGGGATTTTAAAGTATGGTCAGAAATTCAATTAAATATTGTAAATTAAGACATTATTTTAGACTGTATAACAAGACATTCAGTTTTAAATTAACTTGTCAGTACTAGTTTAATTGATCATGTCTTGAGTGACACTCTAAATGATAAGTGATTAAACAAGGCAAGGCCTCTACCTCTGAGATACAGGCAACTCAACAGGATTTAGAAATGAATATGTACACACATATGTACTATGTAAATCAAGAATTGTTATTTTTTTTTTTAATTTTTATCTTTATTTTATTTACGTGGTGCTGAGGATCGAACCCAGGGCTTGCACGTGCTAGGCGAGCGCTCTACCGCTGAGCCACAACCCAGCCCCCAAGAATTGTTATTGCTTAAGAAACGGAAAATCAGTTCTGTGGGAACACCAAAGGGAAGCAGGTAAGTTTAAGCTAGTTGTCTCAGATTTCAATAGACATTCCAAGGAGAAAAGAAAAAGACCATTAAACGAAAATACTAGATATATTCAGAGAATAATATCTAGTCATTGGACTTTAAGATGCACAGAGGGCTAGGCATGTAGGTTCCGTTCAGAGTACATAGGACTTAACTTGTATGCTTAGTTATGATGCTATTGAAGACTATTGAAGAACCAAGTTTTGTGATGTGAATTCAAATGCTAAAAAATGGAATTCATTTTCTCTATAGAGAGGAGAAATTCACCAAACCCAGGTGTTCATTTCACATGGCTTACTTTGATTAAATGACACACTTTTAAAGAAGGGAGTAACAGTGCGATTTTATCCTTATTTCTTCTATTACTTTTAAGTAAATTTTTGTTACAGCAACTTTTGTTCCTGTACTTTAAAATGAATTTTAGAAACATAGAATAGATTTGTTTTGAAAAATTTGTACATCTTGTGAAGGAACCATGCTAGTTTTTGTGGGGGAGAGCATGTTCATTGCAATATTTGAAAATACCTGAGTAGGGGAAGCACTATAAACACATACAAATTAAATAAATAATGTTATAAATCCCTGGAGATACAGAAATTTGTAATGAGAAAATTTTAAGTTTAAAATCACATTTTAAAAATTATTATTTTTATATTTATTTAAGACAACCAGATGAATAAAGAGGATGAAGATTGTAGATGAGGTTTTTTTTTTTTTTTCCTAACCAGGATTCTCTCTGAAATGCTAACTTGTTACTATATTATTGTACTGTAGTAATAATCAGGACAGACCATGTGGGAACCAAGACCATCTTTCAAGGGATATATCATAGAACAGAACCTATAGTACTTTCTTTCTCCTAAATTAAAGTGAATAATTAGCATAGCAAGATTCATATACGGTAATTGGTTATGGGGATTAGGCTATCTGTGTCATTATGAATGACTTTATACACATAAACCTCAAAATTCTCGACATAATTAATATTTAATTATTTTTTTAATAATGTTGAGTTTTATTTTTTAATCTTTATTTATTTTATTTATTTTATATGTGGTGCTGAGGGTTAAGCCCAGTGCCTCAAATGTGCTTAGACAAGTGCTCTCCTTCAACCCCAGCCCCTTATTTTGTTATTTTTATTCTGGTACACTTACATTTAAACATATTCAGTAGTTTTATTATATAAAATGAAACTAAAACAAAATGGATACAGAATATGAAAAATAATTAACAAATGTCAAAGATGTCCTTAATGCTATGTAGAATTAAAATCCATACAGGGAAAAACAATCAAATGTCATCATTGAGTAAGTTCAGTATGGGAAGATAGCATTTCCAATGTATTATTCTCAATGAAATAAAGAGGCCTGCTGTTTTCATTAACTGAGAAGTCATTTCAGTGATTGTGCTTACCTTCTTTTAAATGTGGCACAATGATCTATTTTGAAAACTTAATTTATGGCAGAATGGCCTTTGCTGTAATGTTTATGTTTGACTTTAATGCATTCCTTTAATTTCTGTTATATTTTTGATTTGCAGATTGCTCAGGGAACAGTCACAAACATGGAAGAAGCAGTGAAGTGGATAAGTTACACTTACCTTTATGTATGGATGAGAGCAAATCCATTAGTGTATGGCATCAGTCACAAAGTTTATCAGGTAGAAAACTCAAACTCGTTTATTAAAAAAAAAACCTCAAGCCTTCTTTTTAGTTTTGTAATCCAAAATTGACTTGAATGTAATATAAAACTTGAATGAAGGAGCTTGTGGCTCAGTGGTAGAGTGCTTGCCTAGCATGTGTAAGGCACTGGGTTTAATTCTCAGCACCACATATAAATAAATGAATAAAATAAAGGTACATCAACAGTGAAAAAATAAACAGAAAAGATGAATGCAATATATAAAATTATTTTGAAACCTATGGTACTGCTGATAACACACTGTAGGCCACACACTGCAATGGGTTGAGCCCTACATTGTAGGCATGAACCCTGTGATAAATACTAAAACATATTTTATGTTATGAATGGGACAAAAAAGATGACTCTCTTGTGTCCTATAAATTAAGAAAATAATGCAATGGTCATCAGTAAAAGGAAATGAAAACTTGGGCTTCAACCTAAGCACAGGGTTCTGTACCACTGACAGTCTACCTGAAAGAAAGAATTACAGAATGCAACTGGTGTTCAATGAGGTTTCCATAATATACTTAAAGAAGGATTTGGAAGGCTTTGTGAGGGCTATTAGAGACAGCTTCCATGGATCACTTCTGCTGCCTCAAAAGGAAAGTCGTGGTCATTTGGCCAAATAAAGAAATCCTTCCAAATCTGTTTTTTTTTTCAGTTGTAAAGGGACACAATACCATTATTTTTATTTAATTATTTACTTTATGTGGTACTGAGGATCAAACCCAGTGCCACAGGTGCCATGCAAGTGCTCCAACACAGAGCCACAATCCCAGCCTCTCCAAACATATTTTTCCCCCTGTGGAACACTATTAATTGGGAATATCTCTACAAATGGAAAAAACAAAGTGTAAAAATAAATCACTCTGCACATAGACTTTTCTGACCTTGAATACTGCCTTTTCCACACATCAAAATATATTTTATGCAAAACACCAGCCAAAAAAAAGAATTCATGTCATTAAATGAGGTTTGATAGTTAAACATAATATGCAAAATACACTAAAAATTATAAAAATATAAGATTAAACACTGAAGTGAAAAACAGTGAATAAAGAAATTTGCCAAAAAAAGAGCATTGTTGAGAGCTTGATGATATATGCAAACCTCAAGGTAGAGCTGTTAAGCATCAGAAAGAGAGGGGTGTGGGTTGGCAGATATCGAGAAGAAATTGCAAGAGAAAATTAAGTTATCACATTGTAAACAATGAAAACAGAAGTACTGAAAATAAAAGTATTGAAAATAAAAGCAGGGGCTGGGGATGTGGCTCAAGCGGTAGCGCGCTCGCCTGGAATGCATGCGACCCGGGTTCGATCCTCAGCAGCACATACAAACAAAGATGTTGTGTCCGCCGATAAGTAAAAAATAAATATTAAAATTCTCTCTACCTCTCTCTACCTCTCTCTCTTTAAAAAAAAAAAAAGAAAGAAAATAAAAGCATAGAGTACCTGCTACAGAATGCTATGAAAACAAACACAAAGTGAAATGAGTTTTAAGAAATTATTAAGCAAATATATATATATATATATATATATATATATATAGAGAGAGAGAGAGAGAGAGAGAGAGAGAGAGAGAGACAGAGAGAGAGACAGAGAGAGAGACAGAGAGAGAGAGAGAGAGAGAGACAGAGAGAGAGAAAGACAGACATCTCTGCACAAAGCTTGACAGATAGTTCTTTGGATATATATAATGTAGTTATTGGAAAGGACAAAATACCAAATTCAACAGAGGAAAAACAACAACAACAAATCAAAACTAAAGGAAATCTGAAACTACAGGGAAAAAGGGATACTGTTTTCAGGATATATTGCCAAAAAAGTGAAGAAGGTTTGGGACACTCTAAATTACTTCATAATAAAAAATGAACTTCCAAGATACACAAACTTTAAAGTTCACAATTATAAACATGTAGCAATCAACAAGAAAAAATGAAGATTAATCCAAAATTCCCCATAAATATACAAAACTAAAAAAAAAAACTCCAGAAAAGCCTATGTATTTTTCCTGTGAGGAAACTAACTTTTTTTGGTTTTTACTCAGACTGTCATTTACTTATAAAAAAAACCTTTATATATTGTTCATTGATAAACACAAAGAGAACTTACTCTTGGATGTCCTTAAAGACACTACTGGATGACAGGCTATCATGAGTTGCTGTACTTCAGTCACATTCTCACGGTCCATTTCTAATTCTTTTTCTCTTTCTACTTATACCACATTCCTTACTTCAGTGAAGTCCAAAACGGTATGATCATCTTCTTCCAAAGTCCTGTTAATGTTGATATTTTTACCTCATCCAATGAGTCACTAATAATAACATCTAGAATGTGAATTGTTTCTAGAATCTTTTCAATTTACTTGGCCCAGATGCATCAGAAAAATCAATATGGCTGCTACAGAATTACAAAATGTATTTCTTAAACATCAGTTCCTGGCAATTGAAATTGCTGCTTTATCCATGCATTGCAGAATGGATATCTTGATAGCAGATATCCAAAGAAATACTTTCGTTGTGCAACTTTATCATAGCTCTTGGGAATCTTCCTTTTTGAACAGTAAGTACCAACGGAGAACTTAACATCTTTAAAGAATCATAAACAAACGTGTTGTCATCCAAAGTTGTTCCATTTACAAAAGCTAAACAAGTAATATTTAATATAATTCTTAAAGACCCTAGGATTTTTGGAATGGTAAATCAATATTATCTTCAACTTAAAGACACCAGCTGTGTTAGCCCCAACAAGATTTAAGTTCGAAGTCAGACATTAACTTCTCTTTATCTATGAAATCCCTAGGTGGCATTTTCTTCCAATAGAAGGTTGATTTGTCTACATTTTAAAAGCTGTTGTTTATTGTAGCCACCTTCATCAATTATCTTAGCTAGATCTTCTGGACAACTTGCTGGAAAATCCGTATTAGCACTCACTGCTTCACATTGGACTTTGAAATGGCTTCTTTCCTTAACTCTCATTAGTCAACCTGTGATATCTTTGAATTTTATCTGAAGCTTCCTCAAAATCAGCTCTCATAGAATTGAAAAGAATTAAATCCTTGCTCTGGATTAGGTTTTAGCTTAAGGGATAATGGTACTGATAAACTTGCTTGATTCAAGGTTGTCACAAACCTTTAATCTATAAAACATCACAATGTATTTGAGGCCCAATAAAGAGAAAGCACAATAAAGTGAGCTATGCTTGTATACATCAACAAATTTAATATGTGTACATGTCAAAATACTTGCACACAATAAAAAATTCACCTTCATAAGAATTTTTAGGTTTGTAATTTTGATAGGCATTAATCATATTTCTAAACTCACATGTGAAATTGACTGTATCCTCATATCTTAAATAGCATAACAATAATAATGTATTTTCAAGGATTTTTATCTTTGCTATTGTGACTGATAAAATATGGTACTTAACTTAATTTTCATGTTCTTTATGTTAAATAAATTTAAATAAATTTTAATATTTTATATTTTTCATTCTGTTAATTACCTGCATATATTGTTCATTAATGTAAGGGTCAGTTTTGGTAGAATTTGGGAATTAACTTGTAGGAGATCCTTATAAAAGGTACTTTAACCAAAATAAAATAATGTAATTTAAAAGTTTCATTTATTACTTAACTGTTACTTGAATACATTTCCTATTTACAAAATAAGAGACAAACATTTTGTGATTATTGGGTTCTGATATACATATTGATTTGTAAGGCTCAAGTGTAACATCAAATTCTAATTTTAGTTTTCTGGTCTTTCCCAGTTTTTCTTCATATTTTTATTTTTTTTTAACACAGTTTATTAACTTGTTGGTGTCAGTATTTAAAATGCTGAAACTGTGCAATAAGTTTAAGTATTTACTAAATTTTATCTTCACACATTATTTTCATTCATTTCAGAATGATTCTGCCTATCCTGAATTATTTTTCAATTCATTTTAGAATAAGTTTATTATATTCATAATATTTTCCCAGTTGTATGTTTGTTTGTCCTTCTTCTTCTCCTCATCCTCCTCATCCTTCATTTTCTTCTTTTTTCTTTATGTATTTATTTGTTTTTGTGGTACTGGGGTTAAATCAGAGGACATTCTACCACTGAGCTATATATCTCCAGCACTATTTATTTTTCATTGCAAGACTAAGTTGTCCAGGTGGAGCTCAAACTTGCGATCCTTCTGCCGCAAACTCTTGAATGTGCACTACCAAGCCTGGCTTCTTCTTTTACTGTTATTTCAGTGTTTTCTATTCAGTGTGATTCTGGTTTTGGAGACAAATGATAAAGAGATTGGGGAGATATTATCCCACATTTATAGTTTATTGACTTCTTATAGCAAATAAAAAGTAATAACATTATGATCATTTTGGGCATCTACAAATGTAATTAGGTTTTTATTCATAATGACTGGAAAATATATGAATCTGGTATATTATGTTTATAAATCATGAGTTTTTCAATGTTTTGAATAGGTAAGATTAGTGCTTGTTAAGAAATTGGTGCAGAACCGAGTCACTCGAACACATTGAAGCTAAGCAGAAGCAAGCTTATTGTCAGGAGAATCTAACAGACTGCCTCTACAGTGAGAACAAAAGCAGATGTCCTCTAAGACAAACAGAATCTAGGATATGCATTGGGGGTGGGCTTAGTCCTTGCTATTGCAAGTTGAGAGCAAGCTTTTAACCTTTTTGTAGAAAAGTAGTAAAATAATTATTTTTATTTTAAAAGTAATTTTTTTTGTAGTTGTAGATGGACACAATAGCTTATTTATTTATTTATTTGTGGTGCTGAGGATAGAACACGTTGCCTCACACATGCCAGGCAGGTGCTCTACCACTGAGCTATAACACCCCCTAATAGAACCTTTTTGTGTTTTACAGTAGTAATGCTTAGATAGATTAAGCTCTCATCAACTTAAAAAATACATTTAAATTTATCCCAGTGTAAAAGTAACATGAAATTTTGTAGATCTTATTGATGACAGGTTTAATTTAAGAACATTAAATGGCATAAATAAATTTCCAATAAAATATTTTATCCTTATAATTTTAAAATTATTTTAAAATTATACATCAATTTGGTATAATATTTTTTCTTAATCTTTTCCCCTAAAGATTTGTACATCTGGAATATATGAATACATTTAATGTATAAAGAAGAGCAATAGCATTACATTTACATTGATGTACTTATATTAATAAAGTTTAGCTTTTAAAGAAAAATTTAGATCCTGCGACAGTACAAAATTTTTAAATAATAGTCATCATTTGATCATAATTTTAGAAACCTCAAGACTAGTTGCTTTAAAGAATAAAACTTAATAGCACAATGTTAAGAGTAAAATTAATGTTTTGAGAAATCTTGGTCATTTTACTAATTATATTAAATCCAAGGTCAAAAGGTTAATGTACTAATATAAATAAAGGAGATTAATATCTTGACCCTAGGAAGAAACCTCAAATAGCATCAATTGATTAAAATAATTAATATATATATATATATATATTATTATTATTATTATTATTATTATTTCAACTTAGTTGCATATCACCTTGTTGAAATTCGCTCAAAGTGTAGTCCTAGGGGGAAAAAATATATAGCCGTTAATTGCTGCAGTCTCTGGCTGGGCACAAATCATGAGTCTCCACACAGCTTGTAGATTCAAACAGCAATTCTTTATTCCCGAATTCACACCGGCCGTCTACAAACACGTTCTGGGGGAATCCACGTTCTCTGCCCAAATCCACTCTCTGCCCAAATCCACTCTCTGCCCAAATCCACTCCATATGGACTTCTGTCTCCCAAAATATACTGTCTGACCCTAAGAACTCAAGAGGAACTCAGCAGTAGGATACACCCTATTCTAAAGGGGGAACACCCTAATCTCTTATTATGCTAAACTGCCCTATTCTAAAGGGGGAACACCCTAATCTCCTATTATGCTAAACCGCCCTGGTCCTTGAGCAAGGTCACCTTTCAGAAGTCCTTCCACTAGACAGCATGGGAGTAAGCTGGCAAGGAGATTGTCATACCTACTTGGCTGATGGCTCCCAGCAGGTAATCATTTCAATTTTAATCATTTAAGTTTAGTAACATGAGAGAATCTCCAGTTAACTATTTGGTTTAGCTATATTTAAGAATGATAAAGAGATAAAGAGGGGGTGAGTGAGAGGGAGAGGGAGAGGGAGAGAGAATTTTAAAGTTACTATGTTCCCATGCACAGGGAAGTAATTAAATACTTCTGGGCCTGTTGGCCTCTTGTGTCTTTAAAATCTCTTTAGAAGAGGAATGTTTGTCTCATGTTTGGCAATTTATCATTTCTCTAATTTGGGGTCTTTGGATGTATTAGGAGACATGGGAAACTGGCTTCACTGGGGGGAGGGGTATTTTTTTCAGCGGGCAACCAATTTGCCACTGTCTCCATTTTTTCACATTTGGGACAAGACTTGTTAGGCAGGTTTTGCCCAGTGTCCAGTTCATCCACATTGGAAACAGGGCCCTGTGGGTATTTTGGAGGCTCTATAGAGTTGGGTTGGGGCATAAGCCTTAGAAACTTTGTTTTGGTTTTGAATTTTTGAGGCTGGAGCTGAATTTGAATTTTATGATGTTTCACCTATTCATTTTTGGTTTCATCTGTCTGATTGTTAAAAATCTTGAAAGCTTTAGCTAAGAGTAGCTGCTGAGGAGACTCAGGACACTTCTCTAACAGTCTGAGTTCTTTGTGGATGTCAGGTGTATACCCGCAGACAAAATTAAAAGGTAGAAGGAGACTGCCATTAGGGTTGTTGACATCCAGATTTTTATAGTTGGTGATGTGCTCAGTAATTCGGGTCAAAAATTGGTTGGGATTTTCATTAGGTAATTGGGTAATTCCTTTTATCTTTTCCCAATTTACCTGATTAGCAATAGTTTTTACTTGATCATTTATTTTTGGGGGGGGGGGTCTAAAGGACAGATTAAGGGGAAATGTAGGATTTATTTGTATCATGGAAGATGGAGGAATCTGTGTTCCTCCAATAGAAAAACTAGAGGTGGAGCTGTAGAGGCCCAGATAATCAATCGCTAGTAATAGTTTTGGGGTAAATATCCAATTATGAGGAGAAGTGATGGCTAGTCCTCCAGCCAGTAGGAGGGTAATGGAAATTTTGAGACTCCAAATTGTGATTAGAAAAGCTAAAATCATGGGGGCTAATGGTTAGAAGAGTAAAGGAAAGAAATACAGGAGAGTGGAATTATGTAACTTCCTCAGGGGAGAAATCAGAAAGAGTGCCTTGAAGAAAGAGGGACTGGATCCCAAGGAGGACTTACATAAGGGAGCAGGATTGGCACGGAGGGTAAGAAGAATAGAGGGAATGATTAGAGCAGAGAAAAAGGGAAACTTGTATGCATGGATTTCCTTCCATTTATCCAAGTGCTGATAAGAGTTATAAAGATCCCTCAAAATGTTGGGATCGAAGGTGCCATTAGGTGGCAATTTGGATCAGATGATAAAAAGGCCCTGACTGAGTGGAAATTAGTGGTTGGGCCTTTAGATCTGGAGTCAAACAGAGGAAGACTTAGTGGGTGAAGAGGCAATAGAAAATTAAATCAGATGGGATTTTTGGATTGGGAGTTCACTGTGGTGAATTTTCTTTAGCTGGAGTGGTTAGAGGTAGGTATCCCAGGCTCTATACCAAACCAGGAGGAGGAGGCATTCAGTGAAAAGGGTCAGCTGTACCCAATTCACTGGCCCCTGAACCAAAGCCTTTTTGAGACCCAGAAGGTAGTCAGATCACCCCATTCTCAATCACACCAAGGTATATGAAGCCCAAGGATGGGGCACGGGGAGGCAGTGTCTTGGTGGCTAGGATCAGGCTTCCTCCCCTGAGTAGGCAGCCCAAAACCAGAGGAATAGAAGCTCAGCAATGTCAAGAGTCTTGGTGGTGAGCTAAGACCTAAGTTAATTTGGAGGGTCCTGCATGTCCTTTAATTCATTTTGTACTCTGGATAGGAGACTTGTTTAAGGTGGGTAAGGGGAAAGCAAAGGTAAGTTTGTATCTAGAGGAATTTACCCAGTAATGAACAGGACCTAAGTCAACTCTGAGGGTCCTCATGCTGAGCTGGAACCTTGGGAGGAGGAGAGGGAAAGGGAAGGTCACGCTCCCAAATGAGGCCAGTGTGTGGACATGGGAGAGTGCTAGGTAGACAGAAGGGGTGTGAGGTGATTGTCCTGGGCCCTTGGTTTCGGGATCCCAAAACAGGATCCCAAAACAGCTCAGATCCTCTGGAGGGGAGAGCAAGGTCATTGAGAGACAAGTTCCTGGCCAGTGCACCAATGTTAGAAAACTGGCACAGGACTGAATCACTCCAACTCACCAAAGCTAAGTAGAAGCAAATTTATTGTCAGGAGAATCTGACAGACTGCCAGAGACAACAGTAGCAGATTTCCTCTAAGCCAAACTTTCATAAGTCAGAATCTAAGTTATGCATTGGAGGTGGGCTTAGCCTTTACTATTTGAAAGTGGAGAGCAAGCTTCAAAACCTCAGAAAACAAAAAGGGGAGGGGGCAGGAGGAGGAGGCACAATTCCACTAGTTCTTGGAATTGGCACCCCCTGTACATACTCAGAAAGCAGACTAATGTCTGTGAGCATTGTGGTTAGGGTGCAGGTGGGTGGGGGTGTCAGCTACTACCTGAGTGGAGTCTTGCAGGAAGGGGGAAGTAGGGGAGCAGGGTGAGGTGTCTGGGCAGAATAGGGTCAGCTTGACTTAAGAGTCTTACTGAGGTTGGAGCTCACATAGGGCCCAACCACACCTATTCAATCCAAGTGATATTAGGGTCCATTTGGAGCTGCTATAATAATTTTACTGTACACAATTTTGCCAGGAAAACCAATGTAACCCGTGACTTATTTGATATTTGCTAATATTCCAAGATAGTCAACCAAATATTCCATAAAATATCTATATTTTATCAAATAGTTTTTCTAACATCATGTAATATCATTTTGCATTTTATCAACCATAAATTATTCTTTAAGTGTCGGAGAATCCTTATAAGTAATATAAATATTTGAGAATCTCTACAACTCTAATATTTACTTAATATATTTATATATTTCCCCTTTTCTCCATTGTCCTCCCTTATTAGATTAACTACTTGCCTTATCCTTTCTAAAAACAAATTATTTCTACTTTTTTTGCTTCTTTTTTAACTCTTTAATTTTTTGCTTTTATATTAATTAGATGCTTCTTTCTAATTACCTGGAATAAAAAAAAATTCCTCTGTCTTTTTTTGTTGTTGTTGTTAATGAGCTTCTTAATTAACCTATCGCATATATTACACAATTTTTCAGGCTTTTTCTATGCACCTAATTAACAATAATTTGTAGGTTCAGAAATGCTATTATTTTATTATTTTATTTTTCATCTATGTTATAATTTTAGCTCTGAATCCCTTTTTGACAGAAAGTTTAATGTCAAAAGAACTTCTGTGTGTTGTTTGGTCTCATTTCCAAGTAGAAGAATGTTCCTGTAATTTGTAAAATTGTTATTATATTTAAATAAGGGAAACTTTTCAATAACACATATACATTTAGAAAAATTTATTGAGGTTTTACTTTGGTCATGATATATGGAAAATATTTAAGAATGAGTTTTTGTTATGTTAAAAGATTTATTCACTTTATTAGATTTATTCTATTGTATGTATTCAGATTTTTGTAGTATTATATTTTTTCTGTTTACTGAAAGATTATTCATCCTGCAAACAAAATAATATTTTAAAAAAAGCAACAACAATAGAATGTCTAGGTAAAATATAGCATGAATCAAATGTAAGATTTTGATGAATAATAAATATAAATATAAATAATAAAATATAAATAAATCTCAAGTATTATGTGGAACATACTCATGGTAAAATTAAAAATTAAAAGAATAATTTAAAAACAGTGATTGTTTGAAATTTGAAATTTACTAGGCATCCTAGTAAATTTATTTATTTATTTATTTTTTATTTATTTATTTTTAATTCAGCAAACCCTACTTTTAAGTTCAGAACATTTTATTCAATTATTTCAGCTCTTCAATATGTTGATTATTATCTTAAAGTTTTGTTAAGTATACTAAATGGATAACCCAGGATATTTTTCTGGTGAAGATAATGATTTTTTAAAGTGGTAAATTAATAAGGAAAAAGAGAAAAACACAGATAGAAAAAATTACTTTTAAATGGCAACTAAAGACAGCATGAATGACTGTGAAGTGACTGTACAAAGATGATTATAAATTATTCTCTCAGACATATTGTGTTGAATGTGTTTTGAAATTTCAAAGTAAAATTTTGTAAAAATTCCTGTCTTTACTGTTTTAAAACTTGAAAATGGGAATCCAGATTTCTACAAAAAATTTAGGAATTCATTAGTTTACAGCAAAATTGAAGAAATAACTTAAAGAATGACTTCTATTCATTCCAGTCTTAATTTTCTATATACATTTTATTTTAATATGATTTCCTTACTAATCTTTTAAAAATAGAGACAAATACATAAACATATACATGTACTCATATAGAATACATGTCTACCTTGTATTCAATCATCCATTTATTCTCTCTCTCTCTTTCTCTCTCTCTCTCTCTCTTTGTCTCTCTCTGTCTCTCTCTCTCTCACACACACACACACACACACACACACACACACACACACACCTATTATCATGTCTTTTGTCTCAGTCACTAATGGCATTTCAGGGAGGTTTGAAGATTGAGTGATTTCAACAATGCTTGAGTTATATACTAAACAACATGTTACTATAACTGCAGGTCTTGGGCAAGATTAATCTTAGTCAACATTACAACAGGATTATCTCAATAGTCTAACTACTGGTCTTTTTTTCTTATCTTACGTCAATCTAGTAGAAGCTACAATTATTTCAAGATATTTCCTGAGTTAACTTTCTGATAGGATTATTTCAATGATTTTAAATGATTTCTTTTAGAAATTCTGTTTCTTCCCTCATATGTGAGATTATTGTTTTGCTTGATTTCTGTTTTAAAGACAATGTAGGAGCAGGATAAAAAGTCATTTTAAACAGCTAATTTTGGAATATGTTTCTCTAAATATTTTTCATGTTATTAGCCATTATTTTGACACTGTTTATCACATGTTTGTATTATAAACACTTTATACAATTTAATATATTCAAATATTTTATTTTATGTATTTTTGATTTTCACTCTTGCATTGAAATATCTTCTGCACCTGCACTTCACACAAGTGGTACTTATATTTTCTTGCAGTGTTGAGATACTTTTCCTCTATTGTCATTTTCAATAAAACTCAAATGTACCCATGTAAAAAATGTGTGATATCTATGTTGATATATCTCTGCCTAGAACATCCAATATCCCTGAAACATTTACTAAGTAATGCTGTTTCCCACTTAGTAACAATGTTATAGATAATATATGATATTTATCATGATATTATATAATATAATAATACATTATAATAATATAATAAACTACTATATAGTATATATAATACTAAGTTCCTTTATATTCTCAGAGATGATTTTGTTCTCTTTGCTTTTTACGAAGCTATTTGTCTATTTTCAAAAAAAATATATCTTTTCTAAATGAATTAACATTATAAACACAAATATCTAGTGAGGCTAATCTTCTGACAAGATTTTTTTTTTCCCAAATAAATGTTAAAATTTCATTATAAATTTTTCAATGGCTATTTAAAAATTGTTTTTCTATACAGAGTTATAAAATAAAAATAATAACACAACCTAGTACAATATAATTAGAAGTAGAATTTTATTACATATATTTTGCATATACATATTTACTGTAGACACTCTTAGCTTCTCTGTTTACCCAGTGTAATCTCTATAAACAAAATGGTTTGCCTTTACTATTTAAATATTGTATACTCATTAAAATTTTTATTTATTTTCCCTTGTTAACCTTATTATAATAAAAATTCTTTCCGCTTAAATTAGTAACATGTAAATTATAATATATATATATATATATATATATATATATATATATATATATGCAAAATATATGTAGAGACACACGCCCATGTGCATATTTTTTGCCTGTTTAATTTCAAGTATGTAATAGCATCTTTTATTGATAATTTCACTTTGAGCCTAATAGTTATACGAGTGTTTTCAGGACATAATTTACCAGTTTTTAATTTCTATAATAGTTAAATTGTAAGTTGGCAGCAGTCTGATGAATTTTTGTTTTCAACATTTTTCTGTTTTGCATTCTTAAAAGGTGGGAACTCTCTCTCCTAACCTAATGACCATTGTTTTTTTCCTGCCTTGAGAATCAGTATCTCTGGGTATCACTGTAAGCTTGTAACTGACAAAGATACATATAGTTGCTTTTTTAACCAAGGCAAATAGACCTTGCCTAGGCACTGTGGAAATCCAGTACACACATTTCCCTGCAGTACTGGGGATTGAACATCCTCACACATGTGAATCAAGCACTCTGCCACTGGGTCACATCCCCAGTTCATACTTCCCTAAAAGTACATCATTATGTACTCTTACTTTTACTCTGAAGTTCTCCATGTTCTTATTAATTTTAAGCTCCAGTTGCCTCTGGGAAATTATCGAGGAAGAAGTTATGCTAAAACGGAGAACTATCCCATTGAATAGCTCTGTTAAATTACACAATGACTCAATCCTCCTCACTTTCTGCTGGTTCTGCAGTCCCTGTTTACCATTTAATAAGTGCAAGTTCTCTGTTCAGAATCTGCAGTGGCAATACCATTGGATGTTATTCAGGCAAAGTAAAAGCTATAGATAAGTGGGAGCAATGTGCTTTATGTATATCACAGGTGAGTTTCTCAGTTATTCTTTTTGTACATAATATGATGACCGATGTATTTCTTTTTGTCTTCATATTCTGTTAGCACCAGAGATAAAAATTAAAATCTCAACTCTCTTTCCAGAATATCTAAAGAAAGTCTACAAATAATAAAAAAAGACTGACAATCCAATATATAATGTTCAAAAGATGTGAACATGAATGTCACAAGAGAGAATAGCCAAAAAACCAGTAGGTACCAAAAAAAATCACCTATCATGGAAGTGTAAATTAAATCTACAAAGGTATACCACATGTATCCAACAAATGTCTCAAATTTGAAAAGACTGGCCATCATTGTCAAAGATGTACAGCAACTTGTTGGCTCACGCATTCCAGTGAGAGTAAAGCCACAGTCAAGGACTGTTTGAAACTATCTCATAGAACTAATCATGTATTTCTCTGCACTCCAGCAATCTCATTTCTTTGCAAATGTCTGAACAAAATAGGTGTCTTTGTTCTTCAGAAGACATGGATGAGTTTGCTCATCTATATTATGTGTATTCATAGCAATTTGATAAACATTGTCAAAAACTGAAAACAATCAAGGGCCCAACAAAAGACAAAGGGCTAGATTAAACGTATTACATAAAAATAATAGAAAAGAAGAACAAACTGCAACAATATTGATGCATTTCACATGCCATTTAACATACCTTAGGCTGCTAGGGAATTACCTTCTATCAATTACCTGGTATTCACATAAAAAAATTAATTTAATAGTGCAGTAAAATTAACATAATTTATTTATTGCATTTGATATATTTTAATTTTTTAAAGTACAAAAAATTGAAGAATATATCTTCTGGCATATATACCTATACTAATTATATATATATATATATATATATATATATATATATATATATATATATATATAAAGAGATATACATAGGTATAGATGATTTTTCCAGCCTTGTTATAAATTGCAAATGTTTTACCTGGAGGGTTTTCTCAGGAAAGCTAACCTCCCTGTGCTGGACTCCCTGCTCTGTAAATGCATTGTAGTCTGTGACAGAAGAGAGATTCAAGGAGACCACTGAAAATATCCAAATAAAGATTCAAGAGAAGGACAATGTTTGCATCAGCCTTCAGATGTTATGACTAAAATAAACAAAATAAAAAATTGGAGGAGAGAAAGTTTATTTATGTTTATGGTTTCAGAGGCATCAGTCCATGGTTGGCTGGTCCCCAAAATTTGGGCCTGAGGTGATTTTTTCATAAATGAAATTTTTGTGATAATTTTCATTACAATTCCATTGTTTTTTAGTCTCTTATATTTCCTTATGCCTGCTCATGATGAAGTACTCTTGAATCTGACTGGTATTCAATCTATGGTACAAATGCCTATTTTTTAATATTATTATAAAATTTATCAATGCAAATATCAAGGAGAACATTAACAAGTTTGGCATAACCTGAAATTGAGGTTTAGTATATTTCAGATACATTCATCTTTTAGGACATTTTATGTTTAGTTTATACCCCTATGCATTTGTATGCATTTATTTCCAAAGTCATTGGTGTCTTATCCCATTTTTAACTACGTCTTAGAACACAATGTTCTGTTTGACTTTTGTTCATGTTTTTTTCATTAAAATACAGTTGCCATTTGTACAGCATCATTTATATTTGAATTTGAGACTTATGCTTTCTAAATTTGGACATTTTCTATTTATTGGAGTAGATTCAATTTTTTGTTAAATTTTTAAGTTAATAACTTAAAATAATGTCACAGTGACATAATACATATTACAATATAATGAGAACAATATGTTTTTTTAATATCAAAAATACATTTGAAAATTTTAAAATAATATTAACAAGAACTGAATTACTTAAAGATCACACAATACTACATTTTCTGATAATGCTAATAATTATTTTTACATAAAAATGTTTCACATAGTTTTGCAAACAGGATTAGTAAATAATATTTAATTATAAAAATAGATTGCATTCTACTAATTTGATTAAAATATGTAATGAAATTAATTTTTACTAAAATTACCAGAAGAAAGGAAACATACTAAATTAGAACTAATATTTTACCACATTTTATATTTCCTCAGACTCTTAAGTTATATGAAAATATGAGAACTGTATATACATATGAAAACCAAATATACATATGAAAGTAAAATGGTTATTTGTATCTACATGAGCTATTAACTTTTATTAACCTTTACTATAAATGATAAGGACATTGATACTTTTGCTTCTCCTTTATTCTAATATTTGATATTTACATCATTATATTATCCAATATTTATTACTGTATAATTCATTCTGTAACTATTGCCCATTCAATTTGAAAATACTCTTTCTATATTTAAATGGGCCCAATTTTTATTAACACAATTTCTCTATTTTGGAGACTTCTTATATTGATTAACTTCCTAATTAGATAAAATTAATTATTAGTAATATTTATAAAATAAATCCAAGCTTTATAGTCCTCAATTTAATCTTTCTTGAGAATAACTTCATCTTTTGATTCATAGTTTTTATTTTGAATGTTCTGATGTTAGCAGTGAATGGTACTGTAGGGAAGTCCAATACCAGTCTAAAACTCAAAACTCTTTAAGCAAGTTGGCTTCTGTTCCATTGTCTCAGGTATTCTTTCCAAATTCTTGAAGATCTATTTAACTAAAAGGCACCCGCATGTTGCCTAAAACTCAAAGTGTTCTATGCATAGATTTAGTTTTTGTGTTTTTTGCTTTGTTTTTCTAGTAAATTTCAGTTTTATTACTGGGCTACATCATTACTTGTTATTTTTAGTTGCTGAGACTCATTCCTCACTAAGACTAATTATCTGTATTTTTAGTGGATTTGTCTCACTGTTCAGTCTTTATTTTCATTTGTAGTACTCCATAATTTTCTCAAACTTTTTCTCTCCTCTCATCATTAATTCTCCTTCTCTTTGCCCTGGGTGCTACCAAATTTATTATGAGTTCAGTTGTGATTTTTTTTATCCTGTTATTTTTCGTCAATTTTCTCTTATCTATTTGGAGTCTGAATTTATTGAATTAAATAAACTCACTATTGCTTAGTGAGTTTCTTTGTTCCTCACAGCACTTGGGAAAGCTTCTTTCTGTTTCTTGGGTCCAACTTACCTCTAACCTAAGTTGGAGAATTTCATGCTGTGTGTCAATTTTTGTGGCCATTGACTCCGCTAAACTGTATTTCCTTATTTCTATACAACTTAAGTATACTTCATATTCTGGCCACCTGGAGACTTGCATTCATTTTTAGGCTAATGAAGATCATTTTTCTTCTTTCTCACCATAGAGAAAAACTGTGTGTAGTCCACATGAAAAACAATCTTTTTGTACTGGAACTGTGGCTCAGCCGTAGAGCACTCGCTTAGCACAGACGGACCCAGGTTCGATTCTCAGCACCACATAAAAATAAAGGCATTGTGTTGTGTCCATCTTCAAAAGAGAGAGAGAGAGAGAGAGAGAGAGAGAGAGAGAGAGAGAGAGAGATTCTCTCTCTCAAAAAAAATCCTTTCTCCCTCCATATATATGAGGACATTTCCTGATCTGGCACTTTTGTTTCTTCCATGTGTTTGAATAACACCACACAGTCCAAAGTGGAGATGCTCACAGATGTTAGAGTCTGTAAACAAGTCAGGATGGCGCCTGGCATTTTGCCAGAGGGAGTGGTTTGTGAAGTAATGCCAGCGAGCCATTACGTGTGGAGATTTCTTATTGGTTGACTGCTGTATCTAGTTTATGCTAATTAAGATAAGCTGTGTGGAATGTATATATACACCTCCTGTCCTACAATAAACAGCTCCCACTCCTGCTGTATCAATCTACACAAGTTGCTCATCACCCCCCTGGTTATTTTGCTGTAGCCGGACTGCGGCACACAGACGCCACATATCCCACACCTTCAGTGGGCAGACAGGACAATTGACTTGCTGGAAACAGTGCCCATGCTTTTCTAGGCATCTCTTCACAACCAATCTGCTCCCCACCTCTAGGTTCCTCTCCTAGGAAAAGAGTAACATGCAATTCCTCCCTTTCTATTGTCCTCCTTCTGGCTTCACAAACATCAGTACAAATTTGGTGGATACTGAGACTGAATAGTATACTTTCTTTGGAGGATAGGGAACTTTTAAAGCTACAGTCTGCTCTACCCAGATCCAGAATTATCTACATTTCAAAGTATGGCATTAGGACCTTCCCCTTTCTTTCTCTGCTGCTAGTGAATGCCTGCCTGGATTTTCAATGTTTTCTTCATCTTCTTCTTTTAGTTATGCTGAAGAGAAGAATTTTATGGCTTCCATTATTTTGTACACACAAATCTGATTCTTATTTAAAAATATATACACTCCCATAAAACCATGAAATATTATTTACTTTCATTTAAAGTATATAATTATTTAGTTCAATAGAAGTCTTTTCCAAATTAGTGTACATTTTGTATCACAAATATAAGGTTTTACTTTTTCTTAAGACTTAAATAGGATTATAGCATACCAATAGGTTTAATGGGTTTGATTTCTTTCTGATCATGCAATGTAACCAGATTATTAAAAAAAATTTACTTGAAATAAGTGATGTTGATACTTTTGAGTACGAGTCTTTCATCTGTACCAAAAACTACAGATGAAATTTTTAATGGGGCACCACCTTATGACATAAAAATTAACAACAACAACAAAAAAGAACAGAAAAGCTTTAGTTCATCCATTTTTAAAGCAATGTATACTCATTAAAATAATCCCTGGATTTAAAAAAATTGTTTTTCAACATATCTTTTAAAAGAGATGAAATAATTAATCATTTACTAATTACTTTTGAAGAGTTTCCTGGGATGGATTACAGTTTTTCATTCAATAGGATTTTATTATACCATGAATTCCATAGAGTACTATCATGTATATAATATTTAACCAAGGATTATATACTTTAAAACGTATAATTAAAGGAGGGACTTAATATGTTTACTGTAATGTCTGAAATACAAACTATTATTTAACTAATAAAACATCCTCATTTTAAATATAGCAATAATTAGAGCTGGGTATAAAATGTGCTAGTAAAATATGTATTATATATAATTATACATATTATATATGTTATAAGGTAACTTTTAAATAAAAAAATAATATTAAAAATTCTGTTTAAATTCAAAACAAGCATGTCTTTTTTAATTTTACTTTTTTTATTTGTTTTAATTAGTTACACATGACAGTACAATGATCTTGACAAATCGTACATTTGAATCAGATGGGGTATAATTTCTCATTTTTCTGAGTGTACAGGTTGCAGAATCACATTGGTCATGCAGTCATGTATATACATACAGCAATCATAATGTCTATTTTATTCTGCTGCCCTTCCTTTAGCCCTTCCCATACCCTTCCCTCCCATCACTTCTCTCTACCAATGTAATGTGACACACTTCTTTTTTTTTCTTTTTCCTCACTTTGTCATACATGTATTCTGTATAACAATGAGAGTCTCCTTCCATCTTCCGTGCAATTCCCCTTCTCCCTCCATTTCCCTCCCACCTCTCTTCCCTATTTAGTGGTAATCTTCTTCTCATGATCTTCCCCCCTACTCCATTTTGAGTAACCTCCCCTTATCAGAGAAGACATTCGGCATTTGTTTTTTAGGGATTGGCTAACTTCACTTAGCATAATCTGCTCTAATGCCATCCATTTCCCTGCAAATGCCATGATCTTGTTTTATTTTTTAGTGCTGAGTAATATTCCATTGTATATAAATGCCACACTTTTTTATCTATTCATCTTTTAAATTAAAAAATTAGCAAAAAATAATTTTAAACTTCTTTGAGGATGTAGTCAGCTTTTTTGTCACTGCGAACAATATCAACCAGAACATCCTAGAGCAAGACAAGTTTTGGGGGCTCAAAGTTTCAAAGGTTTTATCCCATAGATGGTGAACTCCATTTCTCTGGTCCCAAGATGAGGCAGCCCATCATGCTACAAGAGGGTGCAGCAGAGGAAAGATGTTCAAGTCATGAATCAGAAGGGGTAGAGAAGGGTCCACAGGGAAAATGCACCCCTAGGCCATGTCTCCCAGTGACCCACCTCCTCTAGCCATGTTCATCTGCCTACAGTTACCACCAGTAGAGTCCATTCAAATTGAGTTTCAGTTTTCATAATATAATTATATAATTATATAATATATAATAATTCCATCTGTGAAATTTCCTGCATTAATAGAAACTTTGTGTAAACACCTCATATTCAAACCAAAACCCTTCAGATCAGGTAATTTTGTTTCTCCTCTAGATCCAATAACATCTTAGATTATAAATCTTTTGACCTAGTTTCCTAATAGTAAGACAATTTCACTTTTTACCCAGATGGAAAGAGTCTTTCTCAAATGCAATAACATCTCTATTTTTACTAATAAAATTTTCACTTCTGAAGCAAATTCCTCTAGACATACCAAAATACAAGTGATTAGATTATGTGGCAGGATAGATCTGTCAATATTTTAAATTAGTAATTTTCTCAAGTGTATTACATTTTTTAAGTACCTAAAAGTTATTGGGGGTAGTAATTTTTGTCTTGAGTATTAGTGTTAAATATAAATTCTAAATGTGATTTTCTTTTCCAATGTGATTGTTTTTAGCAAACATATAGCATGACATTAACAAAGAAGAAAAGTTTTTAAAAGTTTGAATAAAAATGGATAAACAGATTACCTTTAAAACTACACAAAATTTTTTTCAGTGGAAATATATGTTTTTGAGGAAATAAAACATAGTATTAAATATGAATAAAAGGAGAAGAATGCTAAGAAAAAAATGTTAAAAACATAGTCGAGTGTTTTGTTTTCATTTTGTAGTGCAATTTATTTATTTTGATTCATAAAATGATTTGAATAAAATTTAAGCAATACTTAAGTAGGTAGTGTTAAATTTATTTTTATGTTCTTAAGGGTTTTTTGGGGGGTGTCAGCAGTTTACTGAAAATTTAAACAAGGGGCAGTTTACTACTGAGTGATATCCCCAGCTGTTTTTATATTTTTATTTTGGGACAGGATCTCACTAAGTTGCTTAAGTCTTTGCTAAATTCCTGAGGTGGAACATGAACTTGAGACCCTCCTGTCACGATATACCTAATAAATCAAATTAAATTGAATATTTTAAATATTATAAACTCAAAAAATATCTTCATTTTACTACAATTATTGCAAGGCAAATTGTAACACTTATGAAAATTTGGTGTCAAAATTTTGCCAATCTGAATGACTATATTTTTATATTTCCTTTTTTTCCTTTTGCTTTACTTGCCCTATATTAACATCACAAAATTTTTGTAATATTTTATTTTCAAATTTGTGTATTTTCACTAACTTACCAGATGCAAAGGAGGCAACACTCCATCTCAAACTTTAGGAAGAATCACATGGATGATTTATTGATTCTGAACCTGAACATAACATCTACTTTATAGTTCAGGGAAACTTGAATACAATACAGTGATCAGTCTTCTGTATCTTCCCCTTTGTATTTTAATAGTTGTTTCTTTTGTTATATAGCACAACCTTAATAGCTTATCTTTCACAGGATTTTAATTCATTAAACCATATTTTCTTTCTCAGAAATTGCGTATTTCTTTCCCCAACTTCACATGGTCAACATTTGTTTAACACACCTTCCTGGAATTGCAATGTACTAATTTGGTACATTGATATGATTAATAACTCAAAAATTCTATCAGAATTTTATAACAAGTAGCATTACCAATATTTTTCATCTGCCTTTGAAGGAAAGATTGTTTTTAGCTATTAGGAATATTGAGTTATTTATTATCTTAAAATCCACTATTGGTGGTTCACTAATTTTCTTTACATAAAAAAGTTACCCTGTCTCCTAAAGTATTGAGATTTTACTTGAAAAGTTGGGAAAATGTTCCCTGGCTTATAGCTCTGAATATTGCCTTGTGGGGTGCTGATAACTGTCTAATTTTTTTGTTATTCTCATTGTTCACTCGCTGTTTTTTGTTTTAATCTTTGAAAGCAGATTTATTGGAGTATCTGTTGGTATTGATCATTCTGTAAAAGTTTTTGAAATGTTCACTGTCTATAATCCCAGCCGTTCAGGAGACTGAGGCAGGAGGATCACAAGTTCAAACCCAACTTCAACAAAAGAGGAGCACAAAGCAACTCAGTGAGATCCTGTCTCTAAATAAAATATAAAATAGGGCTGAGTATGTGGCTGGTTGAATGCCACAAAGTTCAATACCTGATACCCCCTAAATAGCCCAATATTCACAAGGCAGCTTCATTTATTCTTTAATTCCTAGACAAGTATACAAATATGAACAGATTATCATTTTTCCAACTGTGATTTTCACAGGAAATGTTATCTCTTTTTTCAAGGCTCTTCCTAGCCTGCTCATTCTTAGCATTTTTTTTTAACACTTTTTATATGCATCTACATTTTGTTATTTGCTTAAATATCTTTACCTTGTGAATGCATTTATCTCAGGATGTCATTCTGTTCTATGGATATGATTCTTTTTTTGTTTAGTTTTTGTACATTTTATTGGTGTACTTGCTGTTACATATTTGTAAATCCACACAGTATAACAATATAATTTGGCCAATATCACTCCCTATCTCGTGCCCCTTAGTCCCTTTTCTCCACTGATCTCCCTTTGATTATTAGGAGGTCCACCTTCGCCATTTTTTCCTTTTTCCTATCTAGTTTGTGCATATAGGAGAAAACATATGACACTTGTCTTTCTGAGTTTGAGCTATTTCACTTAACATAATGGTATCTAGTTCATTTTCCTGCAAATGCCAATGTTTCATGTTTCTTTATGGCTGAATAAAATATGATTATTATATATACCATATTGATGGCTGCTTTCATAGTTTGACTATTCTGAATGGTGCTGCTTTAAACATGGGTATGCACTATCACTATAGAAAGAAGACTTTAATTTTTCATGATAAATACTAAGGAGTGGTATCATTCAATCCTATGGTGGTTCCATGCCCAGTCTTTTGCAGAAACTCTATGTTAATTTCCATAGTGGTTGTAGTAATTAAAAGTCCTGCCAACAGTATAAAAGTGTTCCTTTTTCTCTACATCCTCTCCAGCATGTATTATTATTTGTATTCTTGACGATTATCATTCTGACTGTTGTGAGATGAAATCTCAGTGTATATTTGATTTGCATTTCCCTAATTTCTCTGACATTGAACATTTTTTCATGTATTTGGTGGCCACTCATTTTTCTTCTTTTGAGAATTGCCTGCTTAATTCATTTCTCCATTTATTAATTGTGTTATTTGATTTTTTTGGTGTAAAGATTTTGAGTACTTTATATATTTTAGATATTTATCCTCTGTCAGAAGAATAGTTAATTAAGATTTTTGCCCATTCTGTAGGTTCTCTCTTCACATTTTTAATTGTTTCCTTTGCTGTGAAGAAGCTTTAAAATTCGATGCCATCCAATTTATTAACTCTTGTCATTATATCCTGAGCTTTAGGGATCTTATTGAGAAAGTCATTGCCTCTGCCTAAAACCTAGAGTATTAACCATATGTTTTACTGTAGGAATTGCTTAGTTTCTCATCTAATTTCAAGGTCTTTGATCCATTTTGAGTTGATTTTTTTGCAGGTTGAGAAATAAGGGTCTAGATTTATTTTTCTACATATGAAAAATCAGTTTTCACAGAGCCATTTTTTAAAAAGGCTATCTTTTCTCTAATGAATGTTTTTGGCACCTTCGTCAAGGATCAGATGACTGTAGACATGTAGATTTGTGTCTGGGTCTTTTATTATGTACCAGTAGTCAGTCTATATGTCTGTTTTTATATCAACACCATGTAGTTTTCGTTGTATAGCTCTGTAGAATAATTTGAAGTCAGGCATTGTGATGTATCCAGCATTGCTTTTTTTTCTTAACATTTCTTTGGTTATTCTGGACTTTTTATTCTGCCAAATGAATTACAGGACAGTTTACTTTTATAGTTCTATAAAGATGTCAATAGTACTTTTATGGGAATTGCATTGAATCTGTACATTGCTTTTGTTAGTATGGCCATCTTAACAATATTAATTCTGCCTTTTCATGAACATGGGAGGTCTGCCATCTTAACAATATTAATTCTGCCTTTTTCATGAACATGGGAGGTCTTTCAATGTTCTGAGATTTTCTATTGTAGAATTCTTTTACCTCCCAGGTTATATTTATTCCAAGGTATTTTATTTTATTTTTTGAGGGTATTATAAATGCAATTGTTTTCCTGATTTCTTTCTCAGTGAATTTGCTGTTGATATACAGGAAAACTATTTATTTTTGCATGTTGTTTTTGTAATCTGGTATTCTACGAATTTGTATATTAGCTTTAGGAGTCTTTTGGTGAAATTTTTAGGATCTTCTAGGTATAGATAGGATCATATCATCTTCTTACAGTGATAATTTAAATTTTTTCTTTCCTGTTTTATCCCTTTTATTTCTTTAGGGCTCTGGCTAGAATTTCCAGATCTATATTAAGTAGGAGTGAGGACATGGAAATCCTTATCTTTGCTGAGATTTTAAAGGAAATGCTTTCAGTTTTTCTGCATTTATTATGAAGTTGGCTTTATGTTTTTCTTATGTAGCCTTTATGATGTTGAGATAAGATCCTATTCCTAGTTTATTTAGTGTTTTCTTCTTTTATGATGAAGTAGTGCTGAGATTTGTCAAAGAACTCCTCTTCATCGATTGGGACTACTACATGGTTTTTGTCCTTAATTATGTTTATGTGATGGGTTGCTTTTATTGATTTGTGCATAATCAAATATCCTTGCAAGTCTAGAAAAAAAACAATTTGATCTTGATATTTAATCTTCTTAATATGTTGCTGAACATGAGTTGCTGATATTTTATTAAGTATTTTTGCATTTAAATTCAGCAGTGATACTGGACTGTAATTTGCTTTCTTGATGTGTCCTTGTTTGGTTTTAGTATGCGTGTGATACTGGCTTCAAAAAACAAATTTGAAAATGTTCCATTCCTTTCTATTTCATGAAATAATTTTAGGTAGAATAGCATTAGTTCTTTAAAGGTTTTGTAAAATTCAGCTGAGAATCCATCTGGCCCTGAGCTTTTCCTTGTTGGAAGGCATTTTATTATTGATTGTATCTCATTACAAGTTTTTTGACTGTTTATGTTCTCTATGGCCTTTTGATTCAGGTTTGGCAGATCACATTTGTCTAGAAATGTATTAATTTCTTCTAGGTTTTCCAGTTTATAGGAATATGTTTTTAAAATAGTCTCTAATGGTTCACTGGATTTCTGAGATATCTATGGTGATTTCTCATTTTTCATATTAATATTATTAACTTGGGTTTTCTTTCTTTTTCTTTTATTTTGTTTGGATAAGGGTTTATGTTGTTTATCTTTTCAAAGAAACAACTCTTTTTTTTTCATCAATCCATTATTTTATATTGTTTTCTTCTTAATTTGTTTTGTATTCTGCAAAATTATCCATTATTTTATATTGTTTTCTTCTTAATTTGTTTTGTATTCTGCAAAATTATCATGTGAACATATTTGTATTTCTCAGTATATTTTCCATACAAAATATGAAAGTATAGAATATATAGAATTTCTCTACTTGTAGTGACTCAACTTATAAAGTTTTTTTTTTTAATTTTTATTTTTGAGATCGGGAAAGGTTATATACATTCATTCAATAGAAATCATACTATGATATGCAATAAATTAATATTTTAACTACATTTCAACTGTGCTATTCTTTTTTTTTGTGCCCAGCCCTATTTTGTATTTTATTTAGAGACAGGATTTCACTGAGTTGTTTAGCACCTCACTGTTGCTGAGGCTGGCTTTGAATCTGAGATTCTCCTGTCTCAGACTCCCAAGCCACTGGGATTACAGGAGTGAGCCATTGTGCCCAGCTCACTTTGTGCTATTCTTAAGTTATGATGGTTAATCAATACATAATCCGATTACATGTCATGGGACATTGACCATATACTCTGCATGTGAATGAGTATAAGTATGTGTGTGTTTATGAACATAGCACATTAACATGTTCTTTTATTTCTTCTATTTTTTTGTAATCTAAAATAATACTTCTGCCACAGTACTTTTGTTTTAAGGAAATATATATCTGTGCCTTCTCAGTATTCATATGGGTATAGGTAAATTTTCTTTTACTTTTTACTCACTCTATATAAAATTTGTCTTTGGTCTAAAATTTTATTTTAATGAGATGAGTTGAAGCACCTATAGGAGTAGCATTTGATAGGTTAAGACTCAGTTTATTTTTCTGTGTATATTTACCCTTTATTTGCAGTTATCCAAAGGAAATGTAAAAAGGATACACTCCTTGATTCCTCGATTTTTTTTCTTACCTCTCTGCCTAATGTTTTCTCAAAGTTTTTAGCAGTTGTCTGTGTTTCTTCCTTTCATTAAGACTTACTGCAGTATTTGTTTCCATTTCATGTATATAATATTTGCTTATGTCAGTTTCAGGAGGATAATTTGTAATCTGCTTTCACTCATATTATTTCCAAAAATATATTTCCTCTTGCTTTAGATTTTTTAATTATGTATGTTAATGTGGTTAAAATTAGTCCAAAGAAAAACATAGGATAAAATTAATTTGACAGAATTTGAAAGAGACATACATCAAAATTTGATTATACAAGAAAAGTCACTTGTTTAACATCTTTCCACTTCAATGCATGCCTAAAACACTTTTAAAAACACGTCTACAGTAGTGACTAAAATCTATCTGGAGAATTAAAGCATTAAAAAGTTCAATGACATTGTCTTATGAGGTTTCAGGTCCATATGTTTAGAAAGTCTGTTAAGAAATTCTTTGGGGCAGTCACAGATCATGTGCATCCACGTCAGCTAACCAAAGGGCCAAGGCACTTATTTAGGCTACTCATCTTGGTCTCAGGCAACACAGCCATGGTCAGTCAGTCCCTGGAAGTCCAGAAGCTACTGAGGGTGGAAAAGTAGACCACCGTAGTGTCCAGGGTCCACAAGTGAATGAACCTGAGGCTGAAGCAGGCCAAGGCAGCTTAGGCTTAAAGTGAACTATTCTTCCTCTCAAGGGAGAAGGTATGCAATGTCAAAGCAGCTTGTCCCTGGGAGCCCATGGCAGCTGAAGCACTGAAGTGAGGGAGACCCAGTAAATGTGGGCATCCTCCAGACCTACTTTCAGCAGAATAGGGATGTTGTCTCTGATCACCTCTAGATCTTTGCAGTATCTGGCCAGAAACCCATGAAACCTAACACGTGGATGGATAAAAGAAGAAGTACCTGTTTTAAGAATTAAGATTTTATTTATTTATTTTTTATATTTTTATTCATTCCTCATAGTTGTATATAATGATGGGATTGTTATTACATATTCATATGTGCACATAATATAACCATATAATTGCAAATATCATCCTCTAGTGGTTCCCCTTTCTCTGCTTCTGCCTCCTCCTTGTACCTTCTCTCACTTCTACTGAACTCCCCTATATTTTTGCAATATTCCTGGCCCTGTTCGTTTCTTTCTTTTTAATTTTTTTCCTTCTCTAGCTTCCCCATATGAGAGAAAATATAAGACCCTTTACTCTCTGAGTTTGATTTATTTTGCTAAACACTGACATTGTAGATGCCATCACAGAATATGAATCTGTGGCACAGCTCCAGTTAGGATCTTATGAAATCGTGGGGGTAAGAAAGATGGTAGAATGAGATTGACATCATTACCTTAAGTACATGTATGAAGACATGAATGGTATGTCTCTACTTTGTGTACAATCAGAGATATGAAAAATTGTCCTCTATATGTATAATATGAATTGTAACTCATTCTGCTGTCATATATAAGAAATTAAAATATAAAAATATAATAAATAAATAAAAACCAAGGCTAAATTTTAAAAAAGATATTATGAAAATCCATTAATTTATTTCTGTATGCTTATAGGAGGTCCCCTCATTTTCTGGAAAGTAGCATATCTAACATCTTTGTAAAAATTTCATGCTTATCCAAATATTTTATTACTTTACCTCATATGTCTTACAAATGTAATGAATATATATATATATATATATATATATATATATATATATATATATACAAACACACACACACACACACACACACACACACACATACATACATATATTTAGTATTCTATGCCTTTTAGATCAAGCACCATACAAACACACACATATATCCATAGGTATAAGTGCACTTTCACTGTAATGCAAGAGACAGAGAGATAATTACTTTTGAATATTAAATTAACATTTTTTATCTTCAAACCATAAGTCATTGATATCTCTCTCTCTCTCTCTCTCTCTCTCTCTCTCTCTCTCTCTCAATACTCAGGTTGATTCCTCTCATACAAACACAAATAATCTAAAATATTTAAAAACCTGTTGACCATAATAATAAAATTGTATTTAAACATTGAAAATTTTTCCTTTTTTTCAAACATTATTTTATTATATATCATACAGATAGATTAGTTTTGCTCCCTAAGTGTCCTGAAATAAAGCAAAGACAATCACACACTGTCTTATTGGGCTGATCAACATAGAATGAGATAATTATCCTAAAATTCAATGCATTATCTACATTATATACCTTACCTCAAAATAAGAAAAAAGTCATTTTTATTGAGAGTGAAAGAGGGTAGTAATTGATCAAATTAGGAAATAAATGTAAATAAACCAGAAAATATTTCTAAAGTTGAACATACAAACTTCTCCAAAGTTTACAAGAGATATCATTATCTTTTCAAGGAAAAGAAGTAAATTATATGCTAATTTTATTATTACATAATATCAATTGTAAGATATTTACAATTTCAGCTATGATAAAATGTTGGAACTGTGCAGGTAGAAATTGATAAATTTGGTACCTCACATTTTTAAAAGGTATTAAGCCTGAGTATCATTAACTATTCTTTGTTCTGCTTGCTTCACAGGGGCACTGAACAAGTGCTGAATCTTCATCCTGAATAATGTCATACTGTTGATGAACATTCACTGAGAAAGCAAGAGGCAAAAGGAGAAAATGATTAATTGTGACCGAGGTGAGCAGACAGGGTCAAAGAGGCTTTAAAAATAGAAAATATTTAGCTTGAGAGATAGTAATAGAAAGTCTTTCCAAGGCTGAGGGAACCTAGGCAGAGTCAGGGAGATATGAACAGATTGATGCACTCAGAAGAACACTGACAATTTCATATTCCTGCAGCATAAACTCAAAGTGGAATGGTGTGGAAAAGAGATTGTCAAATACCTGATTGAGTGGTGAATTCCCCAAACAAATTATTAGGAAGACAAAGTTGAAAGGTTCAGAAATATTATTGTCTTTATCTCAGAAATGCTAAGAGTGAAAAAGAAAGCATCAAATAAACACTATTTTTATTTGTATTACACTTCAAATGTGTACCAACAATATTTTCTAAATTGATTCTTTAAACAAAATTAGCTGTAATACATGTCTTTTGCAATAACAGTTATGACAATCACTAATAATTAACTAGATTAAAATAATCTCAGGAATAGCTTTATGTTAATTGTTTTTGTAAGAATTTTATAGAATAAATAAAATATCTTTTTAATGTGGATAATTTATAATAAACTAGTAATTAATGAAGAAAAAATGCTACATTCTAGAGTACTATGTTGGTATGTATAAACACACTATGTGAAAGGGGGGATAAAAAAGTAAACCTGAGTCTTAATTTTAGTCAGTTAAGTGTACCAGTTTATTAGTCATGTTTACTCAAAGAATGTTTTCTCTAAGAAAATGAAAATTCAAAATCGGTAATATGAACTTGTTTTTATAGAGGTTTGGGTGATATTTAAAAATGAAAGAAATTGTTCTTTTCCCTGTGCCTGAAAGATGAAGATGAGGGATCAGTTGTCCAAAGATGCAGAGCGTAAGTAGAGAGGATGGAGAACTACCACTTTAACAGTTCCAACAAATTCACAAGAAGCTCACGTTCCTCCAGCACTCAGATCTTGTGCTGGCGCCTCCATTCTGTCTATCTATACACAACACACATCAAACTCCAGACATGTCATCATAGCAGTCTATCTGCAGCAGTTTCTCAGAGCACACTGCAGTGTAGGGAAGGTTAGATAATGTCTTCAGAGAGGCAAACCGATTAAATCCTAGTGATACTACTCCTTTTCCCCATCTTCTCCCACAGCATTAGTTCTTCTCTTTCACTCATTTGAAAAACTTGCATACTCAACATGAGCAACTTGTACTTCTCATCAAGTTTAAGTAGCATAATGTCTAAAATGGTAAACAACCAAAAGATGTACAGAAAAATATCAGCATAATTGACATACCATGGACTATGAAAGAGAAAAAAAGAGTTGCCATAACTGTTACACAAATCAGTGATGAAGCAAAACAAACATAATTTTACTATATATCATGGTTAAGAATAGGAATTTTCATGTGGCTTCTACACAGAAGACTTTAAAGGTTTTACCAGTTATTAAACATATCTATTCCTTCCATACTATTGAGGAATGAATTTGTAGTCCTAATGAATTCGCTGCAAGAGTCAAACAAAATCCTCATCAACCATCAGAAACCTGTACTGTATGAAAATCTTGCTAAGTTGAAAAGTTCAGATAATTAGTGTCAGTTCAGAGACAGTATGATAAACCCCAAAACTTTTGGGGTTTATTGTTTTATTGTTTATTGTTTGCTTTCCTTATTTGACTTTTCTTGGGAGCTTGTTATCATTAAATATTTAAAATTCCCTTTGCAAAAATGCTTGGGTGGGTTCATGTTAGAAATATGTTTCATTATTGTTAAACCCTTCTATATATATATATATATATATATATATATATATATATATATATATATATATATATATAAATTAAAAATTCCCACTCCATGAAGTGGAAAAGGTCTGGCGCCTGACTTGCCTTTCTGATCTATGGCCACAGAACTTTTCTGCTAATACCTGTCATACAACCCTTTACTGGCTGTCAATCTATATTATCCCTTGAAACCTATGCTTTATTAACCATCACTAAAAATTCCTGCATATTAAAACATTTTAATTATTATTCATGCCTTGAAATTTATTGGAACATTTGCATTCACTGTGTATCTAAGGTCAATGACCAACAATCTGCCTCTCGTAATATCTACACCAGTGCCTTTTATGGAATTTTGGGGAACTCAAGTTTATTGTAGCAACCTTTGCCACAGTCCTAACAAATAGGTAGGTTGGAATTGAAACATTGTATTTAGAGGTAGCTGACAATGTTTCTTTCCTAACATTACAGTCCACATGAAGCTTCTGATTTCTTTCTATACATACCCACTTCAGAGTTCTGAGTTTCAATCATAATGATAATTTCTGGAATTCCCTCTTGAGTATAGGATAGATGGAAATAAAGTAACTGCTCCTAGGAAATCATTCCAGGTCCTAGATTCAAAATATTAAATTCGAGGTTCCATTCAAGGACAACTTATAAATAGTTTTGGGTGGCATTTACATTTGTTTATTTCAGTCTCCTGTGTCTAGCACTCTCAGAATGTCCCATACAGTCCCATACATGCTTTCTGGGCTCCTGTCAACTGAAGCTAATGGAATTATGTAACTGTTCTATAAATAGACTTCCTAAAGCCAACTTTGTTCTCATTTGTCATATATTGGACAACTCCTGTGTTCATGAAGGTAATAAGGGGTATTTATCATAACTTCTGCAGAAAAAATAGTTCCCAAATGTATATAAGGAAAATCTTTCACAAAGGGAAAGTCTGTTTCCCTCAGAAAGGTTTAGAAATTGTTCCTCTATGAGCAAGGAAGACTTTAGGAGCATGTGGGAGGGGAGTTCAAGATTCTTGTCTGCCTATGTCTTCCAAATTTTCTCTATTCTATATCTCAGGGACTCAAGTGCTCTGAGTTGAGAATTTTACTGACACTGAAAATGTGTAACTGCTAATAAAAATACTATTTACTGGTCTCAATCATATCTGCTGTGAAACTGGAGGAAGAAAAGAACTCCTTCAAACTGTCCTTGAGAATGTCTGATTTTTCCATTTGTTATATGAGTTGGATATTTTATTTTATTTTACTCTTTTATTTGAATGTACTTTCTAGAATTCTAAGCTTTTGTCACCTAAACTTGCATTTGTATGTGTATATATATATATATATATATATATATATATATATATATATATATAATTATTAGTAGTAACAGAATGGAATTCCAAAGAAATTTTTTTTCTCTCAAACCATATATCTTATTTGCATTTCTTATCATGTAAGGCCCAGCCTGGATATTTTATATATATATATATATATATATATATATATATATATATATATATATATATATATATATATATATATATTTTTTTTTTTTTTGTATATGGACACAGTATCTTTATTTATTTTTATGTGATGCTGAGGATTGAACCCAGTGCCTCAGACATGCAAGGCAAGCACTCTACCACTGAGCTACAACCCCAGCTCCAGCCCAGTGACATTCTGAGACTCTTAATGCCACAACTTTTCACAGATTTCCAGTGTCAAATTTCTCTGGAACCCATTTTCTTGATGGATTTCTTAATATATGTACAATTCAACCTTGCAATCCTATTTCCAAGATTCATTCCCTGGAGACATTTCTCATAATTATTACTTTAGTTAAGACTCTCTAACAAATGAGTGAACAAATACACACATACACACAAACATACACACACACACACACACACACACACACACATCAAAATGGGTACTTTATGAAAAGTTTAACAAAGCAAATTATTTTATAAAACGTGGCTTATTGAATTAAGAAATTCAAGGAGGTAGTTTGTAAAGAGTATTTGAGGCAGTGGAGTGTTCAGATAGTTTTAATAACTGGATTTCCACAAACAACAACAACAAAAATTTGTAGATGTTAGTTTCTCTGACACCATTGCTCTCTCCATGGCTGATTTCAAGTTGGGGGTCAAGCTCCAGTGAGTAGAGAATTGGGAAGCAGTGCCCAGACCTGGACGAAGGGAGCTGGTAAAAGTTGTTCCAGCATACCCACACTACACCTGGGCCTAGAGCAGAAGTAAGGCATTGCCTACTTAGGCCAGCCACGTCAGGGACAATAGCAGTTACTATGATTTAGAGGTGGTATTTTTTATGAGACGATTGTCTGGTATGAATATTTCAATCATTTCATTGAATGCTGTGGAAGAGAGTGACTGAGGCAAATTAGAATTCCTCTTCTAATCTGTTTTTGTTAGTGTGGAACACTGACTAAAACTGATTGAGATCCTAAATTCAGATAGCCCAGAAAACAACATGCAGGGGTCAAGTCCTAGGTGCAGAGGTAAGAAAGTCAACAGGGAAAGTCAAACTAAAGATATCTAAATTGCATGAGTTTTTGTTTTTTCTTATGTACTTCACAGTTGATTAAAAGTCCTGAGTATATTTTTCTACAGTGTTTTAGTGTATTATTCAATACAATTATCTGTCCTACAATGGTTGAAATAATAACTTACGATATTCTTTGTTACTCAAAAAAAGTCTAAGTGTTCTCTAACTGTAACTATAATTTCAGATTCATACCAAACAGAATTCTGAATGGTTGTGTATGCTTGGCAATTTTTTTAAAAAATGGAGGAATATTATAAAAATGTAACTGTCATACACACTATCACTCATCTGTTTTGGGGCCTCCCTTTTCCTACATCCAGACTTCTCTTTATCACTCTAAGAAAGACAAGCTTACGTATGTAAATCTTATAACTAGATCTGCTCATTACTCTACATGAACCACATTTTTCATCCAAAAGAATCTCATTATCTTTCTAATGCATCATTTAAATTTCTGTATTTTTCCAGTTCTTCTAATTGATCTTTTTCTGATCTTTGTAGGCTTAGCTGAAATTCAAACTATTCTTTCTAAACATATTGAGCACTCTTTCTCCCTTTTTTCAATTCCTAATTAAATTTAGAAAAAAAAAGAGAGAGAAAGAAAAGTGATTATGTCACCTATTCATTATATACATCCTAATACTTGAGAATTCTCTTGGAAGAACATAGGAAATTTATTTAGACATTCTAGGCATTTACTCTATAATATAGACTTTGAAGAATTTAATGATTGTTTTGGTCCATGTGTTGCATTAATGTAACAGCTGAAAAATAATAATTTATAAGAAACAGCAATTTATTCTGGTCTGAAAACTAAGAAGTTCATGATCAAAGCAATGGCATGATCTGGTACAGGCCTTTCTGCTCTATCTTTGGTTGGTGGAAAGTGGAGCAAGGCAGGGATGAAACTTGGATCTTCTCCTGGTACAAAGAGCTGAAAGAGAAACACACCAAGAATCCATTTTGTAGCAGGGTTGACCTATTCTTGAGTAAACAGTCCACCTCCCAATATTGTTGTTCTAGATTAAGTTTTGAAGACAAAGTTTTTTGGGGGGGACACAGTAAAATTATAGCAGCAATTATAGGCAATTACAAATCTGATCTCGATTTTTATCATGTGTAAAGTAACTGGAAGTCAATTTTTTTTCCTTAAAAGAAACTCAACTCTTATAATTTAATTCATTTTAAATTTATGAATATTAATTATCATTAATATTCTCACATGACATTTCTATAACAAAGACCTTGGATAAAACAAATTGCCCCTCCAATTGGAAATTTAAGAGCAAAGAGAACTTAAATTACTTTTTCAAAGATTACACTATTAGCATTTGGTAGACCCAGGACAAAAACTCCGGATTTCTTACTTTTATTATCTTTCAAAAGGATTACATTGTTATCCTTTCATTCCAAGTCCTTCAAGTCAGTTTTCAAAGAGTAGGAGACAGAATGTGAAGCAATACTTCCAATGTACATGGTGATGCCTCTCTCTTCATCTGCATCAGCTCCTCAAAGGGTATAGACCTAATCTACACCCATGCATTCAATTCATTGAACAAAATAACATTGTCATTATGGCTATATATTTGTGCCTTTGGTTTCAGATATGGTTTCCAAGTTATTTTCTTTATAATTAAAGTCTACATATAAAAAAATCATATAAAATTGATTTAAATGTTGCAAAAAACACTAATATCTAAAATTATGCAAGAATAAAACAAAAATGAATGAAGTAAGTCAAATCTAAATTTTGGTGATGTTATAGTTTAAATATGAGGTGTCCCCCAAAAGCTCATGTGAAAGACTAGTGTGTTAATCCCCTGATAGGGATCAACTAGATGGTAACTGTAGGCAGTCAAGTGTAGCTGGAGGAGCTTGGTTGATAGGGGCATGCCCTTAGGGTTTATATTTTGTTGTGCTCAGGAGATCTCTCTCTTTCTCTCTCTTCTTCCTTCTGTCATGTCCTGAGCTACTTTCACCATTCTCTTCTGCCATGATGTTCTATGGGTTCAGAGCAATAGAGTCAACCATCTATGGATTGAGACTTCTAAAACTGTGCTAAGTAAACTTTTCCTCCTATAAAATTGTTCTTGCCATGCCTTTTGGTCACAACAATGAAAAAAACTTACTAAATAAATGGAAAGTTTGAAGGAAGTGCCACAAGCTTGAAAATATGTAACGACTATATAGAAAATAATAAGAGAATAAAGAACAATAGATATATTTTACATGAGATATATTGGTACATTAATATTAAAAATAAAAATTATTTCTGTGAACCTACAGTATAAGGCACTATTTATGGGATTTTTCAACTCATCTAATTGACATTCAAAATATGTAATCCTTTCAATGAACTGTGACTGCTTGATATGCCTACACCCATTCAACAATAAAATCATTTAAAGAATAGAAATAAATGACTTTGGATAAATTTTTTAAAAAATAAACACTTTAATTGTTTCTTTTGGGTTCAATAAAATGACTCTCTTGAAAAAAATAAATGAAATAAAATTTTTCTTTGACAAATAAAGCCCACAGTGCAAATGTGGACTTACATTATACACTTTGTTAAATGTATATACAGTAGATACATTCAGCCAGATGATCATGAAAACAAATAATCAATACTCCTATATGTTGCTCAGCTATGGTGTTCAGAAGATTAGTTATATTTAAGTGCATTCTTTTAAATTTATATTTTCAACTTGTTATGGGTTTATTGTAACCTAATTACATCATAAGTTGTAGAATATCTATATGATCCCTGAGAATTAAGATTTCAACATACAAATTTTGGAGGAAAAGAGCATTCAGTTAATAATAATGTGAGTATATTAAAATATATATATGAAAATGTATATATAGAAGTTTACAGAAATGCATATTTATTTCTTTCCTGCTTTTCTCAGCTAACTGCTAGTTACTTGTCCTTAATGAATATGTAATCAGGAAATCATTAATGAAAAGATGTTTATAATATATTCAGTTAAATGTGTATTTGAACAAAGTCTTAAGCTGCATCTTTCATTAAGTTTAATTATGGAACTGAATTTCATAACCTTGGTGAGATTTATTACATCATACTTTAAAAAGTAATAGATATCCTCTTCTGTTATCATCTAGATTTTTCTTATTTTAATACTAAGCTGAATTCCTCATTAATTCTAACCAATCTTTATCTGTTCACTCTCTGTTCCTTTGTGGCAATATTGTCTCTGTTTACTTCTTTTGAATCAAACTTGCATTTTATTTTTATTTTATGCATATTAATGAACGTGTTGATATACAAGATGTTGTTAGGGAGTGGTTGAGAGACTTTGACTCCCGATCAAATATGTAAAGCATGATTATCAGAGGAAACAAATTGCCTGAGAGAATTTGAACCTCAGGAACTAGGAAAAGGAATTAGGGATCCTCAGGGCAATTGTGTTTTCTTAAGGATTCATAGAGATTATCATCTTGGTTTTAAATATATTGAACTGATCTTTTAAAACTTACTTTTCTGTGCTTTAAGTTATCCCTGAAAAAAAATGTTTTCTGGTAAGAAAACTGTGACTTCTTTAGTCAAAACACATCCTATTTAGATAAAAGTGATTTTTTTTTTTTTTTTTAAGTAGAGACGGGGTTAAGAATACAGAAAATTATAATGACATTTTCTACCAAAAAAAAAAAGAAAAATAAATTTCAAATCAGATTATTTGCTTAACATCTCACCAAAATAAGGCAAGATATATAAATTAAATATTCAAAAATACTGGAAAATAGAAATTTCTCAGCCTAAGTTCTGCAGAAAAGCAAACTGGTTATGTACCAGTACTTTAAAAAGTAGTGCAATGCTGGGGATGGTAAGTAAGAGAATGAGAGTGTGGACGCAAATCATTCCTGAACTGTCCAACTCCCACAGATGCAAGTGAGTGTTCACTGCCAGGCAACTGTTTCTGGAATGCTCTTCTGCCCCATGGTAATTCAAGACTGTTTGCCATTGGAGAGTGGGAAGAAATTTAATTTGGGAGCTTCCAACTTTCACTTATCAGAAGATTGCTTCTGGAATTGTTTTTTCCCTTGCAGTTCTGTGTTCCACTGTATGAGCTTTCAAGCAGTGCTTCGTATACTTCAGCTTCAACAAGGATTTATGGGACAGGATAGAAGAAACAGGGAGCAGACACACTGAGTATGCTGCTGTCAGGAGTACTTCCTTAAGTCAGTTAATTTAAGCATCTACAAAAAAATTGTTGTAAAGAGTCCTAGAGATATGTGAAAAAACATGTTCCCAAAAGAAATACTACTAATCAACAGTTGAACTCTCACTTTTACAAAATATGACAAGGTATGTATGAAGTTATGAATCAAGAATCTGTATAAAATTATAAATCATGAATCTCAGATTTAATTTCATATATAGCAATTACGGTGACCTAAAAAATAGTGATATTTCATATTTCTGTAAGAGTATTTCTTCTTTTGCTTTATCTCATAATCTCTAGTCCTCTAGACAAACACTTCCTCTTTAGTGGTAGCAACTTAACCATTTGTAAATGTATTTTAGTGTTTAACATTTTTAATCAATGTAAACATTTACATATTTGTGAAGATAATATGAAATATGTGTAAAATGTATCATGAGAAAATCAGGAAATTTGAATTTCCACCTTCTTCAACATTTATCATTTCTCAGTTTTAGCAAATTTTGAACTCCTCTCTTCTAGTTCTTTATAAAACAAATAATAAATTGTTGTAGACTATAGAGACTCTTGTGCAGTGTACCACTAAAACTTATTCCTTCTAACTGCATGTATATATGTATAGGTATACACATATATATTTAAATCAACTTAAATTCCTTCATTCTGTAGTATCCATTAATAAATTTGCATATGATTTGCAGTGTTCCATTCTATCACAAACCCTGTCATCATCTTGTGTGAATAATAAATCTAGGTGGACATCTCTTCCCTAAGGAATGTGATGGACTCTGGATGACTTGGCTTCTCACTGTGGCTTTTTACCCCTTCTGCCCTCCTTTTCCACAGCCTTATCATCCCAGATTGCTTCATACTTAAAACCACAAACTTAGTCTTGCTTTTGTCTCAAAACAATTCCCTGTCTTTCTACATTTCTTACTCAATTACTCTTGACACAATTGTTATGTCTCATTTCACTCATATAGTTGTGACATTTTCAACTTATTCTTTCTTTCCTTTGCATTTTTTTTATCTCCAGAAAGCTTAGACTTCAGAGTTCTTCATCTGAATATAAAGTTTACTCTTTCATTGTTATTGGTCATCCCTGAAAGTGAGGAAAAAGGGAAAAAAAAGAAACATTATTTTTTTATTCCAAACCTAAAACTGAACTTTGAAGATCTATGCACCAAGTAATTCTAAATAAAAATTAACTCAAAATTACCAAGTATTTACACTAGGCCTACTGCCTCAGTTGTATGTCCATCATGTTAAAATGTTAATGTATTTTGTCTTTGTTGTGGTAAGCTATGTCTTCAAATGACAGGGAATTCATAAACCCTTACATAACTGAAACCAACATCCCCTTCTTTCTATTCACTCAAAAGTTTATTCATGAAAAAAATACTAATAATTGGTATTAACAATGTGCCAAACTCAAGAGTCAACATTTCAAACTTCAGTAGAGGAACATTGCTCTCTTGGTAGGATTCTTAAAGACCTAACTTTGGTTCTTTCTATCACAAACTGCTTTAGATCATGCCATGGATTTCTGGAAAAGTTTAAGTTTTCTTATTTTGAGTTAATTATATTCATAGCAAATCACTTTAAAAATGTTTTTCTTTATCTGATTCATTTACTAATTCTTCAGCTAATGATTCAGTTCCTAATTATGTGTTTAAATATATAATCAGAGCCAGGTGTGGTGGCACACACCTGTAATCCCAGGAACTCCACAGACTGAGGCAGGAGAATAACAAGTTCAAGGCCAGCCTCAGCAACTTAGAAAAATTCTGTCAAAATAAGAAAAAAATTTTTTAAAAAAGGACTGGAGATGGACTTCATTGTAAAGTGCCCCTGGGTTCAATCCCTAGAATGTATGTGTGTGTGTGCATGTGTGTGTCTATATCTATCTATCTATCTGTCTACCTATCCATCTATCTATCTAACTATATATGATTTTATTAGTCAATCCTTGAAGAGAGGAAAAGGATAAATATATTCAGAACCTAGAAATACATCTGTGAAAAGACTCATTTTCTACTTCAAGCAACTTCCAATTTTTATTTGATCTTTTAATTTGCACATGCTCTGCTCTGAAACTGGATCTACAGTCTGGTGACTGCAGACAGTGTGGTAGCATTGGTGTATCCAATCACATTTGCTACATTCTCAAACTGAAAATGCATTTCAGTCCAGGTCTAGCAATAAAGATGTATAAACTGAAGGAAATTAGAAGTATATGAGACAACTGCTTGTTTTAAGATCTCTTGGAAGGAAACAGGTAATATCTTTTTATTTCCCCACCATGTTGAGTCAGGGGATTACCAGTAAAGGAACCATTATGGGATGTTCCTGTGGCAGGAGAGAGTGCAGACCAAGAAATGTTGTAAATGCCATGGGAAAAGCAGCACCTGCACTAGCCTAGGTTCCTGAGGGGCATGGTGGGCATTACCTACATTATCATATCCATAAAAAGGCCTTTCAGTGAAGTGTCCTAATTAAAAATTATTTGGGAACTACACTTTACTTGACCCAGTCTTTTGTAACCCATCTCCATAGTTGTTTTTTTTAAATCCCCACTTTTCATATTTGTAACTCTGTTTTTGACAGTAAAAAACTTGGTTCCCACAGTCTACAGCATATTTACTTATTTTCTAAGTCATAGAAGATATACTTTTATAATAAATTTTGATGATATATGACTGGATAAGTAGAAAACTGAATGAATATATAGTTTGATAATTATAGTATTTGCCTATGAAAAGCTATGTCTATAATAAAAATAATTTGAAACAAGAATAAAATATTTTAACATAATTATTTTTTATTTTACCTTTATATATATGACTATTGTCAAAGTAAATTTATAATGAAAAGTTAATGTAATTAGTCTTCTTTCTTTGGTGTGCATATGGTATTCATTCTAAGTCTAATTAAATTATTTTTTTTATTTTTCTTTAACTTAATTTGATTCTTTTTCAAACCTTTGTTATTTGCTTAATTTATGAGAATGTAAATTTTTAACTTAATCTCAACAATCAAAAGTACATAAAAGTGGGTCTGGGGTTGGGGCTCAGTGGTAGTGTACTTGCCTAGCATGTATGAGGCACTGGGTTCAATTCTCAGCACTACATATAAATAAGTAAAAGTCTATCAACGTCTAAAAAAATTTAAAAATATATAAGTGTTTAGAATCATAGTGACCTCATTTTCTATTATTTCTGCATCATTTCTATCCTCCCACACCATATACCTGTTCTTTATCAACTCCAAAAGGTAACTTTTTTGATGTCTTTTTTATTTCTGATTTATCCATCTTATCCATCTTGGTGCTTTAAAAATAAATTTTACATACATATTATAATACAGACACCTTATTTCTGAACTACTAACATGAGAAAGAGCATGACATAAATACTTTCTAAAATTTATTTTTAAATTAGTGTCCATTCTAGGAATCACTTCCTCATTCTTGATTCTAGTTGCATGGTACTTCGATTTGTAAATCGATCATATGTTGTAGAACCATTTTTTCCTTGTGTACACCTACCTGGGCATTGCAATATTTTACAGTAGTTCTATGAATAATCAGTGATATTAATGTTTATGATAATTGAGGAAAAATATTAAGGCAAATTGCTAGAAAAATGTTTGCTGGGTGAAAGATAAATTCATGTGCAACTTTACTGTATAAACGTAGCCCATTCCCCAAAGCACAGTTTTACAAATTTGAGTTCTAGGTGCCAATTATTAGAGTCTCTATTTCTCTTAAGGTTCATCAAAATATATTGCATATTTGCTAATATAAAATAATTTGACATATGGGAAATAAATGATCTCTCTGTATAGTTTAATATGTATTCTGTAATTATGAGTTTAGTGTTTTGTATATTTATCTTTTTTATATTTTTCTAATGAATTTTTGCACATTTACATTAAACATTTTTTAGAGATTATGGTCGTTATTTCATTATATGTAATATTATTAATAATTTTATATACCTCTCTTGTTTTATTATTTGCCAATTATCTTTATTACAGTCTTTTTTGTTCTATGTTTTTCTCTGATTCTTTTCTTTTTTGATTTTCTTTTTTTTATATATATTGTTAGAGCATTCTGATTTGGATAATATAAGAATACAAACAAGAAAGTTTTATTTTAGATATTTTTGTAATCTGAAAGCAATAAAACAACAGAAATCTCCACAGGCTTCATGAGATTATATTAAAAAATTATAGCTATGTATGTCTTATAAATCTGTAATGTCAAGTGGCAGATGAACAAATGAATTCAAAGGTAAGAAGAAAAGTCTGAATCAATAATCAAAAGAACTGCTCATGGGCAAATAAATTTTATATCAACCCAAAGAAAAGGAGAGATAGCAGAGTCAATTGAATATTAAGGGTTGGTAGAGTAGGAAAAGTCATCCAAAAGGCAGGGAGGATTACAGAAGGAAATGGGTTCTTGGAATTTCCAAGGAATTCATAAAATAACGTACATAAGCTAAGGTGAATCTATTTGTCAACTTTTTATCACTATAACACAACTTCCAAACAGAATAATTAAAAATAAACAAGCTTACTTAGCTTACAGTTTTGGAAGTTGGCATTCATTCTAGACAGCACAGCATAGGCTTTGGTAAGGGCCTCAGTGTGGATGGCAGGCTATATGTAGGAAGATTGGTCATATCTTCAAAATTAAACCAGAGAGCAACTCACAATCAGGCATAGGCTTATATAACACTCCCCTCACAAGAATTAATGGAGATTCCACAAGAAATACTTCAATGCCTTTCAAAGACATATTCCTATTAGGCTGAAGAATCCTCACTAGGTCCCACTTCAAAATGGTTCTACCATCTCTTAAATTCTTCAGCCTGAAGACCAATTTACTAACACATAAAACTTTGGGAAAACACAATATATCCAAACCTCAGCCATGTATATGTCAGTGGTGAAAGACAAGAAGAGTTCAATCATAAAGAAATGTTGAATTTATTGAAGACTTTCTGCAGCTATTGAGATGATTATGTGATATTTGTTCTTGCTTATTTTATGTGGTGTATTGATTTTTGTGCTTTTATTGATTTGTGTATGTTGAACCAACCTTGTATCCCTTTAATTAAACTGATTTGATCATGGTGTGTGATGTTGAAATGTAATTTTGTTTGCTAGAAGTATCCTTATCTGATTTTTGCTATCAGGGTGATAATGGCTTAATAGAATGAGTTTAGCAATGTTCCTTCTGTTTCTATTTCATGGTACAATTTGAAGAGCATTGGTATTGGTGTTTCTTTAAAGAATTAAAAATCAGCATACTTTTGGGATATAATCACACCCAGATTTATGCCAGTACAATTCACAATAGCCAAGTAAAGGAGTCAACCTATATAACCATCAAAAGATGAAAGGAACAAAAAAAATGTGGTTTATATACAGAATGGAGTTTTTATTTATCCATAAAATATGAAATCATGTCATTTGCAGGACAATGAATGGAACAGTAGACTTTCAAGCTAAGGGAAATAAGCCAGACACCAAAAGATATATATTGTATATTTTCTCTCGTATGTAGAAGCTTCAGGGAAAGAAGAAAGTAAAGGATGTTCTGAAAATAGGAGGGAATCATTAAGGTAAAGGAAGGGCACAGTGGGAAGGAAGAGGCAAAGATTAGCGAAGGTGTCAGGAAGTAATAATGACCAAGTTATGTTATGTGCATCTACAGACATGTCACAATGAAACCTACTGTTCTGTAAAATTAATATGGAACAATAAAATAATATTTTTAAAATGATAACAGAGACTGACAGGAGCTTGAATGCTTTGGAAACACTGATGAGACTTGAAGAAGTGTTTCAATGATAGTGCAAAAGCAAGTGAACCATATGCCAAGGAGTAAGTTCACTGGAATTTGTGTTGTTTTAAATAGTGATTTTAGAGGTGGAAAATTTCACAATTTTTGACAGAAATGTTCAAAGCTAACATGGAGGGAAAGTGAATGAAAGGAAGGGAAATAGGATAAAAATCCAGATGTTGCCTATGTCATACAGAGGAATCTAAAGTCACTAAGATAACAAGTTGTAGGACCTAAAGGACTGTGATCCATGTTGTAGCACTTTCAGTAAATTCAGGCATGTGACCAGGAGGAGAATAGTTGGTTATGAGCATGGTCAAAAAAAGAAGAGGAGGTATAAATATCAAAAGGGACACTATGGTATCAGAAAGATCTCAAGCCACTTTCTCATTTTTAAAAAGTTCTAGAGAGTAAAGCAAATCTCCAACTAGACTAGCATTCAGAAATTGCAAAGCCTAAAAACAGAAAGTGTTTGGGAGTATTTGGAAATGAAAGGACATGCTGCTCCTTGGTTTTCTCCTGTAAATTCAATCTATGAACTTCTTATAAGTCATTTTCTGTTTTGTTAAGTGCAGTAGAGTGAGGTGTATTATTTGGTTCTAGTGATTACTTCAATGGGATAAATATCTTTTGATCTAGTCCTGAAACTAGTGCATCAGAATAATATTGTGAGGACAGTGACCTAAACAACAACAATGGGGGTCTGGGGGGAATGGTGTAGCACAATGAGAACAGACTTCCAGAAGAAAGAGAGGGAGAGAGGAGTGACAAAGAAAGGCAAAGACAGAGTCAGAGAAAAGAAGAAAGCATTCTTGGAAGTATTATCTTTCATAGTGTTTGTCTTATCTTTCTGATAACATGCTTAATTCTCTACCATGAAGTAAACAATGTTTGGGTTTTGTAAGTCGGAAAAAATTGACAGTTACTATTAATATATAAATAAAATCATAGAGAGAGGAAATACTCAAAATGTAGTAAGTTCCTTGGAGTTGGCCTTAAGGTAGAAGATATGTAATCGTGAGAATGCTACCGAAGTAGATTTTTAAAAAGCACAAAATTTCAAAAATTTTCAAAATTTTCTGATTGATAGAAATGTCTTTTTTATTACTATTATTATTCTCTTTGAGTCCTTTCAAAAGATCACACATGAATTAATGCTAGTGAGGTGGTCATCAGAAGGACCCATTCAAGTCCTGCAGGTTGGAAGAAGATGGAGGTCAAAGAAACTGGACAGTGAGATTCAGTGAGCTTTCATGTGGTGAACAGAGGTTGCTCTGAGGGTGGCAGCCCAGGAAGAGCATGGAACTCTGTGTGCCCCATTTCCATTCCATACTTGGCTCTAAACGATCTCTTCCTTTCAGCTGTTTCTAAGGTATATTAAGTAAGTGTTTTCCTGAGTTCTCTAAATGATTGTAATCAAAAAATAAAACACGGGAAGGAATCATGGGAACATCTAAAATGGTAGTTGGTTGGACAGAAATGTGGACAGCCTATGCCTTTTATTTGTGTCTGACTTAATTTCAGGCAATCTTTGAAGCTAAGTCTGTAAACCTGTATAGTCTGAAGTTAAGTTCTGGTACTTCAGAAGTGAACTCAATTATTGGACACTCCATTAGCCTCAGAGAACTTGATAATCTCATAGATCATTTCTTCATTGGGAGTATAATTTAAAAAGCCACATAATTCAAGAGTAGTGAAAAAATTGGGATTCCACCTAGTATTTTATTTAATATCAAAGATGTAAAATAAGGCATATTTTTGTCACATCAGTAGACATAAATGGAAAGATTTATTTCTTTCAGATAGCATTATAGAGTCTCAGGTATAAGTATATAACACTGTAGCCATGCATGATACAAAATAAATAATGCTTCCAAAAGTGCTTTGAAACCTTATCACAGCCCAGAAGCTATTTTGTTGTAAGGCAAATTCATCCTGAATCCCAGCCAAGTCCTCATATGCCAAAGGACGTAGCTGTAAATCTTAAAAGGCTGCCTAAATACAAGGATCCTGAGGACATAGTTATAGGAATATGTGAGCATGTTTTCTTGCATGATGGTCCAGGAGGCAAATGTTAATGACCAGAAACTATAAAAAAAGATGTTGCAAAATGGCAAACATTTATCTAGAATATGTAAACATTGTCTTGAAAGTTTAGGGATGGGAATATTGAAAAAATCAGTGAATAAAGAAGCCTTGGTGGAAAATTCATGGAAGAAAGTCAAATAAATAAGAACTACACAGATTTATCATTATTTAGTTTTCTTTAATTTAAGATATGGTATATTACTTGCTAGGAGACTCTCTTTGTTGCATATTTACAACAAATATAATTTTTTACATGTCATTACCTGCAAAGATATTGCATAGAAAATGTAGCCTCCCAGGTTAAATAGTAGATATAATAGTGGGACTCAAGTCTTTGTTGCCCATTCTTTTTACTACACTATTTTGAATTATCTGTTCCATTTTCTAAACCAGTTTGAAATGTGATGCCATATCTATTCCCTTTCCTGAATCAATCAGGCTTATTCCAATGTCAGTCTTCTCCTGGAAAATGTCACACAGGCATTTTAAGCAGGTTTGGAAATGATAGCAATTTCCAAAGAGTGCTCAGACCCATAAATTAACATGAGGCTATATTCTGCCACAAACCTTGAAGTGCTAATGTAGCGATATATTCATAAGAAAAGACAACCATGTCAGAGTTGATATAACATAAGGAAAGCAAAACTTAAGGCAGAAAGTAAATTTGAAAAAAATAGTAAATCATTACGATACTTTTCATTTAGGTTTATCTACGTTTTTGTTACCAGATTTCTAAGAGATTTTGAAAAAAGAAGCTACAGCCAAACAGTCCATTTATAGCTCCTGACAAGGCAGTTGTCCCACTTCTTTGTCTATTTTCCTTTCTGGAGAAAATGGATTAGACAATTTGGAAGAAAATCAGCACATCTCCTTTCCTTCTTTACCTTGAGCCAAAAGTCTAGCAAAAACCTGGGCCTTGTTCCCTAAGTTTTATCATTTTTCCAGTGCTAAACCAAAGTTTAAAAATTATCTCAATAAAGATGTTTAGAAAAGTCCAGATGCCAGAATAGGCCATAGACTTCAACATCCATTCCCAAAAGAAATAAAAGGCACCAAGGTCTAGAGCCACTTCAGCACTACTAGTTTCACAATCCACTTACTTTTCTGCAAAACCAAAATAGTTTAATCCTGTCATGACTGCTCACAAATTAGTGTGAAAACAAAACAAAACAAAACAAAAAACAAGTTGCCCCATCATATCTCCTTCTTGTCCTCCTTCTCACAGTTTCTACCCCAGTCTGGGGTTGAGGAGACGGATTGGGGTAGGGGTTGGGTTTGGGGTGTGTACTTACTTTGCATTTTTCCTGAATTGTCCTTAGGAGATTGTAGTAAGGCAGTGAAACAATGACTTTATAATTTATGTCTTTAGGAAGCACAGCAGACCGATCTTTATAACTGAATTTGTTAATTTTGGTGCATTTCACTTGTAGATGCAGCAGAGAAGCACCCCAGTTTAAGAATAGTTTCCAGAGGGCTAGTGTTGTGACTCAGTGGTAGAGTGTTCACCTAACAACTGTGAGGCACTGGATTCGATCCTCAGCACCACATAAAAATCAACAAATAAAATAAAGGCATTGAGTTCATCTATAATTAAAACAAAATATTTTTAAAAAGAATACTTTCCAGAAACCATCTGCTAGCATTTAAATACTGGCTGACAATTACTAACTCTATTTCCTTAGACAAATTGTTTAATATCTATGTGCTTCAGTTTTCTAATCTGCAAATAACACTATCACAAATTGGTCGGTTTTAAGGATAAAATAAAATAGCAAAATTTTCTTTTGTAAGTACCCAATGTATCTTTATTTTTGTGACCTCAATTCTCAACTTTATATTTGGTATTTGTATATCTGATGATTTTTATTGCAAAGACATTTTCATATATTTCTTAGACATCAATATACTGAGTCATCCTCTAGAAATATCATTCTCATATCACAAACTCTATGAATTTGTGAGAAAATAGCACATCATTTAGTAAACAGTGTGAAAAAAATGCATACCTATGGGAGGATACAGCCTAAGGTTTTTCTGTTAATTTTGCCACCTTTGTCACAAAATTATAACGCACACAATGACATTTCTTGATTCCTGTCTAGAGCTGGCTCTGATTTCTGGAATTGCATGCTTTATCAAAATTTATCTTAAACCTTACAACCAACGTGAGAGGCAGAAATGATTATTCCACTTTACATATGAAAAAAACTAAGTTCCTCAAATGTTAATTGTCTGCCCTAAGGCTGTGTAATTAATCATTGTCCATGTTGGAATTTGAATCAGGATTATTCTGAATCCAGATCCAGTTATATCTATGACTGTTTAAAGTTTTCATAAAGAAATCTTCTTAAGCTTCTAAACATATTTATTTGATTGAAAATGTACAGAAGGAAGGCAAAATCTTGAACTCTTTAAAATTTAGGATGCTATCATTTTCAGGTGAAGGAAATGACAGCAGCCCTAGGCAGGTGTGTTACCAACACCTGTCTCTCCTTTAAAAGCAGTGCAATCCAACTTGAGAGAGAGGGCAAGAAAGATAAGGCCTAATGTCTTAGAAAATGACAAACTGACAACTTAAAGATATCTTGTCCTTAAGAATCTATGAAGATTTGAAGAATATACTAGCACATTGAATAGTAAAATATTATAAAAGTGGTGTGGGAAGAAATGTCCAATAATTAATAGAGGTAAATTAAAACAGAAGGCAAAGCCAGAGTACTGAGTACTTCAGCTATGCATAGATGGGAAAATGAAAATGATCTGCAGTTCACAGAGGAATGAATACAATTGTATATTATAAATACAGTGAACTATAAACAAATTTTACATAACTTACTAAGTGATTTGAGAATAGGAAAAAATCAAGTATTTTTATGATCTGCTCCTATAAATAGACATTTGTTTCATATTACTCATAAATGGCCAATTTATTCAACAAATAGGCTAGTAGTTTGCAAACTGAAGTAGATATGAAAATCATCTAGAACACTTGTGAAAACAGTTTTCTGGAGCCTCCCTCCAGATTTTCTGTTACAATGGGTATTGGGTGGTGCCGAAGAATTTGCATTTTTAGCATATATCCTGATGATGATGCTAAAGATGCTGATCTAAAGATACTTCAGAACCACTGAAATAAATTTCATTATTTATTATTTTACCTTTAAAATATATGTTCCTTTTTCTAATTTTTTTCTTTTCCTTTTTTTTGATGAAAATAAGTATCAAATTGTAGAAAAGATGATTTTAAAAATAATGAATTTACATTTATAGAAGAATTATCCTATTTTTATAATATGATTCCCACAATGATGGACTCTTTTATGAGGAATTAAAGAGATTTGTTTCAATTATGCAGAACAGCAAGAACAACAAAAATTCAAACAGATTCTTTGTTTTCTCCTTAATAATTTATCATTTTGTCCTTTTAAAGAAAATATGGAAGGTCTCATGATTGTAATTGAGGTTTTAAAACACTCTAATTCAAAGTTTCTTAAATGTTTAATTTGTTTAAAAATATATTGAAATAATCTTAAGGCTGTATTTTAAATATATTCTGTGCCAACCAACATTACACAATGCCCCTCAGTACAATGTGGTATGGTATTGACTAATGTAGGAGACAAGAGTTTTGTGCTATATCCAGATTTTGAATGACTTGAAGATATTTGTCATGTCACATTTCTATTTATTTTCTTATTTTGTTATTTTTAATTAAAGTTGACATAAAAAATTAAATTTTTTAATAGTGCTTGCACAGCTGATAAAAAAGTAAGTTATAAAAAATAAGCTATTTTTATTACTGAAGAACTCAGTATATTAACTGCATTTCTAGCTAAACTAAGAGGTTTTCTATATATTCACATAAGTCTTCTAGTTATCACAGTAACTTTCCTAATATATGCTATTGTGAAATGTTCTAAAGGTCTAAATAATTTACTTTATGTATATTATTTCCTTATTCTGGGATTATAAACCTCAAAGATTAAACAGATGTCCTCATATTAGGAACATTAATTAACCTAACACTATCAATATAATGTAAGCACAAAAGTTAAGTGTTTTGGGAAAAAAAATGAATGAGCCCTTATTACTTGAATTAAAAAAGATTCTCAGACATAACACAAAATCAAATAAAAATGAATATTTGTTTTTCATAAAAATTAAAAATCATTAATAAAGTGTATAAATAACCCCTTTACTGGGAGAATGTATTCACAATACACAATACACAATACAAAGATAATTATTTCTAGGATATGCAATGTGTATTTTCTTACACCTAAATAGTATATTAACATTACTAAAATGAAGAAATAAGACTTTCACATTTCTTCATAAAACTCTCTTGCAGTTATTTTGCACATATTTACCTGATCTTTATATTTTCATTAATTCTGCTTGTTCTAGAAGTGTGCAATATTGAGTTAAACAATATTTTACAATTTTTGAATCATTTCTTTTTCTTAAAATTAGGTTAAATAATAATGTTTCACCTTAGTTATTGAATTATTTGTACTGTGTTCATTTTTATTGCTGAAGAGTCAATTATTTGAGTATAGGAAAAAATCTTACATATTTTTTTTCTGGTCACTTTTTTACATGAATACTCCTCTAAAATTTAGTAAGCGATTTGAGCACATAGTTCCAGGAAAGAAAATAGTTGAATGTATATTTAATGCCTATAAAAAATGTATTGAGTTTGTTCATTCATGAAGAAAATGTAAATTAGAACTCTGTTTATAACAACTACAGACATAGTCATATGGCTTAAATTTAACATGTAGCAATATCAAGTGTTAACATGGAGAAGGAAAAGCTTGAACTCTGGTTTACACTGCAGCTGGGAATGTAAACTTGCATAACCATTTGGAAAAGAGTTTGACAGTTTTTTTATTAGGTTACACATATACCTACCCTGTGACTTAATAATTTGACTCAGGTATTTACCCAAGAAAAATAAAATGATGCAAAACAAAGACTTCTTTCAAATTTATATACAGTTTTTTTTCCTTTTTTTAAAGAGAAAGAGAAAGAGAGAGAGAGAGAGAGAGAGAGAGAGAGAGAGAGAGAGAGAATTTTTTAATATTTATTTTTTAGTTTTCAGTGGACACAAAATCTTTATTTTACTTTTATGTGGTGCTGAGGATCGAACCCAGTGCCCTGCGCATGCCAGGCAAGTGCCTTACCACTTGAGCCACATCCCCAGCCCAGCAGTTTTTTTCTTAATATCCAAAAATATAAACCATATGTCCATAAAAAGTGAGCAGACAAAAAATATGTAAGATTGTTTACTAAATATTTGACTCTTCAGCAATAAAAATGAACACAGTACAAATACACTCAATAACTCAGGTGAAACATTATTATTTAACCTAATTTTAAGAAATAAAAATGATTCACAAAAGGCAATATATTGCTTAATTCAATATTGCACATTTCTAGAAAAAGCAGAATTGATGGAAATATAAAGATCAGGTAAATATGTGCAAAATGTTAACTGCAAAAGAGTTTTATAAGTAATGTTAAAGTCTTATTTCTTCATTGTAGTAGTGTTTACATTGGCAGATCATTTTTCAAAACTCATTGAAATTTGAGATCAATAAGATTGATATTTTTAACTTAATAATTTAGGTAATAAAAATCAATGTGCTGTCAGTCCCTGCAGCCGCCGCGGCCGGCAGCCCTCAGCCAGCAGCTCGGCGCCACCTCGGGCCGGCGTCTTGGGCGGGCGGGAGCGAGGCGGCTGACGGGCGCGGCGGGGGCGGCCGAGCGCTCCTCGGGCTCCTGCGCGGCGCAGCTCGGGCGACGGCATCTCCATGAGACCGGCCCGTGGCCTCCGGGCGCTCTGAGAATATTTCCACTGCTGGACCGAGGACACGGGGTTTGGAATTCCTGGAGAATTACCTTTGAGAGAAGCTGGAAATAATTTCTTTAAATTTCATCTCTTAATTTCCATCTTGTTGCATTTCTGAGGCATATCCAGGAGCCATGAACAACTTTAGTAATGAAGAGTTTGACTGCCACTTCCTTGATGAAGGCTTTACTGCCAAGGACATTTTGGACCAAAAAATTAATGAAGTGTCTTCTTCTGACGATAAGGATGCTTTTTATGTCGCAGACCTTGGAGACATTCTAAAGAAACATCTAAGATGGTTAAAAGCTCTTCCTCGTGTTACCCGCTTTTATGCAGTCAAATGCAATGATAGCAGAGCCATAGTGAAGACACCTTAGCTGCCATTGGGACAGGATTTGACTGTGCTAGCAAGACTGAAATACAGTTGGTGCAGAGTCTCCGAGTGCCTCCAGAGAGGATTATCTATGCAAATCCTTGTAAACAGGTGTCTCAAATTAAAAATGCTGCCAGTATTGGAGTCCAAATGATGACTTTTGACAGTGAAGTTGAATTGATGAAGGTTGCCAGAGCACATCCAAAGGCAAAGTTGGTTTTGCGGATTGCTACTGATGATTCCAAAGCAGTCTGTCGTCTCAGTGTTAAATTCGGTGCCACACTCAAAACCAGCAGACTTCTTTTGGAACGAGCTAAAGAATTAAATATTGATGTCATTGGTGTCAGCTTTCACGTGGGGAGTGGCTGCACTGATCCTGAGACCTTCGTGCAGGCCATCTCTGACGCCCGATGTGTCTTTGACATGGGAGCTGAGGCTGGTTTCAGCATGTGTCTGCTGGATATTGGTGGTGGCTTCCCTGGATCTGAGGATGTGAAGCTTAAGTTTGAGGAGATCACCAGTGTGATCAATCCAGCACTGGACAAATACTTTCCATCAGACTCTGGAGTGAGAATCATAGCTGAACCAGGAAGATATTATATTGCTTCAGCTTTCACGCTTGCAGTTAATATCATTGCCAAAAAACTCGTATTAAAGGAACAGACAGGCTCTGATGATGAAGATGAGGCAAGTGAACAGACCTTTATGTATTATGTGAATGACGGAGTATATGGACCATTTAATTGCATCTTTTATGATCATGCACATGTAAAGCCCCTGCTGCAGAAGAGACCTAAACCAGATGAGAAGTATTATTCATCCAGCATATGGGGACCGACCTGTGATGGCCTTGATCGGATTGTCGAGCGCTGTGACCTTCCCGAAATGCATGTGGGTGATTGGATGCTTTTTGAAAACATGGGTGCATACACTTTGCTGCTGTTTCTACTTTCAATGGATTCCAGAGGCCAACTATCTATTATGTGATGTCAGGACCAACATGGCAGTGCATGCAGCAAATCCAGAACCATGGCTTCCCACCTGAAGTGGAGGAACAGGACGTTGGCACTCTGCCCGTGTCTTGTGCTCAGGAAAGCAGCATGAAAGGTCACCCGGCAGCGTGCACCTCCACTAGTATCAACGTGTAGATGCCGCTCTGTAGCTGTTCACTACAGATTTAGCTTAAGTTAAGGGATCTGGGGGGACCATTTAACTTAATTACTGCTAGTTTTGAAATGTCTTTGTGAGAGTAGGGTTGGTACAGATGCAGCAATACGGACGACTAGAAGATGGGGTCACACTTATCTGTGTTCCTATGGAAACTATTTGAATATTTGTTTTATATGGATTTTTATTCACTTTTCAAACAAGCTACTAAAGAGTGCCCCCTCAGCTGCCCAGCAAGCATTTGTAGCTTGTACAGTGGCAGAATGGGCCAAAAGCTTAATGTTGTGACCTATTTTGAAAATAAAGTATCTTGAAATTAAAAAAAAATCAATGTGCTTTACTCTGTATTCAGATTAACTAATAATAGTAGTAACTTATTATTAATTATATGAGAGTATTAGGAATTCAGAAAAGTTATTGATAAAAGTCACCATCCATTCACAACTGAAATTGACAGAAGGTAGAAATATAATGAAAGTCCATCAATCTAATAATTGGAGTCAACAACAAACACAGTTAAAGAAATTAACAAAAACCTACACCTAGCATCATACATAATGGTGAGGAATTGAACACTTTCCTCCTAAGATTCAGAACAAGGTAACAGTGGTTGCTGTCACCATTTCCTTGTTGGGTATAAAATTCTCTGGGCAATTAGTTAAGTGGAAAAGAGGCATGAAGAATTGACAGTTGAATAAAACAGACTTCATATATAGGCTATGTTATTAGCAGTTAGAAAAATAATGACAACTGTATAGTAGCTATTATAAATAATAACTTGACTGGAAGGTTGCAGGGTATGTTTTATATATAAAATGGAATTTTATCACTTGCATATCTGAAAAGTTGATACACACTTGATTTTCCCCTACACTTCTTATTAAATACAAAAAAACCCTGAAATAGTATATAAAATTTGCTTTAAAAGATCCTGAAATATGAAAAAAATGAACAAAAACAGACATGCACACACACACACACACACACACACAAACATATACACACGCATAAACACAAAAAAAACAGACATGCCGGAGACCTCAAGCACAAGGGTCCATAGCTGTAAGTTTTCTTTGGTTGTCTTTTTTTGTTCAGACTTCAAGCTAAAAACCTGCAGTAGAACAGTGCCACACCCTGTGAATACAGGCAAAAACATATTCCAACAGAAGTCTTGTCTCTAGCCAAAGGAACAAGAAAAGGCAGCCTAAAACCACTCAAGTATATACAAATCCAACAGAGAAAGATTGTTGTCCTCATTTTTCCACACTATTGGAAACATATAGGGAAACCTAGAGTTTCCAACATTGCCAGGCTCAGTGAACTTAACACCATTGCACTGGGGAGGTACACAAGAAGACTGAGTACAGAGCTGAAGAATAGATAGGCTTTTTTTTCTTATCAAGTGATACCAAGTCTTCGCCCCACTATCTTGCATCAGTGTGTAGATGTGGGAGATAGTAAGGGGAAAAGGCATTAGCCAAACATTTTATTTCTACCAAAGGGATTATCATTGATGGCTATTGGAGCTGCATGACTTCCAGTTCAACCAAGAAATAGCAAGAAACCTCACCCTGTGTTATCAACTGAAGCCAAGGGGGAAAATGGGACATGCAGGTCTTTTCTATATTCCTATGTGTACCTACCTGTAATTATGTATAACTCTGTGTGTTTATGGTGTATGTGTGTGTGTGTGTGTGTGTGTGTTTGTGGTGTGTGTGTGTGTGTGTGTTTGTGGTGTGTGTGTGTGTGTGTGGGGGGGGGTTTGAAGAGTAATTGGTATTACTTAAGATTAGAAAGACTCAGAAAAAATATATTATATTCATGGTTAATGTTTAGTATAGTAAAATGATATGAATTTAATCAGCAAAGGAAAAAGTCTCATATGGTGTAGACCAGGTGAGACCAAAAAGCAATCTTCCAGGCTGCTGTGGTCTGAGTGTTTGTGTCTTCCCGAAACACATACATTGAAACCTAACTCTCCAAAGTGATATATTAAGAGATGAAAGCTTTAGGAGGTGATTTGGTCATAAAGACTTTGTTCTCATAAATGTGATTTTTTTTAATTATAAAGGAGGCTTAAGGGAGCCTTTTCATCCCTTCTTCCACACATACAAAGCCCCATGAAGAACAACTATACATGATATACTAAATTTTTCAGCATATTCTTCTTGGACTTCCCAGCCTCCAGCATAGACAGTAATAAAATTCTTTTATTTATAAATGACCTAGTCTAGTATATTTTGCTCCAGTATCTTAAATGAATTAAACACAGGTGTCCCTTCCCAGTGGATTTATAAAGGACAGCTTTTGACAGCAAATGTGAAATGTTACCATCAAGGGAAGATCTTTCAAATATCACTGGACAGAGATTTTATTGAGTGATAGTTACATAATATATGTAGCATCCAAGTTAGTCACCCCAGACACTCAAGACTTTAGATATTCCCCACCCCAAAAGAAAAGAATAGCTGTTCCCCATGAATCACATTGTTTTATAAACTTACTTGTTGAAACAGGTTAAAAAAACCTCTCATATTGTCAGACCTATAAAACAGACTAAATATAGCCATTGGTATATAACAACCATAACTGTCAGATTTCCTTTTTCCTTTTCTTTCTTTCTTTCTTTCTTTCTTTCATTCTTTTTTTTTTTGAGTAAAAGGGAAAAGAAGTTTTATTGCTTTTTTTAACAAAGGAGAAAAACAAAGACACTACTCCTGTCCCAAAGGCTGTGACATCACCAGTAACAGGGAGGGTTTTAAAGAGGTGATTCTAAGCCTATATTCCACTTGGGCTCTGTTGGAGTTGTAATTCACTTGTTAATTTGGGAGATAGTCATTTCTGAGAACTCTGGTACCATCCCTAAAGTCTGAATAACTTCATTCCTATGGTGAGTATGTACTCAAAGACAGATAAATATGCCTAAAATGAGGAAGAAAGTAATCCTCTTTCCTCTTACATTAGGGAGGGAAAGAGATTAGGGAGGAGCTGGGAGAGAGGAAGAGAAAGAAATGTGTACCTGGAAAATTATTGAAAGGAGTTAGAAGTTATTTTCTAAATGCTATCCAAGGACCAGACTGAAGACAAGTCTTCTTCAGAAAGTGCAGAATTGGGGCAATTGGATTTTAAGTCTACTTCTTACTTTTATGAAGGGAATAAGTGTTCTTCAAGGACAGGACCAAGGGAGGTTGGGGGCCCTTTCCACTAAGTGAGTACACAGAGAGCATGCTCCTTCTATGGATTAGAAAGTAGGCACTGCTATGTCTTAATCTTGAACTTGTCTCTCTCCAGAGCCATGAAAATTAAATTTTTGTTAATAATATGCTACCTTGTGCAATAGTCAGCTTTCTTTCTCTATGACAATAATGCCTGACAAGAGCAATCTATAGAAGTAAAAGTTTATTTGGGGTTCATGGTTTCAGTCCATGGTTATCTGTCTCCATTGCTGTGGGTCTAAAGAGGGAACATCATGACAGAAGGACCAAGTGGAGGAATGTTGCTCAGTTCATGGTAGCCAGGAAGTAAAGAAAGAGGAGGATCCAGGGACAATATACATATAATCCCCAAGGCACACCCCTAATGACCTACTTCAACCACATGCTACCTGCCAAGAAATTCAACCTAGTGATTCATTGAAATTATTGATTTATCAAATGGATCAATCCACTGATTAAGTTGCAAATCTCATAGTCTAATAATTTCACTTCTGAGCTTTCCTGCACCAATATAGTATATTTAGATATGAGACAGCTCATATGTAAACCATGATTCTTTATTTTATGTTATTATTGTTATAACAACCCAAATGGACAAAGACTATATTTCTCCTTTAAAAAAGAAAAAAAAGAAAAGAAAATAGAAAAGAGCCAGAAAAACTTTTAAAAAACTTATTCACAGTGAAATTATATTTTCAAATATTAATAGTACTATTAAAAACTATAATAGTTTTTCAAATATATGCTACCAATGGTTGATAAGAATGGGCTAGAAATTTTATATAAAAACAAAGTCTAAATTACAATTTAACTTATTAAATAAGGTGTAATACCTTTTCATAGGTAAAATTGATAAAATTACATTTTAAATAAATATTTTCAAAGACATTATCTGGTAAATTTTTTAATAATTTATTTTTGAAAGTTATAACTAGATGGAAGATTTTAACTAACTTTACCAAGATTATATAGTTTTTTTAAAATTTTTTTTGGGGGGTATCAGATATTTAATTCAGGCACATTCAACCACTGAGCCATATCCCCAACCCTATTTTGTATTTTATTTAGAGACAGGGTCTCACTGAGTTGCTTAGCACCTCACCATTGCTGAGGCTGGCTTTGAACTTGTGATCCTCCTGCCTCAGCCTCCTGAGCCACTGGGATTACAGGTGTGCTCCACAGCAAACAGCTGGATAGCTTTATCTATGTCTCTGCAAAGAAGATCCAAATGAGCAAAAAGCTAATTTAGGTACTAGAATACTTCAAAAGATGAGAAATTGCTGTAAGATTTCAGTGCTGGATATATGGTTAAAAAGTGCAAATAAGAACACAGACATTTTTAAATTTTCTAAATAGAGAAATCAGAAGTTTTTAAATTCTGTAGTTCCTGTCTTTGTGGGTAGACAGTTAGTGTGTAATAATATTAAGACCTATTTAGATTTAATTAGTTTTTCCCCATGTACATGAGAAATTGGAGGTTTACTCTGTGGATTAATTTGGCAAAACAGATTCAAGTTCCCAGTGTGTCAGCCATTCATGGGTGGTAAGGTACTGAATATTTAAGTAGGTATCTTAAATGAAACTGAAAATAGTAAACAGTAGTGACCCAAGTTGCTTCCACCATTTATTTTTTTTTTCAATTTTTACACAGATGAGATAGGATAAATGATGGCTTCTCACACACACACACACACAAAAAAAAAAAAAAAACTCAGATGCTTAATAACAAAAGGCAGATACTAACATCTGTGAACCCTTAAGAAAGAAAAAAAATGGCCCATGACATATTAGAATGCCAGTGTTTCATTGTAGGTGGATAGCAAAGGAGTCCCCAACATCTGGTTGAGTTTCTGACTTGAAAGATAAAGTCCATGATCCCATGCCTACAAATGACAATGCTGAGTGCCAAATAAACATACCAGTGCTATGCTTTTCAGAGAAATAAGGGATGATGGAACTCAGAGAAAAACAATATTTTAAAGTAAAATAATAAAGTGGAAAAGGGCCACCAATGCACAATATATGATGGCTTCCTTGAAATTTCACTAAATTTTGTGCATAATGATCAAGATGATCTTTTTGAAACATAAGACAAACAAATATTTTAATATAATGAAAGAAAATATAATACTATTAATTGTTCAATTTAGGAGTTGCAATTTACAGTTCAGGAGTATTCCAAAAAAGAGAAAACAAGGTGAAATTGAGGACAGTAGTAAAACACAGATAAGAACAGTATCCAGAACTGAAATTATAACTCAGAATCCACAACTGCAAAAATGACAGTACTGAAGTCTATCATCATCATGGCATTTCTCAGCACCAGAAAAGAGCTTTCAGATTGTGAAAACTTTTCAGGCTTTAGATTTAATGGCTCTAGTAAACATCTAGATGACTATACAAAGAAATGCATGTGCATTCCTAATGAAAAATGAACAGTACTCAGGATACAGGAAAAAAATCAGTTTTCATATAGAATAAAAACATTTGTAGCTTTATGTGTTCTCAATAAATAGGTACACCAGTTGTAGAAAAGTAATATAGAGTATGACTTACTGAAATAATAGAATAAATAAGCAGACAAAAAGCATGAACACGTGATTGCAAAGATAAAGTTTCCAAAATTCTGAAAATGTCTGAGACTATTATGCAGAAGTGATGAGCAGAATGACCATGAGAAAGAAGTCAACTAAACCTTCAGTAAAATGAAAATAAAATAGATTTTTGTAGTTATGATATAGTAGGAACAATTGGTAATAAATAACAAAGTAAATCTAAATATAGCCAGTATTAACTGAAATAAAGTCCGAATTGTACTGAAAAAATTTACCAGTGAAAAACATTAATAGAATCTTAACTATGTAGACTCAGAAAACTGTTACCAAAAATTGTGCAGCATCTAGAACACAAGTGAATAAGTTGTAAAATTGGGATACAATTTGAGAATGCTAATACAGATGACACTTGAAGTACAACAGATTTATGTCCTCATAAACCCATCAAAAATTGAAACTATCTTATAGTCAATATGAATTTAATACATCTATCCCACCATACATCATAGCATAGCAACACAATACAAGAGAGAGTATTGGTTCTTTATCCTCATGGTCATGAGGCTAATTGGGAGCCTCTTCCCAGCATCAAAAGTGAGTAGCATACTGCATAACTCCATCCAAGGAAAATATAAAAATTCAAAGTATGATCATTCCTGAATGCATGTCATTTTCACACAATAGCAAAATAGAGAAAGCAGAGACCCTCTATACTGATCTTGATAAAAAGAAAATAAAAAATGATTAAAATTTGACTAAGAAAAAATGACAATTGATCATATCTAGAAAGAATGAAATACCAGAAGAAGAATCAATAAATCAAAATAATGAATTTGGAAGCATTGTTGCACATTTAAATAGATTGGTAAAAAGAAATTTATTTTTTTGCTGAAATTTTAAGATTGCTCTTTTGAGTTTATCAAGGTCTCAATCTAAAAACTGATATTTAAAATACAAAGACAACATTATGTGAAAAAAATGAATAGAATTTCAGAACCAGCAATGAAAATCAATAAAGAAGTGTCATGAGTGAAGTTAAAAACAAATAAAAAAATATGTCATTATATTGTGGATGTATTATATGTAATATATACCAAATGCAAAATTATATATAGTTTAGTAACATAATGTATATTTCATACATTATATTATGAAATATATACATCTATATACATGCATACCACAAACTTGTGCATGGAAAGCCTTTCTGAATGTGTCATGAAATGGAGAATCCATAAGAGTACTGGACACCTTTGGGGTTAGGATAACAAAAACAAGCTGCTAACAAGTGGAATTCTTTCTTCCTCATCACCAAAATGAGATAGTGTTCATGACTTTTCCATATTTAAGTCTGACTTGATGAGAGAGCCACAGACTAGATCAAATGTGAATATCAAATATAAATGTGACTGCTGATAAACAGAAACATGGAAAATCAGAGTAGTCAGATGAAGTTGCCACATCTGTGCAATCTTGTTGATTCAGAAATTTCAAACAATAAGTGAATAAATATAGACAATTAAAGTTTCATTTTCAAATTTATGACTTTATAAAACAGCATTATAGCTATAATACTGTATTGAAAACTAATTATTCTTTTACTAAGCAAGAGGCTGTTATCTATTTTTTTATTTTCATTTTTTGTCCTAAGGCACAACTCTTGTGCCTAATGGTGGAGTGGAGTTATGCTTTCCATATACAGTTATGTATGGCTTACCAATTGCTGGTGAATTTATTCATCCGGTACAGCAGGACCTGTGTACCAGGTTTACAGTCACATTTTCCAGTATTCTATGAAAGGACCTCTGACTCAAATTTGGTAACATATAAATAGAGTAAAATTGCTTTCTTAATATAAGCACCTGCTTGCTCCCTGTTGCTCAAATTTCATTCCTGTTTGGAATATAAACTTCGTTACTAGAGCTCAAGCAACCCTAGCAGTAGGACACTAAGGAGAAGGCCAAGGAAATTTCAGAAATCTCAGCTCTGATTCTCATGAGCCATTGATATAATTTTAATCTTCTAATTGTTTGGAAAAATAAGCCCATTATTGTTCAAGCCAGTGATGAACAAGTTTTCTGTTTCTCACAGCTAAATATAATCACCAACTGCTATAGTTCCCATGAAGTTTCTACCTGACTGCTAGAAAAGCATTACTAGTGCAATGATTCTCCCAGTCAGGGAGGTAAACAGACCAGGTGCCAAGAACAATTTACTTATCCTGAGATGGGCTGTCTCCCACAGATATCTGGGAGTTCAGTCATTACCACCTTCCCATGGACAACCCTAGGGCATTATGTGAAAAATTACTTCTGTAATGTGTCCCTCCAGTTCTATCCACTCTGGGATTCTGCAACAGTGTTAACATAGTTAACTCCAAAATAATGCATGTATTTTAGGCTCTATGCAATTTGAAAGAAACAATTTTTAATATAAAAACTCCATAGTGAAAGGTGTCAAAGTATACCGCTATTACAGAAAATTAAACATGCAATTCTTATATGGAGGTCAGTGGCTCTGGAAATATTCACCTTGGAATTTCCTGAGGTTCATGGGTAAGACATCTTTAATCGATCCAGGACACAGATGAGAAAACTAAAACCTGCAGGTGAAATCCAATTCTGTATGTGTTTTTACAAATAAAGTTTTATTAAGAAATAGTTACAATTTGTTTACATATTATTTGTGGTGGCTTTGGCTTTAATACGACAGAATTGAGGAGAGGCAATAGAATTTTTATGGCCCACAAAGCAAAAAAAAAAAAAAAAAAAAAAAAAAAAACTTAGCTATATGCTGCTTTACAAAAAAATATTGTCAGATTTTAGTATTTATTTGGATTTTTATAATCCAGTATATAAAATAAGTACCAAAATATATACATATACAATTATATATGAGTATATAAATAGGAAGTTATGTCAAAATTGTATTTAACAAGGATCAATGTGCTGAAAAAGCTAGTAGCTACACCTAAAATATAAAATTAAAATAGAATATATTAGGCTTAAACTTTAAAATATTAAAATTCAAAGCAATTTGAAATACATATGGTGGAAGAAGTTTAAATTCTTTGTAGACAATGTGTTAGCATTTTGTTGCTGTAAGAAATACCTGAGGTAACCAACCTATGAAGAGTAAAGTTCCATTATGATTTACATTGTTGAAAGTTTCAGGCCATGGTTGATTGGCTTTTGGGCCTGTGCTAAGGCAGCACATCATAATGGAGAACACAAGACTGAGCAAAGTTGTTCACCTCCTGGTACCCTCCAGAACAGAGAGAGAAAGAAGAGACCCTGGTCTCTCAATCCCTTTGAGGACATGCTGCCCTCCATGACCTTAAACCTCCCTGAAGGCCCCACCTCTTAAAGTTTCTACCACCTTCCAATAGCACCAAGCTTAAGACTAAACCTTTAACACATGGGAATTCAAGGGACATTCAAATCAATTTTCTGTGTTAGTCAGCTTTTTGTTAATACAGCAAATATACAGTCAACTTCAAGTGGGATAATGTTATTTGTTTGTTGGTTTGTTTATTTACTTCTGACAAACACTTCTGGAGGGTTCAGCTCATGTTCCATTGATTTATAGCCTGTGGTGAGGAGAAATACACAGTAGGGAGTATATGGAAAAGCAGAAAATTCACCTCCTGGAGGGATAGCAGAGGGAAAGAAGAAGGGGCAGGGAACTGCCATTCCTGTAAGGGCACTCCCCCAGTTACCAGATGACCTCTCTAGGGCCTCATTTCTTAAAGTTTTCACTTCTTCCTAACAATGTCATTCTGGGAACTAAGTCTTTCACACAGACTTTTGGGGACATTCCATATTATAGCAGACACCTTTAAAGATAGGTTGTTAGTCAGCTTTCCTCCTAATCCCAAATACCTCATGCAATTAACTTATAAAGCAATAAAAATGATTTATTTTGAAACACACTTCTAGTGCCAAGCTGCCACAGGCCTATGATGAAACAGCACATCATTCCTGAAATATGTAGCAGAGAAAAACTGCTCAACCCAATCATCTTAAGAGAAGGAGAGTAAGAAATTAGGAGCCCACAATCCCCTACAGGGTCACAACACCTTCATGACCTCAGGATGTCCCAAGTGGCCTTACCTACTAAAGTTTCCACAACATCCCAGTAGCATCCACTGCTGGCAAAGTCTTTAACACTTAGGCCACTGAGGGAAATTTAATATCCAAACTATATCAATATTCCAGGGCAGAAGTTCTTTCCACATTTATTTAATATATAATAATGAATATGTGGTTACTTTTTTCTCAGTAACATTTTGGGAAAAAATCCTTGAATTTCAGAATAGCAGTCAGAAAAGCAAAATATTGATTCTTAATCACAACCTTGAAATAGAATGTTAAAAATTTTATGAGTCTCGGTTCTATTACCCTGAAGTCTCATTTTAGGAAATGAATAAAATGTGAATTCCTATATGAGTCTCAACATAATTCCAAAGATATCAACACCATCATTTTTGATTGCCGCTACAAATACACCAGAGCAGAAAATATAGATGGGGAGACTAAGTTGACCAGGTAAATAGTGCTGATGCTCACTCCTTTTTCCTTTGTTCAATACAAATTTAATGACTTACTTTTAGAAACGCTTAATTTTATTTAGATGTTGTTTATCTTGACACTAGAAGTCAATCTCTTACCTGTTATTCACAAGGATGTTGGTTAGAGAATGTACGTTAAGATAAGCTGCATCTGAAAATGATATTCTCTCTCTCCCTCTGATTTATTATTTTCTCTTGATTCTCTGTTGATTAGGTCCTCTTAATTGATTTTTTTTTAAGATTGTGTAAAATGTTATGGCCTGTTCTGAAGCAGCACATTTGAATCCCTGAAATGAAAATGAAAAGATAGCGAAAAGCCAATATGCTGATTTTTTGACCAAAATGAGCTTTAAATATAAATTGTTTTGTTCAGTACTCAATATAACTCTAGAAATGTTGAATTGTCCTATTTTGCTCCCTCAATTTTTTTCAGAACTCTATTTATCTAAATAGTACACAAAATTCATAGATCCCCTAATTCTCTTATTGGTTATCATCATTCGCTAATCTTATGTACTTTTAAATCCACCTTGATTTCAGAAGTTGGTTCTTTCCATCATTTTCTAACCAATCTCTTTGGAGGGTATATTTCAGGTACACTTGAAAAATTAATGACTCAATCTGACAGTTTTTGTGATTGTCGTTATATGATAAGTACTGCTGGGATAGAATGTACATTTTGGTCAAAAAAATTCATAGTCATTGACTTTGATCATGTCAATTTCCTCTTTCGTAACTCTTAGTGATAAACTATATCAATTTGATCAAATTCCTATCTCAACCAAAGTTCACAATCATTTCTCATCAATGAACATATATCCAAATTACAGATCATTATACAATTTCACCAGATAGGTGTGAATGTCAGCTTTTAGTCACAAAATCCCAGCACTATTGCCATCCACATTCTTCACTGTTACCTTGAAATAGGTATTGATTCTCTTGTGCAAAGTTAATACTCCAAGTCATACACAGACCTTCTCAAAATCTTAGAATATTTATTTATCTCTTTTTTTCATTACTGTTGATGCATTCTCTCATAGTTCCTTTGATATATATCTGGACAATGTCAGGTCTCTTATATTAATGCAGCCTCCTTAAAAAAACTAAAATACAAGAAAGAGGAAGAAGACAAGGAAGAGGAGGAGGAGGGGGAGAAAGAAATGAAAAGTGAATCATCAAACATGTCACCTTCCAGCTATTATCCCAATATTTCAAAAACTTGTTTTTGAAAATATCTACACATGATCTCTCCATTATTTTTACTTTCAAATTACATAAATATATTTCAGCCTTACTAATATATTTTAATTATTTTTGTTACGGGGTGGCATTTTAAAAATTAATTTATTTATACTACATTTTCTTTATCCATTCATCTGTTAATGGGCATCTGGGCTGGTTCCATAGCTTGGCTCTTGTAAATTGTATGCCTCTAAGCATTTATAATGGTTACATTAATATAACATACTGATTTTAGATCTTTTGGAGTGTACCAAGGAGTGTGGTATCCAGGTCATAGAGTGGCTAAATTTCTAGTTTTGTGAGTAATCTCTATACTGCTTTCCAGAATGCCTTGCTAATCTGTAGTCCCACCAACATTGTATCAGTATAACTCTTTTTCTCACATCCTCACCATCATTTATTGTTATTTGTATTCTTGATAATTTTCATTTTGACTGGAGTGAATTGAAATCTCAGTGTAGTTTTGATTTGCATTTCTCTGATTGTTAGAGATGTTGAATATTTTGTATATTTGTTGGGCAATTGTATTTTTCCTTTTGACAAGTGTCTGTTTAGTTATTCTGCCCATTTATTAATTACACAATGGAGTTTTACTATACTAAGTTAAAAAAATTAAACTGTGGCATTTGCTGGTAAATGGATGGAAATAGAGAACATCATGCTAAGTGATGCAAGTCAGATGCAGGGGTGGATATTTTGTCTCATATGCAGAAGCTGGACCACAATAAGGGGGAGAGAAAAGTAGGGAATAGAATCTCATTAAAAAAAAAAAAAGAAGAAGAGATCATCAAAATAGAGGAAGGGAATTGATGGGGAGGGAAGAAGACCAGGAAAAGAATGTAGAATGAAACGAATCAAACTACTTATATAGGAAAATAAGACTTATTCAAATCTCAGTTTTTATAAAGGTTTTTATAGCTTGGATTTTGCTACATCACTAGTCAAATTTAAGTTTCATTTAGACTAAAATAATTTTAAAAAATGCAATGAAAGGGCAATAATGATCAATATTTATTTTATTTCAAGTGTGAGTTACCAGTATAAGAAAAATTAAATATTAAAAATTAAAATTGATGATGTAGATATTTTATTCATCAAATAAAGGAAATTTTAAGACAAATATAAATTTTTAATGTTACTTATGGGCAATATCATTATGATATAATTTGGAGTAAAATTATAAATCAATTGAGCCCTTCTAAATTAAAATAAAGAGATCAAGAGATATTTAATTTTTTATGCTGTTGGCTCAAATTTCACTTTACAGAATGGAAACAATCAGAAACTTGACAATATATATTGACAAAATACAACAACAGTTTTTAATAATCAAAGTTTAGTCATTAAAATGTGCAATATTTTTAAAAGTTAGCATATTTGGCTATCTATGAAACAGGAGACTCACATCCAATTAGTCAATTATTTTTAGAATATGTATCACATTACTTGGAAATTAAACCAACATTCAGTTTTATTTAAGAATTTAGCAAAGCAATTATAGTCAAAGTTAAGAAAAAATACTGTAAAAGAAAGAGAACTATTTCATTTATTAAATAAAGTCGAAGACATGAAAGAAAGTGAAATTTTTTTGCACTCATAGAAGTGAATTTTGTATGAAGAAGAAGAAAGAACAGAAATAATCTTTGGTAGTGATATTAAGAGGCAAAGGTGGAAATAAACATTTAGGTGAGAAATTATTTCCCAATGCCTAGGTAAGAGATTATAATGATGTGAATTAAGATGACTTAAATATGTAAGTTGAAAGTGATGAAAGTCATGATATAGTTTTAAAGGTCGATAGTGTTGATATTTTGAAAAAAATCATGGGATGTTCCTTCTAAGTTTCCAACATTCTTTTTGCTTAAGAGCAATTTCTCTACAAGAACATTTTACTTCACTGCATCTTCTACCTTCATGAAGATGAAATTACTATCAGTAAACCTAGAGAACCCTCTAAAACCTGTTTTAGCTTCCTTTAGTATAACTTCCACAATATCCACAGTTTGATTGAAGAAAAAATGACTATTCATCTTCTATATCAATCCTAAAGAGATGTGGCTCTTCAGGTACTTAAATATTAAATATATTTGTAAGAATATAATTATTTTGAGAGTTCCAGAGAAATATAACAAATAGGACATAAAACATTTTTCCAAAGATTTTTAGTTTAGGATTATTTTCAGGGATTAGGTCATATGATTGAAGGGGCTGATAAGGGGCTAAGATCTTTAACCAGCAAGCTGGAGAACCAAAGTGCTAAAGGAATAGTTGCAGTTAGAGTCCAAGTCTGAGTTGAGAGGCAGAAAACCTATTTGCTGACCTGAAGATATTCAGGCAGACTGAGATATTCTTAGTTCTTGTTTTGGTTTTATTCAAGTCTTTAATGGATTGATTGTGACCAACCATATTTAGGAGGTAACACACTTTACCCAGTTAATTGATTGAAATGTCAGCCTACTTCAAAAATGTCCTCAATAGGTGCTCACATTATAATGTTTAACATATATCTCAGAACTCCTAGGTTCAGTCATGTTTTCACACAAATTAGCCATCAAAAATCACACCATCCCATTTCAACTTGACACTTACGTAAATCTCTTTTAAATATACTTAATATATATAAAAATAAAAATGTCTTTTAATTTTACCTAACATGGTACAACTATCCTGCCAAAATATATAAATAAACTGAAAAATTTTTAACCACTTTCCCAGAAAAGACAAAATCTTTGACAGAAGTTTACTCTTCTCCTTGATAGTACATAATTTAAAGACTCTGATATGAAATTAATAATATCTAAATACTATGCAATACATATAAAACATTTTACATTTTATGCCTCATGATAAGAGAATAAGAAAGGAAGTAAACAGAAATTCTCTCTCTCTCTCTCTCTCTCTCTCTCTCTCTCTCTCTCTCTCTCCACACATACACACACACACACACACACACACACACACACTCACACACATACATTTATAACAAAAATAAATTAAGGGGTACTCATGGTAATTATACCCTTGTTTCTCTTCTAAGTGGTCATGTGGTTTAAACTGCTATTTATAATTAGCTCTTATCACTACCTATTCTGTATTTCCTTTGCCTTCAATAAGTATCTCAGCTGTTTGTAGTTTTTAACTGGTAAGGAGAAATCTATTCCTAGATGATCTGGGACCTTAGCTCCTCTACATGTATTGTGTTCTTCTTGTTATCCATTGACCTTAATCACAACCCATGCTCATACCAAGAGATGCCCTGCTATTTCCTGTAATCCAGAAGTAATTTCCCTTCTCTCCATTGTAAAGCAGCATAAAGTAGCAGTGCAATTTCCCATCAGGAGTCCAAATCACTTCAGCCAGCAAAGTAACTCCTTTCTTTGCCTGTTGATTCAAAGACAGTGCAGGTGTCTGAGTTCCAGTCTTCTAATTCTATAGAATTTTGTCCTTTGGTGAAAGAAATATACATTTTTATCAGTTCAAACATATTAAGGTCTCATTAAGCAGAGATTAAGCATAAAATCGTGAGAACATAAAGCAAAAATTTGCTAGTGAATCACTAGAAATAATAGTGAGTGGTACCACTTCCATTTATACCTCTTGGTTTATGGGCATATAAACCCTAACTGCATGAAATGAGTGAGTCTTCTCCAAAATGTGTAAGTTGAATGCACAATATCAATGTGATATTTGGAGGTAGGGTATGTGGGTAATTAGCACATGACAGTGAAGTGCTCATGAATAGGATTAGTGCCTTTAGAAGAAGAGGCCAGTGAGCTAGGTATGTTTCTCTGCACCATGTGAAGATATAATGAGAAATCAATCATCTGCAACCTGGAAGAACATTCTCATCAGAAGCTGTCCATGCCACCACTCTGATCTCAGATTTATAGACCACAAAAATTATGAGAAATAAATTTCCATGTTTTTACAAACCAACTAGGCTATGGTACTTTGTTAGATCAGCCTAAGTACAGCAGTGTCTATGAAAAAATACCATAGAGTACAGCTGATTAAGAGGATATAGAACCTTATTAAGAACATTGCTTCAGTGCTGCAAATTATTACACCTGGCTTGTACCACAATAGATTGTTCAAAAAGCCATTTCACAAACCAACTGTGTTCAGGATAGTGGGATACCTTGGGCAGAAACCCAATAAAATCAAATTGCTTTCAGTGGTTCTTGTTGATAGAAATAAATAAAAATGCATCTTGCTATACAATGGCCACATACTAAATACCAGGGGTTATTTGGATTAGCTCAAACAATGAAACCAGGTCTGGTACAGCGACTATAATTTGAGTCACTGAGTGGTGATGTTATGACAATCTATTATTCTTCCATACTACAACAGTCTTCTGCATATGTTAAGTTACCTAAATGAGAATAGATTGGGAATCACCAGTTCTGTATTTTTAAAATTCTTGATGGTGTACCTGTAACCACAACAGAAATATTGTATTAACTTGATTTATTCGTTAGGTAGGTGCAGTCAGTTCTTGCGGCTGTGAATTGTTCTTTTCTACTAAAATAGTCTTCACACCAAAGGTAGTCAAACAATATGGTGATTCTGCCAGTTTCATATCTATATTCCATTATATATTCTGGAGTGGGGAAAATAACCACAAGGTAAGTTTAGGGACACAGTGGGCCCACTGTGAGATTTACCTAAACTAAAACTTCATTGATCACCTGATTTGCATAATTCCCTCCTCTGACTGGTGGGCCATCATGATGTTTTTGGTCTCCTTGAATCAGTATCAAGTCCAAACCTGGGTCCTGTGGTTCCTAAAAGGTTTGAGTCAGAACATAGTTTGTGTGGTAAAAGGCTCTAGGACTATAATCAGATTTTATCTGGGAATTAATTTAGGATCATAATTCTGTTTCTATGTTTAAGCTCTTGTTCACCTGACTTAAAACTTTTATACATATGCAGATCAAATAAGAATTTGGTAGGCTTCTATCTTTGTTCATTTTTTTAATTTCTATAACAAAATACCTGAATAATTGATAAAGTAACAAAAGTTCCTAAGGCTATTATTCAATGATAGACCACTTCCCTGGGATGCATGAGGCCCTGGGTTTGATCTTCAGCACTTCCAAAAAAAGAAAAAAAAATGAGGTTTATTTAGTTTATGTTTCTATTGGCTAGAATGACCAAATAGCATGGTGCAAATCCACCTGCTATAAGACAACATGGAGAAACAGAAATAAGAACTGAGCTTATGCAGAAAGAACCAACATGCAAGATGTCTTCATTTTTGTAGCAACATTTTTTATAAAAATCAACTCAGTCTTTGAGACTAGCATTAATCTTTTCTGTGGGTGATGGCCCCGTGACCTAATTGTTTTGCATTAGGTTCCATCTTTGCAAAGGTTCAACATTGCCTCACTGGTACCACATGTCACACACATGAATCTTTTGGGGGATGGCCCACAACCAAACTATAGCAATTTCCTATCTATTTTTATTCCAGGAAAATCATCGTCAACTAGCCAATGCCACAGGACTTCAGAAATATGTCTATCTTCCTGCTGATTTGACCAGGATGCCCACTATAGTAACCACATCCAGCTTGCATTTAGAGGTTGAATGCTGCAACTTGGCATGGGCACACCAGAATTGGATCTAATTATTTCTATTTCATTTATGTTTCCTTATTTAGTGACTGCCATTCCCATTGTAAGGTCTTACCTACAAGAAAAGAGCAACCACAGAGTTTTTTAAGATGTGAGGGTTTTCCTCAAAAAATTTATTCCACACAGTATGAATAAAAAGTTTTTCTAAAAAGGCAAATTCATTCTAATATTTCAATGTCCCTGAGTCTCTGAGTCCTCTGACTCAAACCAAAGAGGACTGACATTGCTGATTCACTCAATGTGGGTCATATTTTGGTCCATGTTTCAGATAGCTTTCTAAATAAACAGAGTCATTTTTTATTGGTTGTTCAAAACCTTACAAAGCTCTTGACATATCATATTTCATACATTAGCTTCAAGTGAGTTATGAACTCCCATTTTTACCACAAATACAGATTGCAGAATCACATTAATTACACATCCACATTTTTACATAATGCCATACTAGTAACTGTTGTATTCTGCTACGTTTAAACAGAGTCATTTTTTAAAAGATATTTTAGTTGTAGATGGACACAATACCTTTACCTTATTTATTTGTTTGTTTATTTATTTATTTATTTTTATGTAGTGCTGAGGATCGAATCCGGTGCCTCACACATGCTAGGTGAGTGCTCTGCCACTAAGCCACAGCCACAGCCCCAGTTAGAGTCATTTCTAACTCACTACACTACAACAGTGACACTAAGCCATTCTCCATGGTTTGAAACCATATCCATAACTTGATCCAACTATATATACTTTCATGATTATCTTATAAACTCAATATCCCTTTCTCCCAAAATTGTCTAAATTATAAAATTCAGGTAGTTTTTGAGTCTGATACACCTGCTAATAAGTTATATTTTGTACTTCATCTTTTGAAATCTCCTGGAATTTCAGGTTAGTTATAAGATTAAAAGAATAAAGAGGTGGTGGGATAGATCCTGAGAATAATGGGTGTTGTGTTACATGACAACTGCCACTGGAAAGGCCGCTATACTTTTCTCAGGTTTTTTGTTTAATTTTTTTTTTTTTTTGAGAGAGAGAGAGAGATAGAGAATTTTTTTAATATTTATTTTTTTAGTTTTCGGCGGACATTGATTGCATGTGGTGCTGAGGATCAGCCGCACGCATGCCAGGCGAGCGGGCTAGCGCTTGAGCCACATCCCTAGCCCTTTTCTCAGGTTTTGTAGGGTTTATCTCCTCAGTTTGGGATTGGTATGGTCATTTCTAGTATGGATGGCAGGGATTTTTTTTTTTTTTTGAGGGGGGCGCAAGAGAGACTACTTCGATTGGGATGGGAAGGACAATTCCATGGTCAGAAAGGGGACTGCATCTATAGGGTAAAAATACTCATTAGAATTTAGGAGCTCAGTGTCCTTGGTTTCATCACCCACATCCACTTTCCAACTTCTAATATCTCATATTAGCCCCAGTGAGTGCCTTCACTTTAACAATAAATGCTCTGGAAAGCTGAGAATTCAGTTTTCTTTGTATTTTGGCCAGCATCACAGTAATATTCTGTGTTTGGTTTTCAGGAATTGCCTGTGTATACAGGAAATAGAAGGAGTCCTCAGAATATGCTTAAATGACTTTGGGCCATTTATGCAGCACTTAAGTTAGCAATTTGAATCAATACTTTCATCCTTTCTTTTCATCACCTTGTCCAGCAAAATAAGGAATAATCACAAAACTTCATTGCTAGTTAATTTTCAAAAACTAATTGAAGGAATTACATATAGAGTTTCCCACTCCTTTGCTTTTGTGTTTGATTAGATGCACTCAGATTACAACATGAAGTGACTAGAATCTTTAAACCTAATAAGAATAAGAATCTGTTCCGGAAATCCCAGAACATTCTGTTTCTCTAGAATTACTCTGTATAACAAAAATCTGCATTAGTTTGTATTATCCAGAAAAGAGCACCCCGAAAAGATGTTGAGTGTATATAAATCTGAATACAAGAGAAGAATGAAGTCCCAACTCAATCACTATTCAGGCAGAATTAAAATAGTCTTTCTTTTTCTGCCATTTTATTCTATTTGGATCTTCAGTGGATTGGCTAAGACTCATCCAGATTGGGAAATGCAATCTGACTTACACATTAGACCAATTCAAATGTTAGTCTCAAGCAGAAACATCATAAAATAATAAATGTTAACCATTTATCTGGGAAACATATGTCCCAGTCAATATATGCATATACATAGACACATATACATGTAATTCTATATGTATCTCTGTGACTTAATATATATATACATTAAATATATATATAGATATATATATATATATGTATGTATATATATATATATATATACATATATATAATTCACATATATGTAGTGCTATATGTATGTGATTTAAATATAAAAGAAACATTAAAGAAAAATCTTAAAATATTTTATAATTTGTATTCATTAATGTTTAATAAAATTTCATTTTTGAGACTCTCTTGCATTAAAATCATATAATGGCCTTCAACCAACCTGTGAAGATACAAATGTAGCCCTGTGTTTCTTAACATTCACTCTTTTTTTTTTTTAAAAAAAGGAATCATATGCTCCTAATTTTTTTTTTAGAGAGAGTGAGAGAGGAGAGAGAGAGAGAGAGAATTTTTTAATATTTATTTTTTAGTTATCGGCGGACACAACATCTTTGTTTGTACGTGGTGCTGAGAATCGAACCCGGGCCGCGCATGCATGCCAGGCGAGCGCGCTACCACTTGAGCCACATCCCCAGCCCTTAACATTCACTCTTAATAGTGACATTTGAGTTAAATATCTTATTTTCCTGAAAATACAAATCTATAGAGAAGTAAAAATCCTACTTTGGTAACCTTATTAGGGAATAGTGATCACCCTTTTGAAAGGTTTTTTATAGATAAAACATTTCAAAGCTGGGTCCTCTCTCTCTCTCTCTCTCTCTCTCTCTCTCTCTCTCTCTCTCTCTTCCCTAAAATGTAACATGCTAACCCATTATTGAACATCTTGAGCTCCTGAGTGTATCCAGTAAGCCAAAGATTCCTGTCTTTCTACAATGGATATGTAGCTTAAATAAGAATCAGCTCTTTTCTGTTAACAACAATAACAGTTAGGAGTTTTATGTGATACAAATGAGACTAGTCTGATCATTAAATCTGTTCAATAATTAAGCTCTAATTATTAAAAATACATATTTGATGTGTTCTTCAAAAATAACACAATATAATACTAGGTTACAAGTTAATTACTGAAAAAAATAGTATATGATGAAATGTGTAAGTTTAAATGTCAGCAAGGTAAGTGACATTGCAGCAGATTTTAGCTTGTTGACTCTTCAGCTAGGTGTCCAGAGGGTACAATTTCAATTATGCTTAATCATTCTGCTGTTGTAATTTTTCAACAGATTAGATGTCTAAATAGCTGGAGTCCAGGATAACTGCAATAGTCATGCTGTGGTCCAAACCACTTTTTAAATTCTTTTGAAAAATGCATCATCTATTTCCTTATTTAGTAGTGTGAAAAATGCTTAACTCCAAAATAATGTAACTTTTTCTATTTTTATTCTTTTCACAGTTTGATACATCATTACTTTAAGTATCAACTTATAAATAAGCATAGAACATATATAACTTTAGAAAATGAGATTATTACAAGATCACAAAGATTTTTGGCTCACTTCACCTAATATAAAATTAATATAAAAATTTGCATGTAGGGTTGGGGTTGTGTCTCAGTAGTAGGGCACTTGCCTGTCATGTGAGAGGTACTGGATTCAAATCCTAGAACCACACATAAATAAAAATTATTTTAAAAAAAGGTATATGTATACTTTTCTATTACTTTTTAAGAGTGAAAATTAACACCTCAATTCTTATCCATTTTAGCTGTTGAGAATTATTTGTTTTTTCCCGGTATGATTTTAATTTGTGGTCATACTCATTACATTTTTATATTACACTCTTTGATTTTAAAATCATTATTATTTTATTTTGTAAGTTCTTATCAAAAATGTACCTTTACATTTTTAGAGATGCACTTTGTTTTTTCCTAAGTTTCACAGTTCCAATAACATGGCCTACAAAATCAAACTTCTCTTTGTCCTCTCACCATGAATGATATGCCCCCTTCATACATATTGTATTTTCTTCCCCTCTCTGCATCATTCACTAGAATCAATTGAGAAGTTTGGTAAGACATAATCAATTTATCAGCAGATCTTTTATTTCCCTGTTTTTGTGTTTTTTAACTAATTAATTTATTTTAATTAGGTATATATGAGAACAGAATGCATTTTGATCCATTGTACACAATTACAGCACAACTTTTCATTTCTTTGGTTGTACTTGATGTAGTATTGCACCACATGTAGCTAGGGTAATGATGTCCATCTCCTTCCACCATCTTTTCTGTCCCCATAATTTCTCCCCACCCCTGCTTCCCCTTTGCCTAAAGTTCTTCCATTTTTCCCATGCCTCCCATCCCCATTAAGGATCAGCATCCACTTGTCAGAGACAACATTCAGTCTTTGGTTTTCTGGGACTCATTAACTTCACTTAGCATGATATTCTCCAACTCCATCCATTCACGTGCAAATGCCATAATATTCCATTGTGTATATATACCACAGTTTCTGTATACTTTCGTCTATTGAAGGACATCCTGGTTGGTTCCACAGTTTAGCTATTATTGAGCTGCTATAAACATTGATGTGGCTGTGTTACTATAGTATGGTGATTTTAATTTCATCGGTTATAGACTGAGGAATGGGATAGCTGGGTCAAATGGTGGTTCCATCCCAAGTTTTCTAAGGAATCTCCATACTACAGATATTTAGAGAGCAAAACTAATACTAACATTTAAAGATTAAAATACATACATAACTAAATATCATTTTCTGTAACAAGAACACAAAAAATGTATATAATTAATAGAGCTAGAGATATAATGCTAAATGAGATTAGCCAATCCAAAAAAAAAAAAAAAAAACAAATGCTGAATTATTTCTCTGATTTAAGGATGCTGATTCATGATATGGTGGTGGTGGGGGAGATGGGAGGATTAAATTAACTCTAGATAGGACAAAAAGGAAAGGGAGAGGGAGGGGAAGGGAGGAGACAGGGGTAGAAAAGATGGTGGAATTTGATGATCATCATTACCCGAAGTACATGTATAAGGACACTAAGGATGTAAATCTACTTTGTGTACAACCAGAGATATGAAAAATTGTGCTCTATATGTGTAATATGAATTGTAATGCATTCTGTTGTCATATAAAACAACTTAAAAATTTTTAAAAATGTTATAAATATACAATTCTGAGCCTATGAATTAATTCAAAATAAGTAGCACAATCTACGGACACATAAGAAATTAGGTTATAAATAAAGCTGATTGCTTGCTAACAATGATAAATGGGAGAAAATTAAATTAAAACTGAAGGAAATAAATATAACTTGATAATCAAAACAAAAAGAGAAGAAGCTATGTTATGCCAAAATGATTTCTGAAAAAATGTATGCTTCTTATTTATTATATTTTACCAGCATATAATAAATACATATGGTAAAATATAATAAATATAATATATGAGTAAAATATAATAAATAAGAAGCAAACAATTTTTCAGAAATCATTTTGGCATAAATGGAAATTTAAGAAATAACAACATGAGAAAAGAACATGGTTTGAAATGAGTAGAATCAAATTTCAATATCTATAAGATTCTTGAATCCAATTCATTATTTAATGTTTTTCCAAACATACCTTATTTTCCCGTAAGAATGCAAAAGTGATGTCTGGAAATAAATCAATATTTTTGTAATTAAAAAACTCATAAATTTTTGCAAGTATTTTGTTCTTACTCCTTCTTTTAACACAGCATCATATAAACTGTTTTGAATTTCCCAAACTAAGATATTTGAAAGACATCTATATGTAGCTTAAGCTAACATAATGTCAATGTAATAAGTTAAAACAAGTAAATTTTTTATGTCCTATGATTTTTAATGAGAATCTTGAAATGATTTGTTCTTAGTTTATAATACCATGAAGTAGTTTAGAGTAGAGAGAAGCTTTTTGCTTTTAGATGCCCTGATAATGCAGCTTTTAAGTTTTTTCAATAAAGCACAGTAATAAAAAACATTCAGAACAAATAGAAAACAATGTGTAAAGTTGTTATAAAATAGAACAAAGAAATAGCAAATAAACCCAAGGCAGTTGAGCAAAACAGCATAATGGAAATTTAAAGTTCCCTACTTTCTATTCCCAAACTCCAAATAGCAAAATATAGTCCCTTTGTTTTCTCCCTGCTGATCGAATCCATGTATAGATGTGTTCACAATGATAATTGAATAATCACGTATCAAATTTTGGGCATTTACATGAAATCAAACCAAGTTTTTGAGCATACAAAATTGGAAAATCAAATTTCCTTTGAGTTCCAAGGACTTGGAATAGCCTAAGAGTAAGAACCTGAGATGGTAGATGATCTATATTTTCAATGATTTCCCTGTGTATTTCTGGATTACTGTATACTCAGACATAGAGACACTTTGGAGAAGTTAATATTTGTCTTACCACCATATGAACAATCACTGTGCTTTTGGAACATGGACAGTTGCAAAATTTCTTTCTCATAGAGACTGGCAATTGTATTGGATTTTTACTCAGAAATGATGGGTAAAGCAAAAACATTTATGCAGCCTGTTTTTTTAGACTTATCATTTAAACATTATAAATAACTAAATATAGAGTGGGTATATAAGTCAAAGAAAACAATTCTACTCCAGGACTCTCCTTTGAGAGGAAAACTGCTGCTTCCATTGGTTAGGGTCATTAAGAATGCAATGGCCTTTTAAGCCTGAAATCTAAAGGAGTGAGTAAGAATGTCCTAATGTACTGGTTAATGATGCCTTTGTATTACCAATTACAAGCAAAGACCATTGCATTAAAAAGAACAGAAATGGATTAAAATTTGCTATGGATATAACCCTGTGCTCATAACTACAAATATATAGATAGATACATATTTATATATATGGAGAGAGACAGATTCAATTCTTTATAAAATGCCTTTTCATAAAATAAATGTCTTCAACATATGATGTGACTATCAATGAGTGTCAGAAATGCTACATTACATAAATATACAGAATTTATATTCTATATCATATTTTGAAAATGATATAGCTAGACAATTTCAAATACATAATCATTCAAAATTTCAATAATGCATCTCAAAAATGTGTAACCTCAGTCTAACCATGAGAAAAAGAGAAAAAAAATATCAATTGAGGAACATTCTCCACAATGTCTGACTCACACTCATCAAAACTGTCAAGAAGAGTCTAAGGATTCATGACAAGAAAATGTAGCATGGGATTCAGTATGGAATAGTATATCAGAACAATGCATTATGGGGAAACTAAAGAAATCAAATGAACTTTGGAGTTTAATTAACAGTAATGCACCAGTGTTGGTTTTCTCATGTTGACATGTATGCAGCAGTGAACCTGACTATGTACACACACACATACAAGTGCACACATGTGTAGAAAATATACCAAAGGGAATGAAGGGAAAAGAGGGGGGATGGGATTAAGAAAGACAGTAAAATAAATCTAACTTTTCCATGTTCATATATGAATACACACCCAGTGAAACTCCATATCATGTACAACTGCAAGAATAGAATCCTAATTATAATAAGTGATATTCTATGTATAACAAACATGTCAAAATACACTGTACTGACATGGATATATGACAATTTTTAAGAACAAATTTAAAAAAAAATAAAATATACCAATATAACACAACACAATATCTTCATAGTAGGAAATCATGGTTGAGGGTTATAGAAACTCTATGCTAATTTACAACTTCTATGTAAATCTGAAACTATGCTAAACTCAATGTGCTCCTAAAATTAAAATTATGTCTGCAATGTAATTTTACACAAACCTCTAATAATCCAAAAAATATGTGACAAAATGAATGAATGCTAACTTTAAAAACATTGGATTTGACTCACATTTATTTCAATGAGTACAACCAGAGGCACCTTCCTGTAACCCAGCCACCTGGGAGACTGAGGCACAAAGATTGCAAGTTTAATGCCAGCCACCTGATTTAGCAAGACCTCATCTCAAAATAAAAAAAAAAATAAAATAAAAAGGTTGGAGACATAGCTCAGCTCAGTAGCATAGCAACCCTGAGTTTAATGCTCAGTACCAAAAACAAACAAACTGAAGTTTAAGTATAGTACAAATTCACTAAATACTTCTCTGTATTATCTATCCCTTATGGTAAGTTAAACTAATTAAGAAATTAGTAAAACCGTTAAACTAATTGTATTTAATATTAAATGCATTAACAAACTTTGAGTCAAAGTAATAACATTAATTTTTAAATAATGATCATTTAACATATTGTCTTAGAGTACAAGTGTCATCATTTTTTACAGAAATAAATAGTGTCTACATAATAGGTCATCGATAGGATGACCATAAATAAGACTCTGGTAAAAGCAAAACACTAATGATGATAAGTCAAAAGGAAAAATAGTCACAAAATATTTTTACATATTAATGTATAGGTTTCCATAGACAAGATTTGAGAAGATTAGCATTACTTTTACAGATTTAAAAAACATGTTAGATGAGAGTTTGTGTTAATAATCGTAAAATCAAAAATTCCCAGCATAGAACTACTAAAGAAGTAAAGTAGTAGTGTTATTTTAATAACCATGTGTCTTGTACACTAAAATCTATTTAAGTCTTCACAAGTTTCTGTTAAAATGATAAAAATAAAGTATAGTCTAGCAATAGGAGATATCTTTCCTTTCTTTTCCTTCTTTTTTTTTTGTATCAAGGATTAAACCCAGAGAGCCTTAACCACTGAGCCACATCCCCAGCACATTTTATATTTTATTTTGAGAAAGAGTCTTGCTTAGTTGCATAGGATCTCACTAAATTGCTGAGGCTGGATTTGAATTTGTGATCCTCCTGCCTCAACCTTTCAAGGCACTGGGATTACAGGCATTTTCCCTGGTGCCCAAGAACATGTCTTATCTTCAGAGGCTGTGTTATAAATGAACAGTGCTTGATATTAGAATAGAGGAATATTTGACCCAATATTTGGTTTTATTGATGTTATCAACATTAATGTTTTTTTTCCAGAATTGTCAAATAGGTCCATAAAATTATATTCCAGGATTACCCTCAAATGTAAAAACCACACAAAATAAGACACAATCCTGCAATTAACAATAGTACCTCAGTTTCTTAATATATGACGGAAAGACAAATAGTTACTGAATAATAAATGTTAAAAATACATTGACACCAAATTATTTGAACTGTTTTTACCTACAAAATTGGTTGTATGCTACGGTATAACAAACTACCTTAAAATTTAATAGCTTAAAACTACAACCATTGAGTATCAGACACTCTCTAAGGGTCAAGTGTTCAAGAGTGGTTCAGTGGTCTGGATCAAGGTCACTCATCAGGTTGAACTCAAATTATTGTCGGACTGGATCTGTACTCCTTTCTGTCTTCAACTCTGGCTGGAGAATACACTTACCAGCCCACACTTTTGAGTCAGCAGGAAGAAGGTCTTTGTTTCTAGCCAACACTGATCTCTCCATAGAGATGCTTATGATATGGTTTCCTATATACTGAATATATAAAAGAAAGAACAAAAGAAACAGTCTACAATCTTCATTACCTAATCTCCAAAGTGACATACCGTCACTTCATCATATTCTGTTGATCATACCAACCAGCCCTGTTAGGATGTTGTAAAAAACTACAAAGTCACAAATAAGGGATGTGAATGCCATTGTGGTCTATTTGGGGTCTTGATATTGCTGTGACTTGCATGTTTAAAAGTACACACAATTCCTTGGGAGCTTGTATTTTGCTCACACATTCATTAATAAGAGCTGTTCTAACCTCAGGGCATGTAAAGTAATAAGAAACAACAACAGTAAACATCCTATTTTGCTAAAATTTGATGTTATAACAATGTTGAAAGACAAAAATAAATTTCTCCTACCTTTTTTCCAAAGGCTTTGACATTCTGTTTTATCTAGTTTAATGAAATTTTATGTAAAACTCTTTTTGTTTGAAGGTAGTCATGTATTAGGTTATGAGGTAAATAGAGATATAAGACAAACATTTTTATATTAATTTTTAAAATTTTGTTGTACCATTTTATTAGACAAGCCAAAATGTTAGGGATTGTATAATGTAATCAAAAGGATCTAATTTCTGTAAATAGTCAGCCACTTAATTATTTTGCTATTGAAATGCTTATCATTTAATTTTTTACAACTTAGAATTAATTCATCAGAAAAATCATATTGCTTTGTGCAGAAAAATATATGGTTGTATTAAATATAATCTCTTACAAGTATTGTTTCATGCAGTGATTGAAAGCAATAGATTCTGACATTAAAGTTCCTTTAACCAACTTGCAATGCATTGCCTTTTAAAGCATTATTCAAAAGTGTGCTATATGTTACGATATTTATGAACTATTAAGGTCAATTTGAAAACGAACCAAAGTAAATACGTCTCAATGAATTGTGCCATTACAATAGCAATTTTGAAAGAAAAAAGACAATAACCTTTTTCATTCTAATATTTTCAAAATATGGGCTTTCTTATATTGCTATGTTGCACTGGTACACTGACTGCTACTATGGGGAATTTAAAAAAAATAGTTATGAGCCGTCTCAAGAATTCAATAACCTGGCAACCTGCAGATCATGACAGTTGGAGCCATGCTAATCATTTTGGAAATCATTTGGATATCATTTCATAATACCAGTGAGAGTGGTAGTGGCAAATTATTTAGTTTTATATGGTTTTAATTTCATAATTAAGTAATTGAACTCGGATCAAACAGTTTACTACTTCCGTTTTAATTAACATTTCACTATAGTACTCACTAAAACAGCATCTTCTGCATACAAAGCCAATTATGTTATCCATTACTATGAGTAATAAAATGTTTTGCTAATCAAACATTTATATTTATCTGACATTTTTATGCAGTGGCAATTACATGAAAAGGAATCAGGTTACCAGTGACAAATGTACTTAATTAGAGATGAAAATGTAAAGATTAATTATATTTTGTATTGCTACTTAAAATATTTTTTCCTTAGAGATATTTGTATTGTTTGTTTTTAAAAGTCATTTAAAGATTTTAAGACTCTGGTTAATAAATATTAATTCTATTAATATTTTTATTTAATTAATTTTATTACTATATATCTGATTAATATTCTATTAGTGATATTCTGTTACAATGACTTTTTTTATAGCTTTAACTTTTGTATAGATTTATCTGGAAAAACACAGTTCTTAACCAGTATAAAGAATCATAAAGTAGTATAAATTGTGATTTGCAGTTTTAATTTAGGTATCACTTGCCTTTGATTACTTATACAACATATAAGTCACAAAGGATCTAGCAAATCTTGTATAATATTCAAAGTAAACTTTTTTCTTATTGATTTAGTATCTGGTACAATCTACACAAGTAAAAATCCTGCCTCCATCATTGTTAATACTTAGTATCCCTACCTGTGACAGGTGAAAGTCTGATGTTCATACAAGAAAATGTCACCTTTACAAATATGCATATTGAAACTAAGTATTTGCATGTATGAAATGATCAATAATTAAATAAATAATTCCACTTTCCAGTAGGAGTCTTTTGGCATTGGATAATTTGTTATAGCTATTAAAAGAGAAAGATGAATAAAAATTGTTCCACATTAGATAATGTAAGAGTCATTCTTACAAGTGTCCTGTCCTCTAAAACTACTAAAACAATTAAACAGATTAAAGTTAATGAAAAGAGAGAACATTTAAAAATAACTGCCCAAAATTTTTATCTTAAGAAAGGAACATACATAGATATTTAACCCAAGATTAATTAAAAATTATCAAACAATAAATATGAGTGGAAAGATAATATGCAATTCAAATAAGTAAAATCAGCAAAATATATTCCTTGTAAAGTTTAATAAAAATCACCATGCCTTAGCAAGTTTGATCTCAACAGAAGGGGTAAAATGAAAATTTTCATTATTCAGAATTAACAGGGGTATATCCTAGATGTTAAAACCTTGCAAACATACACTAATGTTATAATGAAATGTATGTACAAGTGTGGCTAATTTTATAAAGAAGCAAATATTTTGAAAATTGAACCTAGGAAAATTGACATAAGAGTAATGAAATAGGTGAAGACTTACATGTCTAATAATGACTTAAATGGATAATAGAAAACATCCCACAACACCAGCTGCAAATGGTTCCAAAGGAAAGGTTTAAAAATTATTTAAGAGAAAATTAATTCTAGTCTCAAATGAACTCTAAAAAATAATGAAGAGTGAAATAACCTCAATATCTGTTGTGAGGTTATAATAGCCCTGGTAACTTATCTGAGATATACAATGAAAGAAAAAAGAGGAGGAACAGATGGATGGAGAGAAATAAGATTTGAGCTATCTCTTATGAGAACAGACAATAAATACTTAACAAAATATTATCAAATTAAACAGCTATAGATGAAGATGGTAAGATATCACTATTGATTTTATACCACCTATCAAATGCATGTCAGTTTCCTTTAAAAAACAATCATATAAAATCTTCATGTTAACAGAATTACGGATTTGATAAAGAAAAGTCATCTGACAAAATGTAATAATATTTCTAAGAAAAACTTGGGATATTTGGAAAATTCAATCATAAAAACGTTATCTATCTGAAACCTACAACTATTAAAATATTACTTATCAAAAACTAAACTCTTTAGTCCTAAAATTGGAAATCCACCAAGGAAGTACATCATCACCACCACCAGATCTCTTCAATATGATGCTAGAGAACCTCCCAAGTATTTCTATCAGGCAAAAAGAGGTCAGTGAGGATAATTGAAAAGAAATATATAACACTTCCTCTTCCTCAGATGATATGTCTATTATTATGTAGGTTATTCTAAGAAATCTGCAAAATCTACTAAAGAAGAGAAGTGAATTTGGAAATGGTGCACGATGGCAAGTCAACGTAACAATTTTCATTTAAAGTACTATAAATGAAACTCAAATTATTTTCATGTGGAAATTATTTTTTAAAAATCAAAAGTACAAAATGTTTGAGAACATGTTAAGCAAAAGTCAAGCAAAAACATTTCCAGGACACTTTAAATTATATAGAGGAGATATTTTAAATGACTGAAATAAATGTAGAAGTAAGATGAGTTAATTAACTGAAATATTCAATATTTAGGCTAATTTTCAACAAACATCTATAAATTTAATGCATTGGATAACCAAAATCCAACATTCTTTCTTTGTAAAAATGGAAAAGATTAGACTATTTGCCTGAAAACTTAAAAGACCTAGAATAGCTAAACAATTTTAAATATAATAAATAGATTTGACTCCAATAATATATTTTGTAGTATGTTACAATAAACATGAAAGTATGGTATTTGTTTAAGAAAACTAAAATATCAGTGAAACAGAGTAGAGAAACCAGAGACAATTCTACATTTATTTTCAACAAAGCTGCCAAGACAGTTCAGTGGTGATAAGATTTATTCAAGATAAATAAATCTTGAATTCTATCACATGCCAGACGTGAAACTAATTAAAGATGAATCATAAACTTAAATACTAAAACTATGAAACTTCCAGAATTCATCAAAGAAATTCTTCATGTAAGGAAGAATTTTAATGAGGATACCTAAATAATTAACTATAAAGAAATTTACTAAATTGACATCATTAAAATTCAAAAAATCTGATCATCAAAGTATACCATTGACAAAATGAACCACTAGGCAAGGCGTCAGAGACAATACTCACAGCATATAAATCTCAGTGAAGTTTTTTTTATAAAATTATGATAAAATCTCAGAAATTTATCATTAAAAGTAAAAAAAAATCAAAAATAGACCAAACAATAAAACCCCACATACTTAAGACACTTTGTAAAAGAAGATAAAATAGTGGTCAATGGGCTGATTGAAAGATAGAAAACATCATTAGAAATTAAGAAAATGAACCAATAATAAGGCGTGCCATCATGCCCTTACCTAAGAGGACACTAAAGTGAAATACATAGACACAATATGTTGCAAAAGTTAGAAAACAATTAAAATTTTTTGCTTTTCTTGTAAGAGTATGAAATAGTTGGAACACTTTGGAAAGTGTTCTGGCAGGGATTTTTAAAATAAAGATAAATCGAATCTATAATCCAGTAATTGAATTCCTAGATATATAGCCAAGAAAGTATAACATATGCCAACCCAAAAGTTTGTACAGGAATGATTGTTGCAAAGCTATTCCTATAGCCTCAAACAGGAATCAAACCAAATGCCCAACAGAAGGAAAATGGAAACACAAATTACAATGAATCAAAATGCTAGAAACACAACAATTCACAGCAGTCTTATTCATAGTAGACAAAATCCTGAAATAAGTTCAATGTGTAACAATAGTTTGTAAACTATTATTAGTTAGTAAACTATTAATATCAATAGTGAGTAAAAATTATTATTGAAATGGACAACAGAACAATATTCACCAATCAAATAAGATGCAATGTATACATGCAATAATGATGAGTGAAAGAGTCAAGCCAAAGTTCATACGCTATAAATTGCATTTCTTTGAAAATGAAAAAAATAATAACAATAAAATTATTTTAAAATTACATACTGGGAAGGAAAAAAATAAGAGTTGGAGCAGAAATATATGAAATAGAGATGAAATAATCCAAGTAAAATTTGATAAAAGGTAAACAAGTCTAATCAAGAAAAATGCAAGAACACAAAAAATTAATATCAATGGAAAGAGAGCTATCAAAAAAACACTACAGATGCTAAAAATACATTCAGGTAACATTACAATTGTATGCCAACATATGTGATAGCTTATATAACATGGTCCATATTATAGAAGGATCCTGCAAAGAAGAAAGTATATTCAGTCATTGATGGATGAAATATTCCTTATATGTCTGATAAGTCTAAATTATTCATTGAATTTTTTTTACTTCCATATATATTTAATTAGTTTTTATTTGGAGGATCTATCCATTGGTGACAGAGGCCTGTTAAAGTTATCCAGTATTATTGTATTGTGTTTGGTTCTTGAAATCTAGAAGGGTTTGTTTAATGTACACAGGGTTCCATTATTTGAGGCATAAATATTTACAATTGTTAAGTCTTGTATTATTTCCTTAAGAAGTATGAAATGGCTTTCTTTGTCCCTTCTAAATAAAATGCATACTTCAAATATGCAAATATGCATACTTGTATATTATATACAAATATACTTCAAATATGCATTTTATTATACTTCAATTTTACCTCAATAAAAGCTACAGAAAAAATAATTTTAAAAAGTGAGGAAAAGATAAAATTGTACCTTGGTATACAAGATTCAGAACTGATGTTGCTTATTAAAGTGGGAATTGAGTAGAAAGTCCCACATAAGAAAATTTTTTCGTTAAGAGAAATTTTCTATATCACAAATGGTTTTGATTGCATTTGCCTATGTTCACTGAGTTATGCATTTCACATTTGAGACTTCAGTTTTTGTAAATTTTAAGTAATATAAAATATTAACAAGGTCATTTGTTTCTATCTAGAAAATGCTGGGAAGGAAAATTAGTATCTAGATCCTTGAGATTTATTACATTTATCAATGATTGATTATCAACGGAAATACAATACTATTTACCACAGTTTTCCGCATATTCAAAATTTTATAATTTGAAGACTGCCATTAAAATCCACAAAAAGGAAATAAATTCATTTATAAATGTATATAATTAGATTTAATTTGACCACCAGCTTCTGTTTTAAGTTTAATACTTTTTGTTTCATTGTTGCTTTTTAAAGTAATTGATTTCATCTATTTTCATAATTGGAAACATATTTTATTGTTTAAATATTAATGTGTATTATATGTAGAAATTAATGGGGTTCACTATGATGTGCCATCCATGTACACATCAATTAAGTTCATTCACACTTTTTCAATTATCAATCCTTCCCCTATCCTTTACCCATCCCCACCTGCCCCGGCATACTTACTTCCCATTCCTAAAAGTTCCCCTTAATTTCTTTATTCTCCTTCCCTCTTATCTTTTCCCATCTCTACTGAACACTATTTTGTTCCAAGTTTCTACAGGTTGATGTATTGGTTTCCATAAATGTGTGGGAATATTTGGTATTTGTCTTTTTTTTTTATCTGACTAGTTTCACTCAACATAATGTTCTCCTTTTCCATCTTTGCTGCAAATGACAGAATTTCTTTCATTTTCATGACTGAGTAGTATTTAATTGGGTAAAATAATCAAAATTTCCCCATCCATTCATCCAGTGAGATGCATCTGACTTGATGCCATAATTTTGGCTATTGTGAATAATGCTGCAATAAATTTGGGATGTAGACAAATTTTAGTATGAAGATTTTAACTCCCTTATATATATACTCATTAGTGAAATTGCTGAACCATATGGTAGTTCTATTTTTACCTTTTTGAGGAATCTCTACAGTTTTTCATGACTGTATTACTTTTCCTTTGAACCGCCAATCAGCATTCATTATTTCTTGTGCATTCTAACTGGGGTGAGATGATATATTATTAGTGTTTTGATTTGCATTTCTTCAATATATTAAGTACTTATTGATATTGAATACTTATTGTCCATTGGAATGTATTCATTTGAAAAGACACATTTTTAACATTTTTATTAGTGCTTTAGATGTATGCATACTACTAGTGGGGTTCATGGAATATAAGCATGGAATATAATTTGCTTCATTTTAGTCCCTAGTACTTCTTTTTTCCCCATTTCTCTCCCTGGGTTCCTCTTTCTGTACTGTACTGTTTTTCATTTTATTTCATTTGTTTGTTTGTTTGTTTGTTTTATTCAGCCCTCTTTTAATTAGATTGTTAAGCTTTTTGAGTTCCTTCTGTAAACTGATTGTCAATCTCTTGTTAGATGCACCGTTTGCAGATATGTTTTTTTTTCCCCCATGGGTTTTCATTTAGTTCTGTTGATAGTTTGTTTCCTTTGCTGAGCGTCCTAGTTTGATCCAACTCCATTTGTCTATTTTTGTTCCTACATTGTTGAATTTATATCACAAAATATTGTCTTATGACAATGTCTTGAAGTGTTTTTTTCTGAATTTTCTTGTAGTAATTTTAGAGTCCTGAACTATGGAGGCAGATGGTGTAACTCCCCACTTGATGCAAATGCCTGGATGTTGGGGTACTGGTAAAAGTCCTAGGATCCAAACAGTGGAGAGAACTTGAAATTCTGAGGTGAAAGGGCTAGAGAATTTTCTTCCATTTCCATGAGAGAGTATAAATTTAAGTTTCTTCTGGATGGTGCCACTCACATAGACTCTTGCCCACATTATCTACCAATTCACATGGCAGCCTTTTCTAGAAATACACTCACAAATATGACACACCCGTAAATAGTGGTTAATCAGATAATTAGGTAATTCTTAATCCAGTGAAGGTGCTATACAACATTAATCATCACATCCTATATTGATATATTAAATGGAAAATTCTGCAGTGAATAAGGATCAGTTTTACATTCAGAATTTTAACAGATTTCTTCTTAAAATCTTCATCTAAATATATATAATGTGCAACTAAGCCTTAGATAAGTTTTTAATTCTATAGATATCCATACATAATCAGTATGAGAAGGCATTTCTACCTTATATGAAGACAGGGAGTAATTAAGTAAAGGATATCAATAGTCTGTTTAACCCTGAGAAGCTATGACTATGCCTCCCATTCAAATTAAAAATAGCTATGGACATGATCTGGTAACAAAGGAAGCACCTATGAAAACCCAAAGGAAATTGTTATTAAATAATCAGTGGTTAAATATGAATCATGCTAACATTGACAATGGTTAATTGTCAAAAAATTTTCTTCCTATATATCAAAAATTGCATCATATCTTACAGCCTAATAATTCCTCAAGTCTTTTATGGAAGATCATAAATGTTTTCTTATTTAACAGGTTGTGATATAGATAGATTAAGAATGAATACATACATGCAAATAACAAATTTCAAAATTTTATTTTCCTTTTATTAATTGTGCAAATAGAAATCTTCAGCATAAGTAAATAAGTACAAAATCAACCTCAACTTTCATGTGTTATTTTCTCAGAAACACCTTACCATACTACTAACAATTCATATGCCTTACCAATATTTTGATATAATTTTTAAAAACATTTTATATTTGTTTTGTAGTGCTGAGAATAAAAAGTTTACAAATTGTATTTATTATTCCAAAAATTGACACCTAAATTGTGAAATTCTTAAAAACTATTTTTGTTAATTGTGATGCATAATTATTTCTCAAATATTGTCTGCTTTTTATTACTGAGGTGGAGACGTTGCTTGCACATTTCTGTTGTATTCATATTATATCTTTATAATTTTGAGTAGGTAAGAAAAGTACTAAGCAAATCTATAAATGAGCTTTTATTACCTTTTTAATGAATAATTTAAGTGATACAATTTTTTACTGAGCATTTTAATTCTAACACATTTTCTATGAGTGAATTAATTTTGGCATTGAGGAAGAATGCAAACTTTATGAATTTGAAAGCTTTTCTAAAATGATTAGTCATTACCTAAAAAAATCCACTTTTTATGTTTTTATTCCTTATTTCATTTTTTGATACTTAAGTGATACAAGCATGAAAGTAATTATTGTCACATTTAATTTACTTCTTATTGGTTTTCTCTAATCTTAATCCTATTGAATCACTAAACTTTTCCTTTGCATTCCTGAGTGCCCTGAACATTTTTGTTTATGTACATATTTTAGTATTTGAATCAGACACATACAGACTGGATGTTTGAATTCCAAAGAAATGGTTTTATGCTCTGCCTAAAGAGCTCATTAACATTGATGAGTTTACAAGTTATTCAATAGTTTTAATTTGTTTATTCATTTGACAGTGAAGCTGTTCTTTCTCTTACTCATTTGTTTAATTCTCTAGGGTCTTTATTGTTTTCAGTGCCTCTTCATCTGTTCATCACTGGCCTTTCCTTTATTTAGTTACAACATTTATAAAAATGTGTAGTTGATCATAGAACATCTAATGTCAGAGAGATTCATTATGTTGACATTTTATAATCTTTCCAATTATACTTTCTTCACTGGTTGTCCTCAAGTATCCTATTCATCTTTGTAAGTACTTTCCTTGACTTTGCTGAAGCTTTTCATCAGGCACCCATTTTTAGATTCTATTAAAATCAGGCATGTTCAATACTTCCTGTTTTCAAAATTTGTAGTAACATTTTTTCCTTGCTTAGTACTTAAATTCTTTAGCAAAATGGAGAAACAAAAAATGGCTTTATTGAATGTCTCATCACAAGAAAGCTTTAAGAGTTTAGTTTAAAAATCTATATTTGGGGATAGGTATTTCTTTTCTGAAGTAAAATTTTAACATACCACATATTTATTCTCTCACTTTCATCATTGTCTACCTCCCTCATGTGGCTACTTCTATGAAGATGGCAGTAAAATCTATGTACCATAATACAGCAGACAAATCATTATTTGGATCTTCAAGGAGCTCAATAAATAGCACTTTCATCCCTGTTGAGAATACAGAACAAAAGAGTAGCAAGAGAAGTATACAATTTCACATGAATGAATAATCATTGTCATTAGTGGTTATGACTTGTGTATTTGAAAAAACTCAGTTCACATCACCCATCTCTATAAACTAGCACCCTTATGCATGTCATAAAAGCATTTGGTGAAAGAGCAATGAGAAAATATTTACTCTCAAATCAAAAGTATCCTGATTGCTCTCTTCTCATATCCAAAAGAATGGGGAAGCAAGCTGAGTGTGTTCACGTATTGTCAAATATGTCATTCATTGTCACTTCACTTCCTTCAATTAGGATAGAATACATTGTCTGAGAGAGGAGAAGCATGTGATCAGCAAACAATATGCTTCTCATGGAAGTCTGGCATGGAGAAAATATATTCACCAAATAGCAATCCCTGACTTATTTACTTAAAGTGCTTGGCTTCTGGGTTAAGCCTAAAGTTGACTAGACCTGTTGTGAAATTGTTTAGAGGTGACAATGGGCCAGTAGGAGGGCAGATCTGGGCCAATACCTATGATATTATTTCTCATATGCTGAGTCACTGCACTTCTGTCTACACTCCTGGGAAAATGTGGGAGAGCCTGAATATTTGCTCTTGAAAATTTCTGAAATACGTAAGTAGGGTACAATGATTACCACCCTAATGAGGCGGCAAATTTACTTGCTATTTTCCTTCTTTTACCAGATTATGACCAGACACATTTTCCATGAAGGCATCATAGAAGTTCTGCAATAATGGAAATAGTATGAAGTTGTAAGAAAAAGATGTGTGAAACTAAAGATAAACAATTTCAGCAATAAATATACTTTATTTGAACTTATATCCTTCCTTAACATTACACATCATGGAAAAATTAAAACCCAATGTTAAATATTTTTAAAGTTAATTTCTCAAATAGATCAAGTTCAAAATTGTTTTCTCTTGCAAATGTGATTTTCAATTCTAAAGAGATAAAAATACACAATTCTTCTTCCCCTCAACTTCTTTATCTTAATATTTTACTTGAATTCAGGTCTAGAAGTTTCAGTGCCCAGATAAAATTTGGTGTCTTAAGTACCATTACATTGGGCTTGTATTGGAACCCCAATGTATGCATATAAATATGGATATTTCTTAAGAGCCCCTGAAGTATTTTATTTCATGTCAATCTCTTATGTACCTTAGTTTCTATGCTTCCAAAGATTAGTAGGTCACAAAATAGCATAGCTATTCTGTACTTTACTTACACCCTTTACAAACCACTGGGTGTACAGTGCCTAATCCTGTTAGCAAAAATATAATCCTGCTATAAGAAACTGGTCCTCAAAATCACTTTAGGCTTTAGAATAAGTTTACCTAAACCTGAAATGATGATAAAAGAGCAAAAAAATTTTGGTTTGGGGTTCATCAATTTATCAATTAATGAATGCACACTATACTGAACCCACGTTTTGTGCATTTTAAATTTACTAGAAGGAATTCTCAAGACAAAATTAATATTTTAAAAATATATACATATACCTCTGGGGATATATCACCTATGCTTAATTCTATAACTTACAAACTTTTTGAGCCTTACTTCTAGCATGACAACACCAAACTGGTTGCCAATTCTATGATATGGCATATCTTTGCTCTTATTTTGAGAAAGATTTTTAGTCCTGTGGAGGACTGAAATTCTTTAGGACTAAGCAATCTGTCTCATAGAAAAAGTTGGTCCTTTATAGCTAACCAGTCAACAGTACTCTTCAGATTATGCTCTTCAGCACCTGCAGAATCCTCTACACAGCTACCATCACATTTCTGCCTAGAGTGTCCCTGGAAGGAGGATACAGCTTTTAGCCAGTGATTTGAACTTTGTTGCTACACAATCACTAACAGTTTACAAATGAAACTTCAGCAGTACATAATATCACATGAAGAACTCAACTGACTTCCAATGGAGAAGTAGTTTATTTTGTCCAGCTTCCCAACACCACTTTAAATGCATACTAATGCTCTTTTTTCCTTTAGAATTAAGTGCCTGCCTTTGAAATGAATGCTTGATAGTGCTACAGCATCCTGAATTCCTTGGTTGTATTGTGACATGCAAGCTTGCTGAGCTGCAGCATGTTGCATTCTGAGACTATGAAAAACTATCCAGACCCATGACATTGATTACTCATATATGCCATGCACCAAAAAAAATGAGAGGGGCCAGCAATATGGAACCTAAGGTCAAATACCTTTCTCAAATCATTTTTTTTAATTACACTATCTATGTCCTGTAACTATCTTTTGAGTTCACTTAGATTCCTTGTGATGTTTTTGAAATCTCCCTCTAGACTTTGCTGAGGTACAGCTTAAATCCTTACTCTCTTGCTTTGGTCTGAATATCCCTCTCTCACAACTCATATTGAAACCTCACTCCATCAAGGTAGTATTAAGGGTGGGAGTGTTGGCAAGAGACTAAGGAATTGGTGCTCTTCTAAAGGAAAATGAAGATAGCTGCCTTGTATTTTCCAGCATGTGAAGACACAGCAGGATGGTACCATCTTTGAAGCAGAGCGTGAACTATCATCAGACCCTAAACTGACTGATACCTTGATCTTGAACTTCCCAGGCTCTAGAAAAGTGAGCAATAAATTTATGTGGTATATGAATGACCCAGTCTGAGATAGTTTGCTCTAGCATCACCACCAGACTGAAGACGCCTCTAAAAAAAGAGTTCTGTGTATGGACTGAGTTGCTATCAGCTGTAGTTCTTCTCCAAAGGAGCATATGACTGGCGTAAAGGTTGGGACAGTCCACAGATGATGGAAACTAAACCAAAATATTACTTTGTGTCAATAGAACTTTTAGAATTAATTATATAAATGCAATGAACCCTGTCTTATTAATATTCTTTTTTTTTTAATTGGTGCATACTACTTACAAAGTGGTGTGTTTCATTGTTCCATATCACAAATGCCTACAATAAAACTTGATCCATTTCACTTCACAATACTTCCCCTTCCCTTCCCTTACTCCTTCCCATGTATTCCCTTCTACTGCACCAATTGTCTCCTTTCCACTTTCATGACTTCTTTCTTTGATTTCCTCTAGTTTCCACATGAGAGAAATCATGAGGTACTTCTCTCTCTCAGTCTAACTTATTTTACTCAATATCATAATTTCAGATCTATCCATTTTCCTATAACTGTCATGACTTCATTTTCTAACAATCTCTCTCTCTCTCTCTCTCTCTCTCTCTCTCTCTCTCTCTCTCTCTCTCTCTCTCTCTGTGTGTATTGGGGATTGAACCCAGGAATACTTCTAAGCTACATTCCAGGTCCTTTTTATTTTTTTAGTTTTGAGACAGTCTCTCTAGGTTGCTTAGGGTCTTGCTAAATGGCTGAGGCTGGGCTCTAACTTGTGTTCCTCCTACCTTAGTCTCCCAAATAACTGGGATTAGAGGCATGTATTTCTGGGAAATGCTCCATTCTTTTTTAATGTCTGAATAAAACTCCCTTGTGTATATATACCATATATATCCATTTGTTTATTTACAAAAATCTAGACTGATTCTATAACCTGCCAATTATGGACTGTGTTGTGATAGACATAGATGCATACATCTATGAAATATGTCTGATTTTATTTCTTTGGGTAAGTACCAAGGAGTGGTATAAAAAGATCATATGATAGTTCAGTTTTTAGTTCTTTGAGGACCCTCCATGCTGATTTCCATATTGGCTGTACTAATTTGCTTTCCAACCAACAATGTATGATAGTTCCTTTCTCCTTCACCATTGCCAGCATTTATTTTTATTCACATTCTTGATGATTGCCATCCAACTGGAGCGAGATGGAATCTCAATGTAGTTTTGATTTGCATTTCCCTGATGGCTAAATATGTTGAACATTTATTTTCACATAATTGTTGGCCATTTGTATGAGGAGTATCTCATTTATTGAAAGGGTTATTTGAGTCCTTTATTCTTGATATTAATTCTCTTTCAGATAATAGCTGGCAAAATATCTTTCCCATTCTGTAGGCTCTCTCTTCATGCGCTTGTTTCTTTTTATGCACAAAAGCTTTTCACTTTGGCACCATCCCATTTATGAATTTTTAGTTTCATTTTCTGAGTTACTGGGGTCCTATCTAGGAGTGATTGACTATGCTCATATGTTGGAGTGTTTTCTCTATGTTTTCCCCTAGCTGTTATGAAGTTTTTGGTCTTATAACTAATTATTTGACCCATTTTGAATTAATTTTAGCACAGGGTGAAAGACAGGGATCTAGTTTCATTTTTCTACACATGAATATTCATTTCTCAAGATACCATTTGCTAAAGAAGGTATTATTACTTCAAAATGTTTTTGGCATGCTTTTTGAGAGGCAGATGACTATAGCTGTGTGGTTTGTCTCTGCCTCAGGCAAGGAAACTTTTTAATAAAGAGATTTAGTTTGGCTTATGGTTGGAAGTACATGGTCATAGGGTCATATCTGATAATGCCTTTCTTTTTGTAAAGAGTACTGAAGGGGAACATGGCAAGAAACAGGTAGGGTACATGAGTGCCTATCTCCTCTCTCTTTTCTTATAAGGCCACCAGTATTCAATCCTAAATATTTCATACTAATGATCTTGCTTAATCCTAATCAGTTTCTACAGGCTCCACCTTTACACATTGTCAGATTATGCTTCCACCCTCTTAATACCTCACAGTGGGTGTAAAATTCAACAACTAAGTCCTTGGGGACAATCTCTAGTCCTAACCAAATGTTAGCATGGTGTAAATCAGCTGTCTCCAACATAGACTCAAACAGTCAGGATCCCTCTACCTCTCCTCACAACACTGTGCTACTGTGTTAGAGATAAGTGGGAGGTAGAAGTCCAAACTAAAATGCTTAGCATCTTCTTGCAGTTTATTATGTGCTCAAGTATCTATGTCATTCCATGCAATATAAACATTTGTACTAAAGTCTGTATCAATTAGGGTTCAATCAGAAAAATATAATTGCTATGATATGTGCACACATTTATCTGAATTTGTTACTGGATTTTAACCTTCACAGCTGTGGGAGCAGCTAAAGTGGATTAAAAATGTTTCCAAGGCTGCTGTATTTGCCTATGAACCTGCTCCAAGAAGTTGACCAAGCAAAATGGCTTTAACATTCCTCTCTCTTATGTCAACTTCATATCATTTCCTTCCTGATTATAGGCTCTGTAGTTTTATTATACCCCATCTGTATTGAGGTATACTAAGCAAGTATATATTTAAATATACTAAAAATGTATTTAAGGTGCAATACCCAATGTCTCAATATCTTGTATAATCATGCTATTATTTCTTCTTTTCCACTCCTCCCCCTCCTCCTCCTCCTCCTCTTCTTTTTCTTCTTCTTTTTGTAGGAAGGAACACCTGCCTACAAAAATGTTTGGTGAGCTTATGTTCCTAAATACTTCCTCTGAAATCTAATTCTTGAAAAAGCCTTTTGGGAGATTTACAAGCCAGCAATGACATTCCTGAGTCACCATTCCTGGGAACCATTTCCTTGAAATGCAATCAAGGAAAATAGTACCTGATACCCAGTTCTGTGGGAGGAGAGAAAGTTTACCTGGTAGATAGCTCTTTCAAAACTAGAAGAAGGTTTACTTCACCAGTGTATAATCCAGTTAAAAAGTACAAATTGCCTAGCATCTCCTCCTTTCTCCAGCTAATTCCTTGAGTAATCTTGCCTGTTTAATGCTATCCAGTGTATGTGTTACTTTAACAAAGTCCAAATAATAGGTTGAATGTAAGAGAAGATAGATGTGAAGTGGGGGAAACAAATTATGAACTGGGAGCCACAAGCATGAGCAGGAGGATGGAGTCTTGCCTCCACTTTGATGGTGCCCTGTGGACACATCCTTCACAGCAAAATGAACTGTGACTGGCAAAGTGTTCAAAGAAACTCCCTCATGACACTGGTTAACTTGAAACATGAAGGAAAACTGGTCTATGAAATATAGTGTCCCAGTTGACAAACTATCACTTCACCTTGAAAGTCTCATTTATAATATAGCATCTTTCCCTGGACTCACAACATTGTTTTTCATTACTTTAGGATATTACTTATTAGAAAATAATAGATTATGCTTTATTTTGTTTTCCCTTAATACTTCAGCAACATGTCTAACAGATGCTCAAAATATACTAAAATAATTTTATATGTAAAAGTATATGCCAGAAATACAAGGAATTTGCTTACTTAATTTTTAAATAAATATGCTTTGCTGGGTGATGTAAGTGAAAAATATGAGTATATAAAGTGGATTAACAGCAATGTTATTGTCATTATTCCTTTATTCTATCACATTTCTACCTGAATTTTGTATAATCTCTCTCTCTCTCTCTCTCTCTCTCTCTCTCTCTCTCTCTCTCTCTCTCACACACACACACACACACACACGTTTTAAATTTTGAAACAGGAATTATACTAACATGCTCTCTTTGTCCAAGTTTAGCATAGTTCAAGTGTATACAATATCAGTTACAATTTTCAAGTCACATTTTTTGACATTAACTCCAAACTCAGAGCACTTTCAGGTTCCTTTAATTTTCATATTTTAATTTAAGCAGGTAAAGTTCTAAAGATCTTCTGTACAATATCATGTCCATAGATAATAATATGATATTTTGCACTTCAAAATTTTAGAGAATATATCCTAAGTTGTGCTGTTATTCCACACATACATAAAAAAATAAACAATTAAACATAATAAGTTAGGGGAGTATTGGGTGTGCTTATTGCCTTGATTGTGGTGACATCTTTCAGGGGTTTGCATATGTGCAAACATCAAATTTGACACATTAACTGATGGGTCATTTTATATCATTTTTACTTCAGTGCCAGATGTGATGGCACATATCTGAAATTTTGGTCACTCTGGAGAGGCAGGCAAGAGGACAGCACATAAGAACACAACACATTTGAGGTCAGCCTGGACAATTTAGCAAGACCATGCCTCAAGCTTAAAAATTAAAAGGGGGTGAGGAGTGAAGATCATTATAGAAGACCTCTGGGTTCAATCTCCTGAACCACACAAACTCAAAAGAGTTGTATAATGATGATTTTATATCTAAAAGAGTTTATATATGTGTGGTGGGATATATAATGAGAGTTTTATCATTGCCTTCCGGGCAATAATTTTCTGACTTTCCTTTAACATACCATGATACTAGTTGCAATTGTAAATAGTAATGGTGTTCATATCCTCACATGTAATTTTTCACCTTAGTTACAATTAAACATCTCTCCTACCACTTATTTGTAAATATTCAAATTAATTTCATCACTTTTTCAAAATAGTTTGGATTTAAGCAACAAATAACTTAGGGAAGAGTAACAAAACCAAATAAGGTTTATTCTTCTCACATAAATTGTAGGCAATATATAGACAGGGCAGCCACTCAAAAAAATGTTGAGTCTCAGGCTCCTTCTATATTCAGGAACCTCCTCTTTTAACATGTGTTTTTGTCCTCAAATTTGAAGTATGGCTGGTGCATCATCAAATTCTTCCTTATGTTTTAAAAAGAAAAAAAAGGGAGTGAGAAGCAGTCCAAGAGCCAAAAAAATTCTATTTTCTCTGATATGAGAAATAGTACACAGGATTTTTAAGCCTTGAATTTTACTAAGACATTTTTCATCCCTTTAATGCCAACTATTACTTTGTTTCATTTTAGCTCTGTCTTTTTTAAGCAACATATAGGTGAGTTTTAAGAATTCAAGTTGCTATATAACTGTTCTCAATCAGATAACTTTATCAAGTTTATTAATTTAGAATACTTACATCACAAATAAAATTACTCTTTTTTATTTTGTTTTGCTGATTTTCTAAACGTCTCCTTTGTTGTATTGATATATTTTGCTTGATGTTTGCCTTACTACTTTGAGATTGAAAGTTGAGATGTGTGTATATGTGTGTGTGTGTGTGTGAACTCACATGCACATGTGCAATGCTGGGGATTTAACCTAGGATTTAACCCAGAGCATGCAAAGCAATTGCTCAACCAACTGAGTTACAACCTCAGCCCTCATTCTTTTGGGGGCTGCAATTAATATTGAATTACATTTTTAAAAACTAAAGTTCATCTGTATCAATTTTGCTTCTGAACAAGTTAGGATGGTTACCAGGGAAAACTCATCATTCCATTTTATTATTGGTGATTTTGATGTGTTTCTTACATTTATACTAGAGTTCATTAAAATGAAAACACACATTTCTACAATTTTTGCTGAACATTATTTCTGGCTCAAACACTTTTTGTCTGCATTCACTTCTCACAAAGCCGGAACTTTGAGTCATTCTCTCAGAGAGTGGTAAATTATCTCTGTGCTTGCATACGTGGAAACACATTGATTTCATGATTTACTCTTGATAACTTTGTTGAGGATGAGATTCCAAGTAAATAGTTTTTACCTTCATGAAAATATAATCCCATTATCTACTAAATCATTTACTTAAGGCAATAGCTCTGTTGCTGGAATAGTATTAATCTATATCTAAATTATCAATAATGTATATAAAATTTACAAAATTTTAATATTCCTTTACATCTTAGACATCCCAGATTTTCACTTTAAGGCTTATTATTATGCAAGATAGTGAATTTTATTGTGTTAACCTAGTCAAGCTGGATTTACACTTCTTAGACCACTCTTCCTTTTGTTCTTATCAAATGGAAATGATTACAAGAGAAATTTCCAAAGGATTGGAATGCAGTGAAGATGGACCCTTTTTAATTTTTTTTAAATGCTCAAGTCAGGGTAGGCAACCAAGACCTATAAGATTACCTATCCTACAGCTTTTTTGTTTGGCCTGGGAAACATGTAGGCCCTTAGTGATTTTGCCTTCTATGGAATCTCTTCATGAGCTTGGGTCAAATGGGCACAAATGTGCAGTTTCTTGGAAAAGGATGCTCGCTTGTCCTGTAGACAGCCACATCATTAAGGGTGAAAACAGTGAGAGTCAGATATAGAATATATATTTTCAAACATTGCATTTTATCCAATCCTTTTTCTTGATTTTTCACAATTGAGGTTCAAATATTTTCTTGATCCTTGTATTAGATTGTTCATGTAATCAGTTCCATACCAAGCAAAAAAGCAAAGCAAAGATTGTATACATTTCTTAACTAGCTCCCATGTGGTGTATATACTAATGCCTACAGGAAATCTCTTCATATCACTCAGCGTGGTTCTCCTTTTCATAATAAACCTTGAACGATTTCTTGCTTCTCATTCATTCATGCTGTTTGGCTATTGATATATTTTTCTATGGTGATGTGTCAAGTATTTATTCAGCTCTTAAATTTTTTCAGCCATTATTTCATAAAATGTCACCTTTTTTTCTAAATAATTTTTTAGTTGTACATGGACACAAAACCTTTATTTTATTTATTTATTTTTTATGTAGTGGTGAGGATCAAAACCAGTGCCCCACACATGCTAGCCAAGTACTCTACTGCTGAGCCACAATCCCAGCCCCAAAATGTCACTTTGTAAATACACCTTCTATGTATAGATTCTTTCAGTATTCTCTAGTGGAACCCTGGTGTTTTTTTTTTCCACATCTACATTTTTTTTTCACATTTTTATTTGGACAGCATTATAATGTGATCTCTCAACAATGTTTCAACAAACTAATTCCCTCTCTAATGTTCTCAAAACAGATTTTATCACATATTAAAGTCATTTTTCTATGTACCTATTTTCAGTACAGATTATTTAATTAGTTCCTTTGATTTTATTTTTTCTCTTTGTAAAATTTGTTGTTATGTCATTTCTTTAGTTTATAATCCTTAAGTTTTTTTCAATATTCACAGCATGTCCTTTTATTTTGGGTAGGGGTGTGTACTGTGGATTGAATTTAGGAATCCAGGGGTGCTCCTCCACTGAGCCACATCTCCTGCACTTTTTATTTATTTTTATTTAGACACAGGGTCTTGATGAATTGCTCAGGGCCTCACTAATTTGCTTAGTCTGGTTTTGAACTTGCAATCTTCCTGCCTCAGTCTACAGAACCTCTGGGATTACTGGCGTGTGCCATGGTGCCCAGCTCATGGAATCTCCTTTCCAACTATAAGGAACTCCAAAAGATATATTTAAAAGTCATTCAGAACGTGACATTATTTTCACTGTGTCAAGAATTAATCTTTCTATGCTTTTATTTTTCACTGTTCTTTTCACCTATAGTTTTTTGTCAATTATGTTGGTTTTTTTTTTCTTTCTTTTCACCTTTATTTGACATTTTTTTTATTCTTTCTCTGTCTTTGTGTTGAGCTGATTTAATCCATTTTCTTTTCTATTTAGGGCCACCAAGTCAGAATACAGTCTTACATTGCTCCCTCTGTCTTCTTATCTCGGCAAAATTTTTTTTTAGGCACTGAATGAGGTAGTAGCTTTGATACATTTTTTTTGTAATGACTTCTTGCCTATTTCTTCTCATTAACCTAGTTATGAATTGTCAAATTAACATCTGTAAACTGTGATCACAGGATGTTTTTATGCTGGAAGGTAAGGTATAGGGTGGATAATGCTGCCTTTACTTTATTGATACATAATAATTATATGTAGCAGTGAGAGTCATTGTGGCATATTCATTCGTATATATAACATAATTTTGATCAATTTATCTCTCTAGCAACTCCACTTGCCCTTTTTCTTTCCTCCCCATCATCTTCTTCTATCTCTAGTGTCTCTCCCCCGCCACCCATGAGATCCATTTTTTTTAAAACTTTTTTCTCTCCTATGAAAGAAAACATAGGACCCTTGCCTTTCTGAGATTGGCTTAGGTCAATTGGCATGATGTTCTCCAGTTCTATCCATTTGACAGTAAATGTAATAATTTCACACATCTATGTGGCTGAATACAGCTCCATTGTGTACATATACCATATTGCTTTATCCACTTATCTGTGGGTGGACACCTAGACTGGTACCAACACTCAGGTATTGTGAATCTTCCTGCTATAAATATAGGTATGCATATCTAGTAGCCTGATTTCAGTCCATTGACTCACATAAGGTAGTTTGCTATTACCTGCAATGGAGAAGTATTTAAGCAGGTACGCATAGACAGTCTATTTTAAGGTTATATTCCATTGTTGCATTAATGTATCAGTATTGGATTTAATTTAGAAAAGTCTTTTAAGATTGCTGTCTTAAAATTTTATTTATTACTGCCATATTTTTGGTGCAGAGTTGGAGGGAGTAAGTTAAAAGTAAGTTAAAAGCCTCATTCTCTACCAGGGTTGAAACATTTTTTCTGTAAAACATCAGATAGTAAATATTTTAGGTTTTGCCAGTCAAATTCAATCTCCATTGCATATTCTTCATTCTCTGAAAAGTCTTAAAATGTGAAAATCATTCTTAACTAATAGATCACAGGAAATATTCAAGGAAACAAAATAATTTTATGGTATTACATGGATAAATTTGAGAGTAATGACAATAAAAAGTGGTCTTGGCACAGAAAACATGCACAAGTATTAATACTTAACTGGGAAAACCAGGCTTTTTTATACTTAATCCTAATTTTTCTATTTGATATCCTTTCAGTTATTTACTTCATGATAATTTCTATAATAGTTAATAATTTCATTTTTTTCTTAGAGATACTAAAATCCAAACTAGAAATTAGTAAAATAACAGGCAATCCTGAGTGTGCACAGAACTGAGACTTAAATAAGTCAACTACTTCAAATCAAATAAATGACTAAGGATTGAGCAGTTTCATACTGAGAAGTGAATTTGAGGGGAATCTTCTAAAAAGGATAAGTATTCACCACTTATGTTAAAGCACTACCAAAGAAAAGGATATCTTTTTTAGGACTATTCAAGTGTAAAAAAAACTTGGAATAAGTATTTAAAGTTAAGCCCCCTGTTGCTGTTTGGCTCAAAATCAACATGATTTGCAACTAAGTAGGAAAGTATTGCAGGGGAAAGATGACATTAAGCAATGTTACATGTAGTTTTCAAAATGTAAAGACATAGATGAAAGCCTGCTTTTGCTGACTTACCTGTTTCAGAGCATGCAATGTTCAAGAGACTAAAATAATGAAATGATAGGGAGTTATTTTAGTCAAAATATTGAGCTTCCATTAAAGCACAAATAATTTTAATTATTTTAATGAACATATGTTCTGTACTTCCTGCAGGGTTATTAAATAAGACAATTAAAAATCTCAATTAGAAAATTCAGAACATATTATAAACACCCAATTTGTAACATTAGACATGCAAACATTCTGTGTATAATAGAAAATATTTAAACATAATATCATCTAGAATTTTTAAATTTCACAACATATCAAAAATGATTTTTAACAAATTTGTAATAATGATCAATTATCTTTAGTTATTAAAATGTATGTATCTGATTAATTTTAATTCTTCCACCGATATTGTCAGAAATTTAAAACAATGCAACTTGGAAAATATATCAAATACTTTTAAAGGTCTTTAACTTTTTAAAATATATAATTCCACTCCTAGGACCCTATTCTATGGATATAATTGGCAAAACAGCAAGCATGTGATAATATGTATAAAAAACTTTTATTAAAAAATCATATGTAATAACCAAGATAGTATGCTTTTAGGTGTGTCATAAAACTATTTAAAATTGTTTTTTGCAATAAACACTGTAATACTAAGCATATTTTTCCATGTAATTGAAAACAATCCATAATTACAGATAAAATGAAAAATGAAATTAACAAGCACATTATAACCCCCAAATAGAGTTTGGAAAACAAAGAATTTCTTGAAAATGAAAATTACTGATAATAATAGAAGAAAGAATAGAATGTAATAAATATGATAAATTCTGAAACTAAATTTACATATAATTGGTTGCAGAGAAATGTTTAAGGAAAAGTAAGATGAAGGAAATGTGAGAGAAAGAGAGATCACAAGAAAAATATCAGGATGGACGATTTGGAGAACTAGTTTGTGGATGATAAAATTTCAGTCTATGAGGCCAGAATAAGGAAAAAAAATCAGAAAAATATTATAAATACTTCTTGCAGGATAGGAAGAGACAGCAGTGTGAATAGAAAATTCTTAAAGAATAGTATGTAAAATAATTAATGTGTGACCATCAAGCCAGAAAATCCAAAGCTAAGAATAAAATTTGAATCCAATAAGCAGTACTGGCAATATAGAATCAAGTTAGTTCTGTATATATATATGAAGCTGCCAAACATTTCTGCTTGATAAACAACTACAAGCACATTTACTACTTAAAAAAATAATAGATAATAATGAGAATTCCCTTTTCAACATTAGCTAAGGAAAGCAGAAAAGTTAGTATTCTAATTATCATCACCAAGTGTAATAAGGTAGGAAACAATGTGGGTTTTTAAAAAAAACATCAAAAAACTGAAGATGCAAAGAAACCCAAATAAACTATATTTTGGCAAGTGGCAAATTCTTTGGAGGAGACCCACTTATTCTGGAAACGTCTATAGGAGGAAACAAAACTAGTTATACCTGTCCTGTTTTTTAGGCCAAAGAGGGAGGTATATCAGCAGACATGAAGAATACCTATCTGAAGTATGTCAGGTTTTCATTGAGCAAAGATTGAGGGATGCAGAACTGAGAAAAATACCCTCCTAAGCATTGGAGGGTTTCTGCTCTCTGAGGTAGGAGGTAGGTCAGGAAAACTTAGAGAAATTCCTCGGAGAAATTCTGTACTCAAAGATTAATGAAGCACATAGCTAAATTATGGTCAGAGAGATAGAGTATGCAGACATTTCCTAAGGCCTAGAAACCTGGTGGCAGGAATATAGTGGCAAGAGAGCTCAACTGGGCACCAAAATTGTGATGTTTGTTTAGTTGCAAAGAGAAAGTCACAATGTCACACATGTCTATTTTTAGTATTAATGAATAATATGGCTCTCCTATTCACTATTTTTCAGTACTTTCTCTTTCCTTCCTTTCCTAAACAATTAAATTCTAAAACAAGTAGGTGAGAATAAGGCATAGAGAAAGGTCACAGCCTCCAGGACCTAGGTATTGAGTCCAAAAATGATTAGAATTCCCATATGTAAGTGATGGCAGAAGTGCCTAGTGTAGCAGCTGAAGTGGGTAGTGGAGGGCAGCTAAGATTGGGACAGATGGATAGGAAAGAATCTTTAAGATGCTTCGGAATGGCGGACTCAGTAGCCCAATCCAGGCTCAGATAATTCATCACATAAACCATGAGAATACAATTTAGAGACTGATAGATTTTTTTCTGGAGGCAGTGTTCCCTTATGTCAGTCTCATTGGTAAAAGTATTAGAATTATTAGCAATTGCATAGATACCACCCTGACTAGCCAACACATATCTAGACAAATGCATTGTCCATTACTATATATATCCATGACTTGAGACTGATTTGTATTCCACCTAAGGTAGTGGGGGCATCATTAATAACTTCTGCAAGAGTTAGTTTTTTTTTTAATCTTTGTATCCTTGGAACACTTGTCTGAATTTTTCATAAAAAATGTATTAATGATTTCCCCATGTAAAGATCTTAAGTATTGATATATTTTTGGACTCACAACTGCCTCAGAATTTTAGTCTTGGTGATTTACAGAATTTGTCTTTTTGTTTACAGAAGCCTCAATTTATTCTTCCTAAAGTGCATGAGGCGTAACTTGGAGACAAACAGGAGTATGCATTCTGCTTGCAAAGAAATTAATATTAGGTAGGAATCCATGGAGATCCAGGAAAAAGCACTTAATCCTTATCCAAGGTTGGATCCAAGACTTTTCATATGCAGAATTACATACTCAGACATCTATTTGTTTGATTCAAATGATAATTTGTTTATTATCTTACTTCTTCAAATGCAGAAGTACTTGGAGTTTGATCAATAGATGATTATGATTTTTCTTCTGGGAGAGAAAACTAGAAATGTCAGAGGTTAATTTATTTTGAAGTCCTTTTTTCATGGAGATTCAAGTGGAAGCACCATTGGAAGTAATTCTCTTTGGCTTTGTTTGATGGGATTGAAATTGCCTGGAATTTTTTTTTTTTTAATGGAGGTATACCTATAAATGGCAGCCCAGAACTCAGAAAGATTAAGGGCAGTAGATATTCTTTGAGACAATCTAAAATGGCATTAGGATAACAGTTTCTTACCTAATAATTGTAATGATGATGGAAGCAAAGAAAAATATATTTTAAAAATGAAAAAAATACCAGCCCATTGAAAATTAGTAATTTAAGAAGAGATATGGAATTTAAGAAAATTGAATAATTTAAGAAAAGAGTTGGAAAACAAAGCAGAATTTAGATAGGGATTGTGAAAGTTTTGAATATGGAAGGTCATCAAGCTTTTTCTCTAGTTTTGGGTCACATATAATTCCAAAGATTGGCTGTGTCTATGGGATTTCTGTGAATCCTCAATTTGAGGTCACTTGTTGGATTGGCCTCCTAATTGTATAGATTTCTAAATTATTTCTTTGCTTGTGAAGTGCAATCACAAGGATTGACTTCTGCAAAGATTCACTGCTATATCTATTTATATATCTAGTAAGGTCTCTTCCAATGAGATAAAAAGGCAATTTTCCTCAGATTTCTCTATTTTCAAAAGGCCTCACTTGAATGTCTCTAGATCTTTATCTTCTAGGGGCTTAGACTCATTACCTTGGTTAAGTCTGCTTGTCTGTCATGATGATAGTCTACATAATTTTCTTTCAACTTTTATAAACACTACCTTTCTAGGAAGTAGTTTCCCTAAAAGTTTCTTTATTTCTTATCTTTTTTGGATAGGTTTTCCAGCAAATTAGAACTCCTGTGCATTGCCAAAACATATCAAATTCCCTTTACTATGAGAAAAGTGCTTATGTTTATTTTCTGAGTTTTCTACCAATTAGCTAAATAGGAAAATATAATTCTGCCATACAATCCAATTTTGTCTCAAGTAGAGAAAAATATTTTAAAGAAAATCTTAAATTATTTATAGCATATCCTTCTTGGTTGACATCAGGTTCACCTTTAAGTTTTGATCCATCAAAATATCATGTTACCTTGAGATGGGGGGGTTCTTTAAAGAAAATTCCCAGAGATAAGAGAATTATAAGATTTTCCTTCTTCTGGAGGTGCAGGAGAGTGGCAGAAGTTGAGATATTGCTTTGATGAATGATGATGTGAGAGGGAAAGGGCAATAGAATCATCAGCTGACTGAAATGGGAACTTTCATGTTCTCATTGAGCAGTAACATCCACACTGTATAAAGCTCCAAGAGGACAAATGAAGACCCTAGAGCTAGTCCAGCAGAAGTAATGACAATTATGGATATACCAACTGTTTCCCAAAGACAAAGTGGTCATACAGTAAACAGGTCAAGGGCAAGGATCTAATAAGTAATAGGTTTGTGGTTTTGTGAAATTAAAACTCCAATAACTTGTAGGGTCAATAACTCACCAACAGGCAAAACAACATTTCCTGTATTGAGAGATACCTAGAAACGAGATTATTGAACAGATTTCTTAATGTTTTAGAACATCTGATTTTGTTTGTCTTCCCAAACAATAAGGTCTCTTATTAAGTTGAAATAAAGGAGTTTCACAATCTCAGACCCCCCAAAAAAGGTACCTATTTTCTCAAGTATAAGTTAAATACAGAAATTTCAATTATCATTTTCTGAGAAGTTTTTGATAAATTGGGTCTGTATTTACTTTTTGACAGATAAAAGTCATTTTTTCTCTTAAGAATAAGCATTTCCTGAATAATAAACTGTTTTAGAAAAGTTGAATTTAGTCTCTGCAATTTTATCATAATACACAGAGCAAGGAGGGAGGATCATATTCTCCATTTACATTTGTCTCTGAACAAAGTAGATCATCGATACATTACCAGAATCAATCACAAAGTCAATTTAAATATTTTCCATTTTGATTGAGGAATTTAGCAAAGTAGAGTAGGATTTCAATGAAGGCTTGAAGGATAACTTCCTGGGTGTATTGCCGGCCTGCTGGGGGAAGGCAACAGTGTGTTGACTGTCATGGTCTGAAGGCACACTGAAGAAAGATGCAACAGAGTAAAGCAGGGTGCTCCAGGAAGAACTGACAACAGGATGGATTCAGGCCTGAGTTCTGCTGGAAAGTAAGAGATAATGACTTTTTGGATGACCCCATGGTCTTGAGAAAATATATCAATTAATATACATGTACTTTGTGTTTCTTTGCTGGCATGGTGGGAAGGGAGAAATAAAAAAGCTACTGCAAAGCATTAGGAGGCCATTCAGTGTAAAGCTCAACTGTAGGTTTGAATTTTTTCTTTGCTTATTTGGAAAATTTTTGTAAAATTTAGTAGAGTATACCTAAACTCTAATAGATTCTTCTCTAATGATTTGTCTTTGTGTCACTGGAATTTTGATTCCCTATAATGACAGGTACACTGTCAAAATCCTCATCTAGGGAATGTCTGAAGTATAATGGGAAGGCAAGGTGCACGCAGAGTAGACACAATTTAACTATGTACACAAGTGGAACCTTGAAAAATAGTCCTCTTGAGTTCAGTTAATACCACAATTCCAGATACCAAAGTACTTCTTCATTAAATTTTGTGGGCAGAATCAGAGAGAAGGAATATGTGTTTTTCAGTCAAATCCCCAAGAGTTATAATTATGGACCTGGAAAGAAGAAAAATCTATGTGTATGGTTATAGGTAACCTGAGGAGGAAGCTGAATTAAGGCAACAGGTCTTAATGTGGAAAGAGTAGTGCCCATAACTCCTATGAATTAGTGAGACCAACTTTGTATATGTAGAGTGAATTCTTGAGTGTTTAAACGGCAAGTAGGATGTTGAGGATATTGGAAGGTTTTCTTGGAGAATGTTCATTGGTCTGAATTAAGGGATTTTCTTATGCTTTGGTGTTTCTTCTTTGCTTGTTTTTGATTTTGGTGCTTGGAATTGAACCTAGGAACACACTAACCTACACCCCTAGTCCCTTTTTAACTATGTATTTTGAAACAAGGTCTCATTAAGTTTCTAAGATTCTCACTAAATTGCTGAATCTAGCCTCAAATTTGCAATCCTCCTCCCCCAGCTTCCCAAAATGCTGGGATCCCAGGCACATAACACTGGATACAGTTTGGCTTTTCATTTGTAAGTTATATCTATTTTTGCAGTGCCTCCTTATAATATTTACAAATCTTGGGCTGGGGATGTGGCTCAAGTGGTAGCACACTCGCCTGGCATGTGTGTAGCCCGGGTTTGATCCTCAGCATCACATACAAACAAAGATGTTGTGTCCGCTGAAAACTAAAAAATAAATACTAAAAAAATTCTCTCTCTCTCTCTCTCTCTCTCTCTCTCTCTCTCTCTCTCTCCCTCAAAAAAACAATATTTACAAATCTTCTTCCCAATACAGAGTTCATTGTGAAGTGAACCATCTAGGAGTTTGAAAAGCCACAGTTGGGCCCTTTATTGTTTTGGTTTGAAAATTATTTTATGATGTTCTGCCAGATGCTGTATTTCAGGAAACTGAGATATTTTCTTTTCTCTTTCTTCTTCAAGATTTTAAATCTGTTATAATTAGTTATACAAGACAGTAGAATGCATTTTCATATATAATACATAAATGGAATATAGGTGCTCACTCTTCTGGTGGTACATGTTGTAGAATCACACCAGTCATGTAATCATCTATGTATAATGTCCATTCTCATTTAGGTCCACAGTTCAGGATTATTTGCATTGACAAATATGATGAAAGAGCTGATATTACATTGACTTCCTTTAATTTCAAATAGTATTAAAAGTTATTTTCTATACTCTCCTGAAAATTTTTTGTAGTTTACCCTGTCTCTATTTTCACTATTGAATAAAAGTTCAGTTGATTTTTATTGGAAGTATTTCTGATAGGATTTTTAGGAGATGTTGTACTGATTTTCAAGTCTTTCATTTAACCTCAGACTAATTGTAGAAAGGAGATCTTTGCAGTTGCCTTTCTGGGTCAGTAGAATCCATTTTTGCCTTCTTTCATTGTGTGCTGTTCCAACAGTATGTGTCCTAGTTGATATATATCAACTAACCCTAGACTGTATACTTACAAAACAATTTAAATTCTTCTGTGAAAAGTTTTGGTCTTGTCTGTGTTTGAGGAAGTATTTTTTTGTTTATTAGTTACTTTTAATTATATATGACATTAGGATTCATTTTGACATAATTATAAAAGAATGGAATATAATTTGCAAAAATTCACTCCCGCATACTTCTCCATGCTTCTCTTTCCCTCCCTTCCCACCCCTGTTATCTTCCCTCTAGGATCTGTCTGTTACTATATATTTTTTTTAATTAGTGCCTTCTGCATATACATAAAGGTGAGATTCACTGTGGTATGTTAAAATATGTATATAGGAAAATTAGGTCAGATTCATCCCACTGTTCTAGGGAGGTTTTTAACTATAGCTTTTAGTTAAGATTGAGTCTGAGCTTTAAATTCTATGGTTTCCTCAGTAAGTGATCTTGGGAATAATGGACAGTTTTCCCTTTTGTGGATCTTTGCATAGTTGTTAAGGAAGAGAAGGAACATTTAAATGAGGAGAGGGAGGAGTCAAGAGAGATGAAGAAAAGAGCTCAGAAGGATAATTATCAGAATTGTGTAGAGGTCATCAATTAGAGTTCAAAAATGAAGAAAATTTAATAAGGACATATTTTTGCTAAATTTGTCAAATTCCTCATCATTTTTTTGTATTCAAGATTTTTATTGTTTTTTGTAGTTGTAGATGGACAGCATGCCTTTATTTTATTTGTTTATATTTATGTGGTGCCTCCTATGTGAAAGGCAAGCACTGTGTCACTGAGCTACAGATCCAGCCCTGTATTCAAGATATTTCAATAAAATATTTTTTTTAATTAGAATTTTGTTTGGAGATCATTGGGTATCATTAAAATAAATGTGGAGGGGCTGGGGTTGTAGCTCAGTGTAGAGCACTTGCCTCATACATATGTTGTGCTGAGTTTGATCCTTAGTACCACATATAAATAAATAAATAATCAAATAAATGTTGAACTTTGGCCTTAGAAATCCTCTATTCTCTAAGGTAATTTTCATAGTAATAATTCTATTCAAGACAAATGTATCCAGGACTAGCTATAGGAGGCCTAAATCATTCTTAGGGCAGTTAGGCAGTTATAAGACATGTCTGAAATCCTTAGTATTGCAACAAAAATGCATACAAAAAGAATAACTTTTTTTTACCAAAGGAGGTAATTTTAAATTTAATTTAGGTTTAGATGTATATGATCCCACGAGAACTATCTACAGCCAATCAAAAGTGATGTTAATGCACTTTGTGTATTTGGCCTACAACCAGATAGACTCCACCCATCTTAAATCTGATCATCTGCAATCCTCACTTTCCAGTAGGAAGGAAACCAGAAAGAACACTCTCTAGGCAGCAAGAACCTTAGACAAACAGCAGTAAAAAATAATAGAGAAGAAGTAACGCATCTGTTTTTATTTTGTTTTGTTTTGTTTTGTATAGGGTATTGAACCCAGAGACACCTAATCACTGAGCACATCCCCAGCCCATTTTATTTATTTATTTATTTTATTTTGAGATCCTATCTCTAAAGTTATTTAGAGTCTCACTAAAGAAGCTGTCTTTGAACTGTGATCCTTCTGTCTTAGCCTCTCAATCTGCTGGGCTAACAGTTATGTGTCACCAGATTTGTCACATCTGGTCTTATTAATGACTATGTTAGTATGCTATTGGCTCCCCAAGGATGTCAACATCTTAATCTCTGAAACTTCCGAACATATTACTTTATGTGTTTAAAAGGACTTTAAAGATGTGATTATGCTAATGATATAGTCATGAGGATATTATTTTGTATTACCTAGTTCAATGTAATTAATTATTCTCATTAATGTGAAAGAGAGCCAAGAGTGTCAGAGTTAGAGAGGGGTGGAGTATTTCCATATTGCTTTAAATATGGTGGAACAGACCATGGAAGGTGTCTTTTAGTAGCTGGAAAAGACAAAGACATTGGCTCTACTGAAGAAACAATCCTGCTGACACTTGACTCTAGCAGTGAAGCTCATTTTTGACTTCTGACCACCAGAAGTGTAAGATAAACTAAACATCCAAATTTGTGATGATTTGTTACAGCAACAAGCAGGATTTATACAGTGACTCACACTGGGGTGTGTTGAATTGGCATCTGTCTATGGAGAAACAAAATTCTCGGTACTGTAAGGCTAGATTTAACAAAAGGCTTTTAGAGCTGATGCCTGTGTTTCAAATTAGGATCCTCCTCCTAGGACAAACACTGCATCTAGACAACTCAACACAAAATATAAGCATGGGGTGGGGGAGAGACAGAGAGAAACAGCAAGCTCAAAAAGAGGAATAAAAAAGAATTGTTTGATTCCTCTAAGCATGTCAAAAACAAAAATAAAATTAAATTAAATTACAGAGAATCACCAACAAAACTCTAATGCCAAATTGAGCTAAGACACACAATGCAAAGGTGTGGGGGTCAAAGTCAGTGCTGTACTTTCACATCAGTGCAGACTCAACCAATCACAAGGCACAATGGGTCACCATGGCTACTGAGCCTGATTGAAGGATGGAATCCACAGTAATAGGCAGAGCACAGTGTGTCCCAGTGCAACCTCCAGGAAAGCAGTGGAAATAAAGACCACTCAAATAAGAACAAAGGGTATTTATTCAGAGCTTGTTAATACAAGGAATTTGGTCACTATCACATGCATTTGACAGAAACTCAAAATCAAGGAGAGTGGGAAAGCTTTTCAGTAAAAAATGGCAAAAGCTCCAGATTTGCTAATACTGAAAGTTGTTTGCATAGAAACTAGGAGGTAGAATCACTAGAATCATGGCATCTTTTATGATTGCTTTGAGTAACACATTAGTTTTCTCTTAATTGGTCCTAAGTTTTAAGCCAGGAGAAGATAAAACACAGGAAGATGGCAGTTATCAGCAGAGTTCTAACAATTTTGGATCCATTGCTACAGAGTTTGTGGTAGGCTGTTTGCTGAAAATATTAAGAATCATACATTCTGTTTTTGTTCTATATTGTCTCATCACTGTCCATTTATGTATTCAGATTTTTGAGGGTACTCAGTGCTTTTGAAGTGGATCTTTTTGAAAAGATGTTCCTGGGAAGGATACTGGACACTAAGCAGAGTTAAGAAGATGTTATTACTCTAGAAAAATCCAAAATAAGATGTCAGTGCCTGAGGAGTATCAGGAGTGTATATGTACAAGAGGAAATCCCTGCATAGGAATGTCAGAACCCAGTTGGAATGAGAAGCACATTTGTATGTAGAGGGCAAGTCTCAGCAAAGGAAGAATAGAAACACACAGAGAAAGTGATCAAATAAATAATAACATAAAAAATTAAATCAAATTTTTTACTGTTACAAAAGAAAACATAATATTTTTTAATTCAACTAACTAAGCCACAGTGCTTAGTTGTCTAGGCAATCATACATCTGGATTTGGCTGTGAAGGAATTTTTAATAATTAATTGGCATTGAAAAATAAGTTCACTTTAAATAAAGGTGATAACCTTCCATAATGTGGTAGGCCTTATCCACCAGTGTTTAAGCCTCTTTAAACTACAGAAATCTATTTTCTTAGAGTTCTGTAAAAATCCATGTTGCCATCAGTGTACGTTTCTCAGGAGGCCCCTGTCTCTGGCTTGTGGACAGCCACCACCTTCTCTCCACACCTGACATTGTATTTCCATTAACTGCATGTATGTCAACTGTTTCCTCCGTTGGTCAGAACCTTAGTTCTATTGGATTAAGTGTCCACCCTTATAGCTCTGGTGTGATTTTAGTACCTCCCACAAGACTCTTGCTCCAAAAACAGATACATCAGGGGTTCAGGATTTAATGTGTAAATTCTAAGGGGGACACAGTTTCCTCCTACACTGGTAGAGGAGTATCAATGTCAATTGCTTTATTTGGATTTTTGAATTATTGTTCTAAATAAGAGTGTCTTTTTTTTTACAGAAACTACACACTCAATTACATCAGTGGTGGTGAGATAACCTGTGGACAGTTCTCTAGCACTTGAGGAAAAATAATTTCCTTGTGCTATATTTAGACATTTCTGAGCCTGTTTAAAAATTGAAGTAAAATAAACTAAAATTCTAATTATGAAATAGTGATTAATCTAATCTGAGAGACTTTGTTCAAAATAATATGCCTATCCATTTTAGAAATATCAATATCATAAAGGACATCACAGCTTAATAAAATGCATAATTTGTTTGGACATGGGCGGTTCTCTAAAGAAAGTTACTATAAAAATTAGCATAATTTCTATATGGATAATGATTTTAACACTGATATATTTCCTATATTTGATGACTGCTCTATGGTTCTGTCAAGTAATATACTTGGTGTTAAGAAACCTGACAGATATTTTAGGTGGCAGTGCTTAATATCTGCAACTTACTTGTCATTTTTTTCAGAAATTAATAAATAAACGAGTGGGCAAAATGCAGGAAAAATATGTAAACTAAAGTAAAGGTATTTTGAAAGCTCTTTAAAGTATTTTTGAAAATTTTATGAAGGTCTGATTTTGATAAAAAATTAAAAGTATAATTAAAAAATAATAACCCACTAGAAAATAGAAAAGGAACACAATTACCCACTCACATAAGCAATCTAAGTACAAATTTAATAAGAAATTTCAAGACCTATATGAAGAGAGCTAAAAAAGACTTTACTAGGAGATATAATAGTGTGCAAAAAGTTGAGTATTAAAAAAAAATAGTAATCACCAAAAGTTATGAAAATAAAAGTGAAATTGCCTTCTTGTTCATGTGAAAAACAAAACATGAGATAATATTTATAAATATTATAAGTGTAGATTGAAATGACATCTCTTATATTCTACTTATGGGATTTTATAGTTTTATTCATTTTTCAAGTTAATCTACAAGAAGATTAAATGCATAGTATCAAAATCTTCAGGATTTTCAACCTTTTGAAAGTCTATGAGGCCACTCACCTGTTTTCTCATGTATCTATTTAACCATCCTCTCCCAACTTCTCTCAGGGTAAGTTGAACCAAGAAGAAACAATGATGAGAGAGTGCAGGCAGGTAGAGAAGCTGGAGTCTCCCTATCCTTTTCTCTGGAAATCTTTGTGGCTTTCAATCCACATTGTTTTGTCCAGGCTGATTTCATCGCACACCTAGCAGCCAGTTCCAATTCTTGGATGACAGTAATACAGTCTTCTTTTTGTCCTTTAAACCCAAATGGGATACCAGCTCCAAGCTGTTGTTAATTTCTGTCTTGCCTAACCCATTTTTCTCTGAAACAGTTTCTTGAAAGTAGATTTGTAACTACTTTCTAATTTTAAATGTTCTCTACTTGAACCATCTGGCATGGATTTTGTTTTACTGATGAGAACCTAATTGATATAATTGTGGATCCTACCTATAGGACTGTATCTTAAAGACATACTACACTAAACATTTGGGTTCAAGATTACTTAGTTTTTGAATTAGCAAAATGTATACAGCATCTAAATATTTAAAAATAGTGTATTAGTGATCTCAAATAGTTAATATTATTATTGCTATTAATTTATAAATAGAAAACTTGAAAATGGAGAGGTATTTAACTGCAACATCCTAGGTGCTAAACAATACTATCTATAAAATAGAGAAGTCAAAGCTTTAGATGCTTTAATTTTTGTTAAGGAAATTGCCTAATTTCTTCAGAATATATATGTGTGTGTGTGTGTGTGTGTGTGTGTGTGTGTGTGTTTCAATATTTTAGGAAAATAATTAGGTCTTGACAAGAAAAAAATAGTGGTGGTAATAAAGAGAAAAGCAATTGTAATGATTTTTATTCAGGAAGGAAGTGTTTGGACAGGACAGGTTTGAACAAGAATAGGAAGATACAAAAGTCACTGGCTTTTTCCTAGAAAAAAAATGATATATAGGAGTAAGGGGAGAGGGGTTGTGAGTGGAGGGAGCACATCTGACACTAGTAAATAGATATAAAAGAGAAGAAGTATACCTGATGTAGATGATTGATGGACTCTTTCCTTTTTAAAGCAAATAATTAGTTGCTGAAATATGTAAAGTCAGAGAGATAGTAGGCAAGCAACTGGAAACAGAAAATTGTAGGTAAAGAGGGAAAACAATGACAAATGTGTTTGGGGAAATTTTCAGTTTCAACATACTATTAATCTATATTGAGAAGTGTCAGTTGAACTTTATAATTAGGCTAAAAATTCTATAAGAGAATAAGTTTTATTCAGAGAATGTAAAGAATGTGTAAGGATGACTAAGTATCCACAAAGGTAGCATGTCATATTTAATCTTCCCCCAGGGGAGAAAAAGAAATGGTATAGTCTCAGCATGAAGTCCCCTATGCCTGAGTCCTAATGGCTCTACTAAATATGCAGGGAAAACACACATCACAGTTTATCTCCCTTAAAAAGAAAACAATATGATGATTCTGTAGATAAAGGACTGGGAAGACCTTAACAATAAGTCAAAATTCCATTCCAAAATAAATTTCTAAACGAGTCTTGTTTCCTCTCTAACTTCTCTGTCTGTCTGTCTGACTCTCTCTCTCTTTTTCTTAATTTTTATACATGGCATAGTTACTAAAAAAATACTTAAACAAATTTAGAGGAAATAATATTTTAATTAAACTTCAATTAACATATATTACAGGTGTTTTTATAGTTATGATGTTGTAGATATCAATTTCTGACCCCCCAAAATTCTGCCAAGTGGAAAAGCAGACAATAATCCAAATATTGCACTACAATTCAAATACAGTGGAAATATTTGCTCACATTTCATGGTGAGAAAGTCAAAGCTTATCAAACTTTCAAGCACAAGGAATTTAAGGTTAGTGAATAGTTCATATCACACACATGAAGACCTTTTGTAATTATTCAGAAGTGAATTGAGCTTTATACACATGATTATTGTGTACCTAGACCCCCTTAAATCAAAATTTATCTAGAAAGGAATATAAGTCTATACCAAAAAAAGCACTTCACATATGCTTAAAGGCTTTAGTCAAAACTTGGGTGGACAGAATACATTGACATAAAAAAATCCTGTTGCTGGACAACTATGCAAGAGTTGTTGGGAGTCACCATTCTTACTTTGAAATTCCTCTGATACAAAGCTATGTGAATGGGCATATAATTGCCCAATTCCATAGGAGATGACCAGAAAGCATTAAAATGGAGTATGTAACAATTGGATAAGGTTCAAATAAAGAGATGGAAAACCCACAGAAGATGACTACAAGTTAAATAATATCGTGAATGAAAAAATATTAAGAAGAATTTAAATTCTCCTTCATATCAGTAAAGTTGGAATATATCAGTAAAGTTTTGTCATATATATATATATATATATATATATATATATATATATATATGAATGATATGACATATATATATATGACTAAGAATTTATATACTACGCATATATGTGATATCACATATATGATTATATTTTGCAAAGTCCTGTCCTTCATTCCAGTGGCTGATCCTTGGAAAGAGACTTGGACATTACATCATCACTGTAGTTATTCAGGATTCTTTCAAGCTGCTGTGTAAGAATTGTAATAAATAAATGCCATAGGAGTTCCAGTGATAAGAAGCACTTTCTGCTGAGCTGAGGAAGGCTTTATAAAATAGGTTTGAATTAGAATGCATAAATGGGTAGATGCCTAAAAGCAGTATTAGAGAGAAAGCAGACAGGTGATGTGCTTCTGATATTGTGATTTAAAATACTCCATTTTCTTACATTTGAATCCAATTTCCAAATTCATTATTTCCAGCTTTAGCAATCACATAAATAAGAAAAAGAAACACCAGAGACCAAGGACTTGCTGATTTTTTTGCCTTAAAATACCCTCTGTGTTAACACTGCTTTCGAGAGACTTTGGCATTTCAAGTTAAGGTCTTATTTGGCAGTACTGCTCTCTTCTCTACATTGTTCCAGGGAAGTGTGGAGTTTAAGGAAATGGAATTTTTATACCCTTTTTATCCCCTTGGCTACTGATGCACTGATACTTTGGCACTCCCAGTAAGATTGCAGAGATTTCTGCAATGCATTTTATTTTTAGAAAATTCCTTTATCTCTATCTGCTTCTGTCATCTTCTACCCAGGTGACAGACACATCACACACACACACACACACACACACACACACACACACACACACACAACACACACACACACACGAGAAAATTCCTTTTTTAGATGTACTTTTAAGAAATTGTGGCGTTTTCTCTTATATAAGGTAAATTCAGATTTTAAAAAACCTTATGAAAGCTTCTGTAATGCACATTCTTTGGCAGATTAATTTCATAATAGATGGATTTGGAATATATCCGTAAAGTTTTGTCATTTTATTTATATATTAGTTCCTCAAAAGAATATTCTAATAATAGTAATTAATATTCTTATACAATTTTAGATCCTAAAATATATTTAGGCATTTTTATTTAATAGTGTCTTTCATGGATATAATTTTGTTTGATGTAGTAACCAAAACTTAGTGGATGAAAGAAATATCAACAAACTACATGTGGGGTTTAAACTCATCATTTAAAGTCAAACTATCATTATATTAAAAATTTCTGACTAGAACAAACACTCTTTTGATTGGGAACAGTTGTCACATGTCTTTAAAAGCAGAGACTGAGAAGACAGAAGTAGGACAATTACAAGTTTGAAGTGATTTAGGGAGATCTTGTTTCAAAATTAAAATAAATAAAAATGGTTGGGGAATAACTCAGTGATAGAGAACCCTGGATTCAGTCCTTGGTATTGTAAAAAAAAAAAGAAAAAAAAGAAAAGAAAAGAAAAAAAGAATGAAAAAAGAAAAGACTCTTAAATAAACTTAAAACGATTCCAAAATTATATTTCACATCACCCTCCAAAGTCCGGACATCTACCTTAGTGGTAGATCTCCTGCATACTTCAAATGCATTAGATGCTGGGTTTGATCCCCAGAATTCTCCAGTTCCCCCAAAGTAAAGAAAATAGAAAGATAGGGAAAACTTAACAATTAAGTATGTGAAATGCATACCCCTATTCCAACAGCTTCACAATAACAAAGCTCTGACTTCAGACACATAGAAAGTACTCTACCATGGTATGTTAGATCAATAAAATATAATGTAATGAATATATTATACCCAGGAATATTAACAAAGAATAAGCCTTTACTTTATCAAAACTATAGACTCATACATTTAAGCAATTAACTTTGGTTATGGAGGCCAGTATTTCTTCAGTTAAACAGTTATAAGTGTCTCCTCAATAAAAGACTTGAATGCACAAAAAACAATCTCTTGCCTACAATACCATTATTTACTAATTATTTGTGCACATGCACACACACACAAACACACACACACACACACACACACACACAGAGACACAGATATATAATCATGTGTTGAAAACTCCTAAAAGATCAAATAACCACAAGTGTTCTTATAGAATTTGTAGATTTCCTATCAGCCTTTTATCTTTAATCAGAGTTCCTTTTATGAGGTAATCCATGCTTAAACAGTTAAGTGCATTTAATAAATCTATATTTAAATATTACATTGAAGGGACTGGGGTTGTGGCTCAGCGGTAGTGCTTGCCTAGCACTTGCAAGGATCTGGATTCAATCCTCAGCACCACATATAAATAAAAGGAAAGGTATTGTGTGTGTCCAACTAAAACTAAAAAAATAAGTATTTAAAAAAATAAACAAATATTGGGACTTAGAAAAGTCTCATGACAGAAAAGAACCAAGTATCAAATTAAAACAATGTGTTGGATTCAATATACACACATATAGAGAGATACAGATATGAATATATATAGATGTATTTATATGTATTTATCCCTCTCTCTCTCCATATATATGTATATATGTGTGCGTGTGTGTATATACAATTTGAAATTAATTTTATATTTGCTCTAACATTTGTCCATAGATATTAGAAAGATCTACACACTTTTTATGTTAAATGTAAATGTGATAGTTGATTTCATCTTGTCAAACTGATTGGATCAGGTGATGCCTAAATATCTGGCTAAACATTATTTTTGGGTACATTTGTGGGGGTGTTCCACCAGGAGATTAGCATTTGAATCACTAGAGTTGGTAAATTATTTTTCCATCCTCTCAGTGTGAATGAGCCTCATCCACTCAATTGAAAGGCCTAAATAAAACAAAAACAGGGGAAAAATCACCCTTTTTGATTTTCTACCTGCCTGTTTGAGATGAAACAAGTCATCTTCTGTAGCCATCATATTGGTATTTAAACCATCTCCTCCTGTTCTCAGGCCATCAGAATTGGACTGAATGATACCATTCACTCCTGGTTCTTCAGTCTTCAAGTGACAGATTGTGGTACTTCTCAGTCTCCAAAATTGGACAAACCTATTCCTCATAATAAATTTCCTTTTTATACATGCACAAGTGCACACACATATTCATGCACACACACACACAAATAAAACAAAACAAGACACAAACAAAAACAGCAATAACCATAATGCATCCCAGTGTTTGAACTGGAGAACCCTAATATTAGTGTTTCTCTGGAGAACCCTAATATAATAAGATATTTTTATCACTTAGACATTGTATGTGAAATGTTTCTCCCCATACCTAATTTAAAAGAATGGACCAACTTAAAGCATTATCTGCTTTAAACTACTTTATTGTAAGGAGAATTTTATTTTAGACAAATAAACATGGCAGTAAGTTTAAAAGAATTTTAAGCACTTCAAAATAACTTTGAGAAATGATCATATGTGATCCCAGTATAAACATTTAGCAACAGTTACCAGAACCACAGGTGGATCTGCTTAAAGGAGAAACTCCCACCTCTGCCATGGTCACCACAAATTCTCCAAGTTCATTGCTAAAGGGATTTTGATTGTCTAACAATCTGTGACATTAACAACATCCATACTACTGTTTTGTCAGAGACCACATGATACAGCTTTCTTAATAATCCATAAGCTCGTTAATTGACCTTTGTTGACCAATTTGATTTAGGTGGAGGCACCTTCCTTCAGGTGCTTAAGTATGAGCTGAATCTTAACTGAGATGATTCTAATTGGTGAAACCTATATACTTTACTGAGACCAAAATGCAAAGGAGGAAGATGAAGAATATTCAGGGGAGGTTTACATAAAGGATAAAATACTTTTGTGGCTAAATTATTCTCAAACACATTAAGGGAGTTCCAAAATTATTGGAAAAACAGAAAGCATGGATGTTCACAACGTTTGTGCTGAACAATTAGATTTAATACATAGTTTCACATACCAGGACAATCTAATCATCCATAATAACTTTATCAATAAGACTATTAGTACTACTGCTGCTAATAATAATAATTTGCACTTTTTTAAACCTTTGAGATTAATATGATTTATATTAATTAACTTTGTTTTTCACAAAATCACTGAGGATAGTACATGGAATCTCCAGAGTTGGCCATCTGACCTTTGGATATTGACACATATATACTGTTATGTACAGGGATTTGGGGAGCACCTGAAGTAAAAACGTTTTCCTCACTGTAAAATTGTCATTGTTCTTTTTCCTGTGTTAATATTTGAACTTACAACACAAGACCAATGGTGACTAAAACTGTTGACAATACCACAGTAATCAGGGATGGGAACCCAATTGTGATGCCAAACTTTGTGTTGTTCACCTCCATATATTCAGAAGAAGAAAACAGCAACTACAACTTGTTAGTGTTGAAGTAGCAAAAATAATTAATTTTATTAAACAGTGACATTTCAGCTTATACTTTTTTGATATTTTGTGTGACAAATGGAATGTTCTCATGAAACACTTCTGTTACTGAAGGTTTTTGTTTTAAACAAAAGCACTTGTAGAATTGTTTTACTTGCAAGCTGCACCAGCCAATTTTCCCCCATTGCACTGCATTTAATTTCAAAACAAGTAACTCAAAATCTCTCTTTTGCATGTCAATCTAAGGGACATAACTGAAAGTATTTTCTGATGTTGATAAAATTGGAGCTTTTTTTCCTGAAAAATTTAAGCTTTAGACAACATGTATCTTTGACTATGAGCTATAGAGCCTTTCTAAACATGTTTTTTTTTTCCTAACAAGGTCAATGATTATATAATTGGATGACATTTAAACATATTTTACAATTAAATGTGCCAACATTTTCAAGATTTGCATAAATCAGTAAATCAATATTTTCCTACTGACAAAGTGTTATAAAATTATGTGCTGGTACAAGATGCATTTAAATGCAAGGTGGACTAAAGGATTTTAATGTCCCAGAAGATGAAAAGTTCACTGAAATTGTTTCCATTAACACATTGCAACTAATGTTTAATAAACTATAACTTGTGAAGTTTAGGTATATTATCAAAGAATGATATTCATTTCCACATAGGGATAATATTGGGAAATTTTCTAAAACAAGGGATATCATGAGTTTAATGGACACACTATTCCATAAACCCACAATTGTTTTAGACAGGGACTGGCCAACAGAGGACTGTTCACACTGAAGAATGCAAAAGATTTTCTTTATTAAAAATCTCTTCAAATTTCACTTGTTCACTTGTAGCCAAACAAGGACATAAAAATGTTCTCCCAAATCAAACAAATTCTTCACCATTTCTGAAAATCTGATACTAATCATAAACACACTTGCCAATCAGGGAATATCGTAGGATGTTATCCTTTTCCTCTAAAACTACCTCTTCCTTCAAACACCTTTGAATCTTACTGATATTAACATGGCCATGAATGGATTTCATTAGGGCTACCAGCTCTGAAATAAATAGCCTTTACTAACTTTGCCTCAAATTTGGCTCTATCTTTGACATTATTAAAATGTGCCTTCCTTTTCCAAATACTATGTTTTTGTTTTCACTTATTTTTCCCTATATATCTTTTGTAAATCAGAAAAGGTGTGTGAGATCAGGAACCACAGAACAAGAATAAGGTACCAAAAGAAGGTTTATTGCGGGGGCACTCCTGGGTGAGGATCACCAGTCCTGGAAAGGGTGAGGGCCAGGGAAGTTGCTGGTAAGAAAGGCAAGAACCATGCTTATAAGGGAAGCTGGAGGTAGGAGAGCCAAGGCCATCTAAATTGTTGTGGACAACAGGTTAGCTAAGCCAAGTTTAGGGGCATCTGTTGCTGGTTGGTCCAGGCTGAGAGGAGTTGACAGGGCGATTGCTTCAGCAGTCAGGAACCCCATGGTATTGGGGTCTGTTGCCATGTTAGTTTCTGATTGGCCATTTCATGTCTCCTCACCAGATGGAAAGTCCCCCATCACAGCCGCCATGGAAGGGGAAGGGTGAAGGGAAGGCTGCCAACTCAATACTTGAGCCCCCAAAAGAGAAAATTATACAAAAAATCAATTTACCCTCTAATAAGCCAGATATATTAAGTATTTTTTTAAGAAAACAATGCAGAAAAAATACTATTCTCTTCTATTTTGGGTTTGGAAACTATTTTTAATAGGATTTTCTTTAGGTTTGAATGCATTTTGCTGTTTTTTTAATTAATCAATAAATTTTTAAAACACAACTTTGATTTCTAACATGGTAAATATTAGAAGGAGTAGGGTGTAAATCAAAGTTTTTCAGAGTACTCCATAAATTTTAAGGGGATAAAAATGTCCTGAAACAAAAAGGTTTAGAATCTGTTCTAGCTTTTCATTAAAAATTTTGTTCCTTGGGGCTGGGGTTGTGGTTCAGTGGTCAAGTGCTTGCCTAGTATTTCTGAGGCTCTGGGTTCAATCCACAGCACCACATAAAAATAAATAAAAATAAAATAAATATATTGTGTCCCTCTACACCTAAAAGCTATTTTAAAAAATATTCTGCTTCCTGTATGTATGTAAAATTTCTTTTAAAAAGTAATTACAATAAAATTTTTATAAAGTTTTAAAAACTTTTGAAGGTTGGGCTGGGATTGTGGCTCAGTGTTAGAGTGCTTGCCTTGCATGTATGGGGCTCTCGGTTTGATCCTCAGCACCACATAAGTAAATAAAATAATGGTATTGTGTCCTACAACTAAAAAAAAATTAAACTTTTAAAGATAGACTCTAGTTTCTGTCATGTGATTATCAAATACAATGCTTAATGTTCAGTGTGGTGAAAAAATAGAAACAGTACAGAATATCTACATGTCAAAAAGTAAAATTGATGATATTCAAAATATGCAACAGTGTAACTCCAGTAAAATGGTGTGCATGAGGATTCTTCAGAGTAAAAAAACCAATATGAAATTAAATGGATGGATTGATGGATGGGTGGATGGATAGCTAGATAGATAGAGATAAAGAGGAAATTTATAATGGGAAGTGGCTCATATGATTATGGAGTTAATCATATGATTTTATAAGTTACTGAAATTATTATTCCCATTTTGTTTTATTTTTCAACTGATTATGAAGGCTACATCCCAAAATCTGCAGTCCGAAGCTAAAGGACCAGTATTGGCAGTGGGATGACTCAGTATGAATTCCAATGCCCAAGACCCAGGAACACAAGTGTCTGAGAACAGGAGAAGATGGATGTTGCTACTCAAGAAAAGAGGGTAGATTTTCCCTTCCTCAAACAAAAAAGTCTCCCTACAGATCTACTCAGTCCCTGAACAGATTGGGCGATGCCTGACCACACTGATGGATGAGCTAGTCCTTACGAAGTGTACTGATTCAAATGCCAATATTCTGGAAATACATTCAAGGACAAACCAAAAATAATGTTTTATAAGCTATCTGGGTATACTTTAACCCAGTTATGTTGACATGTAAAATTAATCATTATATAGACTATTAATGAATTACTTTGTATGTATTTAAATTATGGTGGTAATAATTTTGATTTCAAATAATCCAAACAGGAAAAGAGTCAGGGAAAAGAAACAGTGATTAAAGAAAAAAATTGTAACAATGCCTCGCATTTTCCCTCACATTTTAAAAGTTACTGAAATTATTGTTCCCATTTTGTTTGATTTTACAACTGTATTTCAGCTGTATTTTACAGAAATGGGTTCCTATTTATTTCACCTAAGTCTTTATACTGGAACAATTAACAAGCCACAAATTGTTAATTCCTTGTTAGTATGAAACTATCTAGTGTCAAATTCTGTACACCAGGGTGAGATTTGAAATAAATATGATCCTCACAACTTGCTCAATGGTAATTAGTGTGATGAATTTTTATTCCTGCTTTTACACATGCAGCTATTTTTTATACAACATTGCTTTTTGTTTTGGTACAATATGTATTATTCTTGAAGCTATATTTGCATTTTCTTAAACTGTTAAAATAATATGTTTCCCAGAAACTTTACAAGGCATAGTACACAAAATGCTGCCTACTTATTTATAATCACTAGTAACATACCTGATCTGTAGAAGCAGCATCATTTTATAATATTTTAGAACTTTTCTTTCTAATAATCTAGAGGTTATTTTCTAAACTATATTAATATATGTGCTCAGAGTAACTAAAAATACAATGGCAGCTTGAAAATACTCAAATTTATTTATTCATTATGTGATTAAATGTATGTGAGAGATTTCAGAGTCTTGGTCAACCTCTAGATACATCCCAAAGAAGACAGTGACATTAGAATCTTCCACTCCTCTTTATTCTCCTCCCACATTTCTGTGCACTCAAGTTATCATGTTGACCTAGTTTCACATTTCTTGGAGGATTCTCCATCTTTATTAGTCCAGTATTTTGACCTTTCCCCATGGAAATGGTGAGAGGTTTAAATACTTTGGGAAATCATGACTGTCAGTACAGAAGGAGACGCTTTTTTTTTTTTATCACTGTTGTTACAAGAAAAGTCAAATTGACAAGCTTGCTTAAATTTCTAGAAATGATGATAGCTTTAAAATTCTCTTTCAAAAAACTGTCTTCAGCACACTTACAAACAAGAACAAAAATAAGGAAATGTATATAAGAAGGAATCTAGAAATATATTATAGATATCAAAGAACACTTGCAACTTGTAGTACATTATTTTTAAAAAAAATTAAATAAAGTAACTCCTCAGATCAAATACATTTTTTTCCTATTACAAATCAAAAGAAAGTATTGTAGAGGATGGCCCAGAATTTGAAGTAATAACATTTATCTTGTGTTTTGGCTAGAATCAGATCTAAACTGTGAGGAAGATAGGTTTCCTCCTGTTATCAAAATCAATGAAGGAAATAGAATTGAAAAACAAAAACTTTGCAAAATACACATTAAAAACATAATTTCTATCTTCTAATTCTACTTTGGAGAAATGAGGCCTGGAATGGAGGCATTTTGCCCCTGCATAACTGTTCTTAATGAAGGAGTGGGCAGGATCCGATATATTTTTGCCAAATGTTTAAAACTTCACACATGGATGTGTCCATTCTAAAAGAGCACTCCAACTCTTTTCTTTTGATGCTGAGAATTGAACCCAGGTATGCTTTAACACTGAGTTCTATCACTGGTCTTTTTTGTTTTATTGTTTTCTAAATTGCTGAGGCTGGCCTCAAACTTCTGATCCTCCTGCCTCAGCTTCCCAAGTCTCAGGGATTACAGACATGACCACTGACTGCCTTCAGCTAAAATAAGCCCTTTTACTACAGTCATCCCAGGAATAAACCTCTGAATGAAAGAGCTCAGTCATCTGATGCTTGTTAGGTGCCCCTTTCCCCTAGAGGCACCTGTGTGAAGTTTTGCCTTCTCATTTCCTCTTTTCAACAAGTGTGGATATCAAATTACTCATCCTGAAACCTCTGAAAGAAACTGGCTGAGGACAGAGCAGGAACTAGGAATGAGCAGAGGTAGAATAGTGTTTTACTTTCTTTTCTTTTTAAGCTCTGTTAATGTTTGAGCAGAATTATTTCATCTGCTTCTTCGGCACATGTATTTGTTTTCTAATGCTGCTGCAAAAAATTATGCATGGATGAATATGTTGCAATGCATCACACGATTATTTGTAATTATTATCTACTAATAACAAAATTAGAAATAAATAAATAAAATGTAAAGGACCTACAGTAGTTTGCCTTGGATTTTCTCATCTCAAATACCATAAGTTAATCCAGTCTACCAGCCTCTTGTTTGTTGGGTAATGTAAACACATGTTGTGGGAATCAGGAGTTTAACTTCTTTAGGGAAACATTATTCTGTTCTCCACATCAGAGGAAAGTCTTCTTGTTTTGTTCCTGAAAACAAATTTTGTCTTTATTTCTGCAAAGTATCTCTGTTTTCAGATTTTCTTGTAATGGTCATTAGCAAAAGTAAACAATTAAACTGTGATTGGTTGATTTTAAATATCTCCTTTTACAGTTTAGTTTAGCACTCAAGTTTTATTTTCCTTTGTAAGGGGTAAGGAAAATAGCTATGAGACTTAAGACAATTAAGTTTGATATGCACATTTTTAACTCTCTCAACTGTGATAATTCAGGGCTGTGCAGTCTGGATATTAAAAACTACATTACACAGACGCTTGTGTATCAAAGATGCAAACCCAAACACTTACTAACTAAAACTCAGATCAAATGTGACCCTCTCAGAGGTTTCTTTTGTAAAACTCCACCAACCTCTCAGTCTCCATCTTATTACTCTTCAGAGCAAGTTTTTCTATGAAAAATTATAGCTTGCTTATTTGAGAATTTCATTTCCAATCCTTGTTCCAAAATATATTCAGTCCTGTCACACATAAAAGCAAACTTTTTCTACCCTGTTATGCTTTGAATCTTAAAAGTCTCCAAAGGCCCTGTATTGAAGGCTTTTTCTCCAGATGGTGGTGATACTAGGAGGTGGCAAACCTTTAGGAAATGGGACACAGAGGAAGGAAGGTAGGTATTTGGAGGCATGTCTTAGAGGGGATATTGGGACCTAGGCCATCCTCCCTTTCTTTGCTTTCCAGTTGAAATGAGATGAACAACTTTTCTCCAACACATAGTCCCTGGCATATAGTTCTGCCTTACACAGGCCCAAAGTGATACGGCCTAGTATCCATGTAATGAAATTTATGAAACTGAGTCAAAATAAATCTTTTCTCCTTATAATTTATTTATCTCAGGTATTTTGTCACAGTGGCAGAATGCTGAATAACATATTCTCCACACTTACAATGGTCCTTTCTTTCATTTCTCAAAAGATAAAAATAAAAGTGACTGTTAAATATCTTAACATTTCAAGAAATATAAATCTCATTCCAAAATTTTTAAATGTAGCATGGTTATATGATTTATAAATTTTTGTGTAATAATCTCCTTAAAAATAATTGTTGAACTTTTCTTATGTTAGTACAATAAAATAGAAGTGGCGGATATTGGAATTACTTCAGATAAAAGAAAAGGTCTATGTATGAGTGAATCTCCATGCCGGATCCTTTTTAAAACAGATATTACAAAAGGTAGGAGTGTTGTGTTTCACTTGAATCATACTTATAATAAGGGAAAATAAATTTCTATTCTGCCTCCATTACATTATAATGTAATGTTGGCTTACATTATAATGTACCTATTCAGGGAGAAAATATATCTCTGAAACAGAAAGGTGAAAAGGTTTTCACAGTTTCTGAATATTGTGTGATATTTTCTTAAAAAATAAAATATATTGATGAATCAGTAAGCCATGATTGTTACATAATTGACTCAGTGTCTTGAAATTTATTCCATATTGTTTTTTGTTTGCTTGCTTTACTGGCATGTTAATTTTTATTTTATTAAATATTGACAATTATGATTGTATAATTTTTTGTGTTAAAAAGTGGATACTATGTTATCTGTACACACTGTGGAATGACTGATTCAACAGGCTAGGGTAGGAAGAATGGAGAGATGTTAGTCCAAGTGTCCAAGTTTCAGTTAAACCAGAGGGATAAGTGACAGGTATTTGAGGTAGTAGTTATGTTAACTAGATTATTTTTTTTTTGCATTTTTAAGAAAATAATAAAGGGGAATTGGGATTGTGGCTCAGTGGTAAAGTGCTTGCTTAGCATGTTGAGGCACTGAGTTAGATTGTCAGCACTGCATATAAATAAATAAATAAAATAAAAGTCTGTCAACAACTAAAAAATAATTTAAAAAAAACAATAAAGGGCTTAGAATTCTGTTGATTTTTTTTTAATCTGCAAAATTCTGTCTATAAAAACAAAGAATGAAAGAAAGAATTTCTGACCAAATACATAGGCTTTGTGTGAAAACAAATCCATGAAAACATACTGACAAAGGTTAAAGTATAATCAGAGGCCTCTCATAATTGTGTGCCTTGAATTCTCTAGTACTAAAGTGATTTTTATGAAGTTTAGCTGAAGGCAAAGATAAATAAATAATACTGTTTCCCCACCATGTTTGTTATCTTTTCACCCCTATCTATTCTCTTTTCTCAAACTTAAGTCATTCCAAGTATTAAACACAATATGTAAATTATTGACCCTGAGACAACCCACTTAGAATTTTTTTTAAAAGAAGTTTCAAAAATTGTTCCCTTATACTAAGCAGGGAGAAAACTAAAGGCAATTCCAATCACAATTTTCTGGGTAAAATATCAGGTGCAAATAGAACTGCATCTCTTCAAAGAGGAATAAACTTAGAAAAAAAGCAGAGCAACAAAATGAATCCTGCATAGTTCCTTTGCAAGCTCAAAAGAGAAAAAGAGAAATGCCAGACAGCATGGAGATGAATAAAATTTGCTGAGGTATTGCAACAGAAATAAAACAGAAGTGCAGGCTAAAACTACTTATTCTCTCAGGAATTCTCAAAACTTGTGCTGTCTAAAATGAGGAATGATAAAGGAAGAGAAATGATGAAAAGTGAATTTATGAAAGAAATTAAGAAAGGAATGGCATTGTATAATTTGCAAACATAATCAGGAATAGCAAAAAGCAGAATAATAACACAAGGTAAATCATGGGCATTTAAAACTTATCTAAAGAATATCTCATAAAATTTTTACAAAAAAATAAAATAATAATTTCATTATTATTGAAATATGCAAAATGGAAATCCAGTTTACAGATTATTGGTGATCCCTACCCAAAGAAATAGCATCAGTAACAAAAACAAAATTAAATAATCTTTCCTTAGTAGAATGAACTGATGATTTACTTGTTATAAAGAATACATAGAAAACAATTACAAGATGAAAGATACACATGCATTTCTGTCTTTTTTATCACAGATAATATATAGGCAGAGTAATTAACTTGGTAAAATTATCAAACTTACAATTTTAAAAAAAATCTTCTGCAAACCCAGAAGCTCCTTGGAGAAGAATCTAGTGATGCGCAAAACAAGATGGAGAGTCATTTCTTTCCTCAACCTACTCCTTAGCAATCTTAAGTACAGAAGCCAAGGATGCAGTGTGTGTGGATTTCTGAAAATCAAAGACTGAGATCAATTCATCCTGTACTAAAGCAAGTAGGTACTTAAAACTGAAGAAAATGAAGATATTTGATTTTCTGTGAATTAAGGAATACCTTTGATTACAAAACTTCAACTAGAATTGTTAAACCATGTCAATAAGTAGTTATATCTCAAAAATGAAAACATAAGTGGTGAAGCAATTTAGAAGAGCCAATGAATTTACAAATGCAAGCAATTTTAAATAATCTACAGTATTATAGTTTTTTAAAATAACATTTTTAAACACTGATGGACTAAAAGAAAAGCACAAGTTCATGACAAAAAAAAAAGGAAAATAATAAGCATTGATTTAATTTTGGGTGACAATATAGAAGGAAGAGGGAGAAGAAGGGTATAAATGATGTTTTCTTTTTTAACTTAGGAATATTTCCTGAGGGTAGAGAGGATTGCTCAGTGGTTAGTCATTTGGCCAGCATTCAGGGAACTCTGGATTCAGTCCCCCATACCACAAATAAACAAGGACAAAAGAAACAAAAAAATAAATGTCCATTGACAATATTTCTTTCTGGGCATAGAAAGTTAAAAAAAATAAAATTGTTATTTATCTATGCCCTATGATTTATTAAAACAAAGCTTTTTATACCTATTAAAGTATAAAAGGAAAATGTAAAATTTAGTAACTGGGGCAACACATAGCAATGTATAGAAAATATCAAGAAAACATGAAACATTTTTAGAAATAGCAAGTAAATGATAATTATAATGTCCTTGCTTAGAATATTAGCATTAAATGACAATGGTCATTATAGGGAAAACATTTCACTTTCCTGCCCAAAGGACTGTCTGAGAAAGGCTCACCATTCCATCATACCAACCCAATCCTTAACTGCCTGCATTAGGACCTGCCCAGCTCTGATTCCTGAGCCTTCCAGGTGAAAGTCCCAGAACTCAAACCTGTTTTGCCTCTCTCTCTTATAGAGAGATGACCTTTATTTGTAGGTTCTGACAAATCCACTCTCCTGTGTATCTCTACCTAGTCTCCATCTTTCATTTCTCACTTACCCATCTCTCGTTCCTCACTTTCCCTTCAATAATAAATACCTTTTACATTGTATATAATAACCTTACTTATTAAGAGGACAACCAACTCAAATTTGATAACAAAACTCATGCATAATTTAAGAAATTCTAAAAATTAAAGTTAGGAAAAAAACCAACATCGTTGAGACAAATGCAAACCTCTATAATCAGACATCTCAATAATTATGACAAAGAAATTTAAATTGAATTCAAAAACTGAAAAATTATACATGATTCCTCTTTAAAATGATTATGGGCACAAAGTATAATGAAGTTGAAGTATGCTAATGAAATAATGTAAATAATATATAAGTTTATGAACATCCGTGGATACATATAAATTTTTGAATTTCATAGTATGATTGGTAGAAACATAATAAGTTAAAATGCCACAAATAAATTTAGTACTTTATATATCAAAGTGATTGAACATAAATAAATTTATAAAAATATATTCTATAATTTTATGGACACATCAATTTTTCTATTATCATAAGAGATATATCTTATTTTATGTATGCTATGGAATAGTTTCAAAGACTATTCCTTAATAAATTTTTGTTCACAATTTATCAATGTCTTTATTAATACATTTTGAATTGAAATTTTCAATTGTAATTCTTTCGATTTTACTCTATTTTTCTAAATTTCATTTATTTTTACTTCAGTATTTGTCTCATAGTTGATTTCAGGAAATGGAAACAATTGACAACTCTGCAGCCAACCCAACAATACTGGATGTCAAAACATTTATTACCTCATCCATTAATACATCTTCATTATAATAGCACTCAACAAATGGGTCCACTTTTTAATTATGTTACCTTGAATAGAGTAAATTTTGCTAAATGAATGAGCTGTCAGTGTGTGTGTGTGTGTGTGTGTGTGTGTGTGTGTGTGTGTGTGTGTGTTTTCTTCTTGATAGTCTTCTGTTTTAAAACTCCTGACTGTGGTGCTGGCGGGAGGGCTGAGAGCTGTGTGCTATGTTGCTGAAAGCAACACTAGCTAGTGTGGTGTCCTCATTTGAGACATCATCTACTAGGCACTACCTGCAGTTTCTTGAGGAATGAGTTAGTTTTGAAACTTCCAACAGCTGTTCATAGTAGGAGGCAGATTAGAACTCATTATTCAGTCTTCTGGCAACAATTCTTAATCAGCCAACCTCTAATATGTTCAATTCTAATTTCTTCTACATACATTTTCTGCAGAACTGAGAGAATCTTCTAGTGGGTTTTCTCCTGGATTTCCTTTCATGAAGAAAGAAGAATGGGAAACAAGATAGAGTGAAAAATAAGTAATTTTAAATGTATGTGATATGAAAGAGTATGATAATCTGAAAGGATTCTTTTCAGAGTCCATTAGAAATCATTGAATATAAGAAAACCAAATGTACCCATTTTTCATTTAATTGTGTACCTTGCTTCTCAGGAACAACATATTGATCCTCATGTTAGCATAATCTGGACAATTTGACCCTTTGTACATTTGTAGAAAAGTAAATCAGAGTCTCCAAGGCTCATACAGTGTTTATCACAATTTCAAGGGATACTACTGCAATTAAATTCTTGGTTGCTTGTTTTAAAACCCTGACTAAAGTTTCACTATCTTAATTTGGGGAAGAAGAAATGTAAATAGTTGCATAACAGTCAGGTGTACAGCATATTCACACCAAGAAGGTGCTAGTGGTTATAGATATGCTATAGTTGCTCTTCTTCTCCTGAAGAACCTTCTGCAGTCCACTACAGCAGTCTGATGCTAGCAGTTATAAATAACCATTTCTGGAAATCTGAGCTGGTCCAGTAAATATTCTGGAGATTTAATTATGTCCTAAACAAACTAGAGCTATTTAAGGGTGAGTTTTCACACCAGGTACAAACAAAGATGTATGTACGCCGAAAACTTAAAAAAAAATAAATAAATATTAAAAATTCTCTCTCTCTCTTTCTCTCTCTCTCTCCCCCTCTCTCTCACTCTCACTCTCTCTTTGAAAAAAAGGGTGATTTTTCTCTGTACCTATGAAGCAGGTTTTCAAAGGACAGGGATAGCTGAAACTGAGATTTAAGGCTTGTTGCAATTAATTTTCATACCTTGCTCAGAAACTTCAGTGTTTATCACAATAACTGGATTCCTGTCTTAGAATTGTGTGTGAAAGAACCAAAAAGTTCAATGTCTCAGTTGCATATATTTTCTTACAATGCAAGTATGGGCAAACACTTTTTATAAAGGGTATTGTAGCCATCCTTAGACTTTGTGGTCTGCACGTTCTTTTTGGCAACTGCATTAGTGTGGTTCAGGAGTATAAAAAGAGCCAGAGACAATAAGTAGGTCATTGACATGACTGTATTCCAATAAACTTTATTTATGGATGTTGAAGTTTGAGTTTTATATAATTTTCATATATGTGAGATATTTTATTTTAGTTTTTTTAATCTGTTGAAAATATAAATGACCATAAAGGAACAGTAGGCCAGATTTAAGCAACAAGTTATAATAGATTCTGCTATAGTATTTTAACTTCAAATACATAAATAAGGGCAAATGGGGCAAGATGATGGTCATATTAGTTTTCTTAACTACAGTTACCATTTTATTATGCATATGTACATTAGTACATCATGTTGTACACCTTCAAATATGCAATAATTTATGAGATATGTAATGAAATATTCAAAGTCAAGCATTCAATTCCTTTTTTATCAGCCTTTGACCATAAGCAAAACTCTGATGGAAGTAAGAACTGGCCACTGTGATCTATCAACTTCAGCCTAAAACCCACAAAGCTCCTTGGCTCATACTTTAAAAATCTGTTCCAGTTCTAATTCAGGTTCCTGACAACTTGGAAATAATTTAACTTTATTCTTTATTCCTCCTGTCAAGGCAGTGGCTCTCTGCATGGTGTCTTAGCCATATTTGGAGAATCTGTTAGTGCTCTCTTATTTCATATCCCATAGAGGGGGTAATTAACTAAGGCCCAGAATAGAAAGCAACTTTGACAGTGTCCTGCTTACAATCATTGAATAATGGGGATGATGGGGTATCTACTTTTCTCTAAACCTTTTATGAAGCACATTATTTAGAACGACATAAATATATATTTTATTTTTCTGTTCTGGGGATTGAACCCAGAGGCACTTAACAAATAAGCTATATCCCCAGCCTCTATATTTTTGTATTTTGACACATCGTCTTGCTAAACTGAGGAGAGCTAACTTGATGAAGCTGGCCCCAAACTTTTGATCCTCCTACACCCAGTCTTTGAGTCATTTGGGATTACAGGTGTGCACCACTACCCCAAGCTAAATATGTTTTAAATTAAGATATGACAACATTTAAAAAGTAAAGGAAAAAACCCTCCTAATAAGATATTAGTAAAATTCCCTTTTATGCTAAAACACTGCTTTCTATATTTATTTACATTTTATTTTATTATGATTCATTTCATGTATATATATATTTACTTTTTGGCAACAATGCTTATCTTGTCTATTTAACATCATACAGCATAATCTTTTGACCTGCCATTATGTTTTAATTACATCACTTATACTACTGGAGTTCTCTATTTCTCTTTCTCTGTTTCAGTCCAATAATAGTTATATTTTTTGATAAGCCAACTTTAAGCATTTATAATCTTATAAATATCACTTTCTTTGAATTAAGGAATACACTATGTTCACATTTAACTTTACTTAGTCCTTCAACCTATTCCTTTTTTCTAGAATAAATTGCCTTTTTTGTTTTTCAATATACCTATTATTAATCGTTCACACTCACAACAGTCTCAGATAACTGTTCAAAACAATGGACAGATTGTATTCAATATTCAAAACCACATTAAAGATCATCATATAATTTCACTGCTACCTGTACTTGTTTTCCTCTTAGTAAACCTTTCCTTTCTCTGTTCAAATCCAGGCTAATTATTCATCCAGAATGCTCCAATTCTCTTGCTATTTTCTTTAATTTTATTCTGAAGATACTTTATATCATTTGTGTTTATCAAATGTTCTCTATTCAGAAACCCACATTTTTCTTTTTTAGGATTAAGCACTAGTTTTGTGGATCTCTCCAGCCTAAGAAAGATATCAAAGGGGTGACATTTTAGAAGGGTGGCTTATTTAAAAAATTTGTTATTATATTCTTAAAATTTAATCAGGGTATATAGCTTTAGACTAAAATTAATTGTTCCTTAAAATTTTTGAGTTATATAAGAGTTTCTTTCTACTTACCAATATACTTGCTTGAATTCGTATGTGCAAAAATTCTAATGTTATCAACTCTCTGCATTCTTTCATTTTTTAAAAAAATTAAAGCTCTTTTTTTAAATTCAGATTTCTCTCTCCCCTCTTTATCTCCCTCTGCCCTCCTTATCTGTCTGTACAGATACAAGCAAATATATACGATGCTATTTTCATTTCCCTTTCCTTGAGAAAATTTAATCACATGATCACCCATAACTACAAGGGAAGTGGGATATGTATCACATGCCCAGCTACTAAATTTCAAACTACAATTCTGGGTTATAGATGGATATAATCAAGCAGATGTGATATAAGTCAGGCTCAAAGTTTTCATGTATAAATAAATGAGCTCATTCCATCCATGTTTTAGCATTTAAGCACTACCAGATTTGGGATATATTTGAAAAAATAAATTCTCTTAAGCATGATTTTTTTCCCCAGCTTAGTAGACATTTCCATCAGCTTTTCTTGTTTCACTATGGGTTGTGTATAGGTCCCAGGATTGTTAGACCTCAGAGGACACTATTGACATAACAGCCAGTGAACAAAACAAAGAGAGACAAAGAACTCTGATAAAATAGGCAACATTAAAAAAGAAAGAAAAAAGAAGATAAAACAAAGTTGCAACTCTATCTAAAAAATGTTCTGAGGAGGAAATCAAATAGAAGATGCAATAAGAAGGAAAAATCAGAAAATCAAAGGAAACCTAAGAACTAAAAAATAAAATAAATAAAAAATAATGTGTGGGGCTGGGAATGTAGCTCCATGGCAGAGTGCTCACACAGCATATTCAATACCCAGTACATGAAAATCAAATAAAAAGAACAACAACAAAACCAAACATTTCAATATCAGGTAGGAAGATATAAGAATCAAGATGAATGTTCTACCAGTAAAAGATAAGCAAGAAAAGGAAAATAAGAAAGAAAACATAAGAAGATGACAGAATCAAGACAGCATCAAATGTACTCAAATTCCATTTTAAAAGTAAATAAAATGAAGGAAAAATTATCACAAAAACAGTTTAATAATCAGCCTCAGCATTAAATTCCATGACTATCTAGTTGTATAAGTGCTCAGAATAATGAATGTAAAACTGCAAAGTATTCTTATTATAATACATTTTTGTTAAAATAAGAGAGATACCAAGCTAATAGGACACACACACACACACACACACACACACACACACACACAGCCCTTTTAGAACTCTTTTCTAATGACGTTTTTCCATCGAATGTCTGAACCTAATAAAAATGTTATCCTGAAAGAAGATGGAGTTCTGAGAAATAGCCCAGATTTTCATAAAACCACATGAAAGAATGCTCCTGACATTCTGAAAACTCACCAAGAATTGTTTAAAAAGAAATAAATAATTTTGCATTCTGTTGAGCAATTACATTTTGGATTTCATTATCATTGTAGTGTTTCATACCTTTATTCATATATTCTATCCACTACTACATACAAAACCTTTTTTATATTTTCCAAAGGATCATAAATCTGCATATCCAAATAGGTGTTTTTTCACTTGGTCTACTGTTCAAGAAAGGCACATACTCATTGGAAGTATTTGAATATACAATGGGGTTTTATAGTGGGGGTAAGATGCTGGACCCTATGACTATTGCTATGTAATAGATATCATCTTAGTGCAATGGTGAATATGACCTTAATATTGAATGGAAAATACTCAGAGATTTTGCCATTTCCTAAAAGTAGAAATATATTCCCTTGAATTCAGCAAATGTTATTTGCTGTGCTCATGTACATCCATGGACAGGTTTGATGAGACTGCATATCCTGCTTTCCTTTTTCAGACAGCAAAAAGCTGTTTCATGGAACAAGTGCTTTAGATGAAAATGAATAGGTAGGAAATAAAACTATAATGTGAATCTAGACCCATAGTTAGATTGTTGACAGCTGCATGTCTCAGGGAAAAATATTCAATATTTTCTGTGATGATAGATTGAAGATGGATTGGAATACAGCTGGATTTCTTCTGGTATTTCATAACAGTACACATTTTCCTCAGACTTAAAAGAGATCTCTAAATGGTCTTGAAATATTAGAATATTTATCAATCACGAATCCTGTTACTTCTAATTGAATATAGATACTGATGATTTTTAGGTATTTACACTGACATTTTGGAAACAAGAAGTATTGCTAAATACTTCTGCAAGAGGTTCAATTTTATCAATATATGCTAGAGTCATTATTGCTTGTTTCCCCTGAAAGAAACATGCATTATGAATAATGTTTTTTATATGATAAAGATATGACCATGCTCCAGTGAGTTCATAAACTATGAATTCGAAAAACATTTCAGCCTTTGGAACTTCTACAGATGTCATTAATTTTGTTCAGATATACACTTTATCAATATGCTTTAAATATTACACACACACAAAAAAAGACATTCTGTGTGGATCATCCTCCATCAAACCACCCTTAAATTAACATTAAATATATCTAGCTTACTGAACACAAACATGTTCAACTATTTTTCTTTTTTATGTTTTCCATGCAAAAGTTTTATATTTATTTGTCCTATTTTGTTATGCATGATACTAAAGTTCTTATAATTTAGAATAGACATGATTTATATGAGGGAAAACTTACTCAAATTTTGTAAAGATATAGGAAAATTATACTGTCAACCTGTGAATGTTGTGAGAGTTAATTGTGGTAATATAGAACCAAAAAAATAGAAATCTGTTGCTCTGAAGACTAAGACTGAAATACTCAGCCTGGCCTGAAAACCCTCCGAGCATCTAGTCTTGATCTACCTCATAAATCTCATTCAACATTAAGTTTTCATCACATTCTATTCTGACCTCTTCTCAGGATCATCTTGAATATTCCATTCTAGTTATTTTGCCTGAAATTTTCTCTCACTGCCCATGCAATGCATACAATCTTCAGCTAGTTTAATCTTGCTTTCTGTCAAGTCTCTGTTCAACAGTGCTTCCTCAGGATAGTCTGAGTACATTTAGACTCCGTGTTTAAATGATGTTCCTCTAATATATACTTTTATCTGCATGCTGCTTCTCTTTGTAGCTCCCCTTCTAATTACAATTTTTTGTTTGTTTGACACTGCACTCTAAATTTTATTTCCCTCATTTAGCTGCAGGAGCCATGTCATTCTTAGTCATCTGTATATTTTCTTCAATGAAAAATAAAAGTGTTACACATAGGTGAAGCTGAGTAAATATTAGTTTTATGAATGAGTGAATGAAGTAGATTATATTTATATGTAGCTTCAAAATCCTTTTTAAAAAGGAATGTGAGAGCTGAGGATGTGGCTCAAGCGGTAGCATGCTCACCTGCCATGCGCCGGGCACTGGGTTGGATCCTCAGTACACATAAAAATAAAATAAAGATGTTGTGTCCATTGAAAACTAAAAAATAAATATTAAAAATTATCTCTCTTTAAAAAAAGGAATGTGAGACATGAATTGAGCCACATCCATGTTTCTCTTTGATATCTTTAAAAATGCTTCAAGTTTTTGTAAAAATAAAAATTATTTTCACTTAGACTTTGAGCAAAGAATAATGATTCATATCTAAAATTTTGAAATTCACTAAGTAAACTTGGAAGTAAGGAAAATGAAAACTTAGAACATAAATTTGAAAATATTAGCATTCCTCTCACAATATTTCTTTTAAAAACATGCTCCAATAACTCCAACTTTCCTGCAAAGGTATATAATTTACCTTGAGCAAGATATTAGACAAATAAAATAAAATAAAATGAGAAATAAAAAGTGAAGGTTTTGATTAAAAGTTAACCCTTGGAAAGAGGAAATGGCCTTGGTTGGTTTACCTATATATTAAGTCTTTAGGATTGAAAGGTAACTAAAACTTTGAGAAGAATCTTCACTTATTTTTGTGTCAAAGCACAGGATAACAAAATTTGGGACAGCCAATTTGTTTTTAAAGTGATGGAGGTATTCTAAAAACTGACAAACTATGAGATGAGACATTATAAATTATGGGTATAATGCATTCTCAAATCTCCATCTGACACATGATCCATGTGTATGAGCATACTCTAATCAGCTCAACAAAGGTTAAAATCACTGGACTGGCTTTTGAACTTAAGTCCAAGATACAAAGCTTGCATATTAAGTACAAATTAATTGCTATAAAATGCAAATACACAAAAAAACACTGTTTGGAGGAATATATAAAATAACATTTGAAATGTTCAAGATATACTGTTTTACTAAGGATTTTCCAGAAAGAACTAATAGGATAAATAAAGAGATGGATGAGAAGGAATTCACTAGAGGAATTATTTCCCACAATTATAAAGGCTGTGTCCCAGTATGTGTTGCTTACAAACTGGAGAACTAGGGAAGCCATAGTGCAGCACAGTGTGAGTCCAAGGACTTCAGAAAAAGGAAAGCTAATAGTATGAGACTCAGACTCATGCTTAAGACCAGAGGACACAAGGTGCTACTGGTACAAGTTTCCAAGTACAAAGGCTTCAGAGTCTGAAGTTCCAAAGTCGAAGCAAAAGAGGAAAAGGGGTTCCTTCATCAACTATTCTTATGCCAAACATCTTCCAAATTGTATTTATTTTATTTACTATCAAGCAAAACATTGGCTGTAGGACACAAATGGATGTGTAATGCACATCTGACCATTTGTCCTAGAAAGCAAAGTGCACAATCAAGTACAGTAGTTAAATTTCTGACATATGGGATCATTTTTCTTTACCATACCCCTTCTGTTATATCTCAGAAAAGGGCAGAAATGCCATAGCTGTCCATGTTATGCAAAACCATTGGCAAACCAGGCACTTTTTTCCTTCTTCCTTGCATACTTATACAGTACACTGGTTGGGAAGGGTGATGGTGTAAATCCTTGAGGTTTAATGGATAGAGAAACTGGAATATTAATTCTTAAGGGAAGAAAATAATGTACTTCATCTTCAGCAGAAATATTTTGTGCTTTTCCCCTATTTTTTGTTCTATTCATGCATTCTGCCAAGGGGATGAGACCTCCTGACTCCATAGGATTCAAAGACAACCTCTTGCAGAAACACTGTCACAGACATATCAAAAAAAATTGTTGGTAGCTTTTGACAAACCCTTAACCTAATCAAGTTGACACTTAAAATTAAACATACATCCTACAACTAGTTAATCCATGAAGAAATAGAAAAATATGACTCAATCTCAAGAAGAAAATGTTCAGAGACTAACCACAGATTTTTCTTTCTTATATTCTAATTGGAATCAAGCCAGTTGTTATAACCATGTTATTAATGAAAAATAACATATGTCCATAATAAGAGAAATATAAGAAATTCTAGCAGAAAAAAAGAAACATGATAAAAATCCAAATGAAAACTCTAGAATCAAAATATCAAGTATCTGAAGAAAAAGTTTTACTTTTATAAATGCCACATGTTTTTATCCATTCATCCATTGAAGGGCATCTAGGTTCGCTCCACAGTTAAGCTATTGTGAATTGTGCTGCTATAAACATTGATGTGGCTGTGTCCCTGTAAAAAATAAATAAATAAATAATTTTTTAAAAAATAAAAAGTGTCACTTACTGGTGTTGTTAGACACCCCCCCAAAGATCCTCACATTTCAAAATCTCAATCTGTGAATAAGCTATTTTACATGGGAAAAGAAACCTTGGAAGTACGAATTTGCAAGCAGACTTTGAAATGGAGAAATTATGCTGGTTTAACCAGACCCACTGTAATCACAAGAGTATTCAGAAGGTGAAAAAAGAAACAAGAGAATAGAAAGGCAGAATTCCCTGTGGGAATTGTCAGAGAGAAACACTGGATCTGTTGAGTAATGCTGTCTTTGAAGATAAAGGAAGGACAAAATAAAAATACTGAGACAAAAGCTGACTTTATAGAAGTAAACAGATTCTTCCATAGAAGTTCCTGAAAGGAATGGAGCCCTGCAGTACTTAAATTTTAGCTCAATGAAATCACCCTGCTAAACTTCTAGAGTACATACTATTAGATAATAAATATGATGCTTAAAAAATACATTTGTATTGAATATTTCCAGAAACATTATAAAACTAATATAATTGGCTGACCAGAATGATTAAAGAATCAGTGAGCTTATTATTATTTTTTTTTAAATGAGCTCAAACATGAGGAAATGGAAGAAAGAAAAGCAAGAAAGAGAAGAAAAGGAGGAGACTTTGCCAATAATTCTCCAGGGAGTTTCCAGAAGCCTTTAGTCTTGTACTGGGATAACATTATTATTTTATTTTAGTTATAGATGGACACAATACCTTTATTTAATTTATTTATATGTGGTGCTGATGACTGAACCCAGTGCCTCACACATGCTAGACGAGCGTTCTACCTCTAAGCCACAGTCTCATCCCCTGGGGTCACATTTTTGAGCCCTCTTGTTCTGAGGCTTCAGCATCTTGGACTATGCAGCTACTGCTTTCTCCAGCTCTCTAACCCAGACTATCCAGCTTCTGATCATGTAAGGCAATCGAATAAATTCCCTTTTTACAATCATACCTCCCATTGGTCCTGTTCCTATAGAGAAAACTGACTAATATATCTCTATAGCAACCACCAAAAATAATTTGAACCTTTTAAGTAAATTAAATACATTAATAATGAAATCATATAAAATAGCAAATTATCTGAAAAACAGAAAAGGGGAAATAAAGAAACCAAAAACAATTTATAAAACAAATGGCATTCATAAATCAAAATATATCAATGCTTACTTTACATGTTAATGAACTAAACAAAACAATGAAAAGCCAAAATTGCAAGGATAGATGCAAAGTAAGCTTCAACAATAAATTTTCAAAAGTGATATACTTGAAAAAACAAAAAAACAGAGTGAAAAAAAATTGATGAAAATGTATCATACAACATTTAAGTATAAGAAGTCTCAGATGCTTATACCAATATCAGGTACAAAAGATTCTCAAAGAAAAAGGTGAAGGACAAAGGGAAACATTCATAATGATGTTTGTATTCTTCAGGAAGTCAGGACTAGAAATCTATTTACCTATCATAAGAGCTTCAAGTTATGAAGCAAAAATTAACAGAAAAGGTGATAGATAATTCCTCAATTAAAGTCAGAAAGTTTAATATCCATATATTACATTGATTATGGAGATAAATGGAAAAAAATTAAAAAGATGTTACAGAAGAGAGTAGCATAAATATCTTGAATTGGAATTTATAGAACTATACAACAATGAACTTTATTATTTTCAGTTTCTCCCTGAATATTTATCAACATAGATCTCATGCTATGGAATAATGTTTAAATATATTTAGGAGGATTGAAATTATGCAGAACATGTTATCTGTTGATGATGAGATTGATTTTGAAAACAATAACCATAAGACAGCTATAAAAGAGCTAAGTACTTGAAACTCAAGCAACATAATTCTAAATAATTCCTGGATCAAAGAAAAAATTAAAGTAGAAATTAGAAGGGTTTGTATTTAGTGGAAATAAAACTACTACATAAAATGTGTGACTTGAGCTGAAGGAGCACCCCAGAATTTATCGAGCTATTTTTTTACATAAAAAAAGTAAGTTACTTTCCTCTTTGGGAAAATAAAGAAATAGAAACTGAAAAAAACATCTATCATAAGTACAATAAGAAAAATTTTATAAAAAATTTTATAAATTTATAAATTTTACAATGAGAAAAATCTCTGAATTTGTATGTACAGAAATTCCTCCAGAACACAGAAGGAATACTTCCCAATTCAGATTTTGAAGCCAAATCTTCTAAAACTATTTATTTATTTATTTATTCACTTATTTGGCACTGGGGATTAAACCTAGGGATATTTTTAACCACTGAGCTACATCTCCAGCCATTTCAATTCATTTTGTCTTTTTTATTTTTAGACAGTGCTAAGAGCCATAGCCAAGTAGTAATGATGCATGGCATTTTTGGTTGAAAGGTGATGCCAACAAGAAATTGAGATGATATGATTATGTTAAGATCTGCATTCAAATGGATATTAGACCCCTGCTGTCCACCTTGGCCTGCTACAGGACTCCTGGAGAGTTCCCATTGGTTGGGGAAGTGCAGTAGGAGGGAATTCCAGAGGAGTGATTTCCTGTTGGTGTGTGTCCAGGAGAACGCAGCGTGTGTGGGTTGGCATATTTCCCGGGGAGCATACAGGGCATTGGCGGGAGTTTCAAAATAAAGTTTGTTCCTGTTTGAGTCGCTCATGATTTTGTGCGCAGCCAGACTGAGGCAAGACAGTGTCTCACTAAGTTGTTGAGACTGGCCTTAACATGGAATCCTCTTGCCCCAGTCTCCTTAGTCCTTTGGATTACCGCCCTGTGCCACTGCATCCAGAAAAATCTCATAAAACTTTTAAAAATTAACAAATACAAAACAATATTCCTTATAGATATGAATTATAAAATTTTTAAGCATTTTTAAACTTAATACTGCAATACCCAAAGGAATATATCAAGACCAGATAAGATTTGAAAGCTTGAAGAATGGAAAAACAAACAAGAACTAATATTGGTCAACAATAAAAAAGAGCTGGGTGTGCTGGTATATGCCTGTATTCCCAGTGACTCAGGAGGCTGAGGCAGGAAGATTGCAAGTTCAAAGTCAGCCTGTCTCAAAATAAAAATAATAATAATAAAAATGCAGCTGGGGATGAAGATTAGTCCTAAAGTGCCCCTGAGTTCATTCCCTGGTATTAGTAGTAGTAGTAATAATAATAATAACAACAACAACAACAGAGAATGATTATAATAGGTACATTTAAAAAGCTCTGAGAGTATTCAACACCTGGTCTTGATTGCATCTCCAAAAAAAAATAGAAATAGAAATAAACTTTCTCATTCTTTCAAAGATATGCACAAAGTATCTAGAGTTAACATTGCACTTACTTTCAGATGTTAAAATCTCATCCCTTAATATATGAAATACCACTATCTACAATGTATTGTCATTCCTGTTAATTTTAACAAAATTAAATGGAAAATATAAGTAAAAGAATTAGAAAAACAGAGGGAGAGATGAAGGAAAGAAGGAAGGAAGATAACTGTATTTGCAGATCACACAATCTTTATCCAACACCTGAAGGATAATATAAATTCACTACTAGAACTATTAAATTAGTTTAGCAATACTAATGGACGCAAATATATTTCAATTTTTACTTTAGTCACTAGCAAGTAGAATATAATTTGTGTCAAAATCAGTATGTGGAAGGATAATCTCAGCAACAGCTTTTCTATATATCTGTAATGTGAAAACTTTAAAACGTACAGAGAAGAAAATGAAAGAATGCCACAGTCTGGCTGGGCAAAATAACCAGGGGGTGACAAGCAACTTGTGAAGATTGAAACAGTGGGAGGAGCTGCTTTATTAAGGGACAGCAGAGGTATATATACTTAACTAATTACACACAGCTTAACTTAATTAACATCATTTAGATACAGCAGTCAGTCATTAAGGAATCCTCATCATCTTAATAACTCGCTGGTGTTACTTCACAAACCACTCCTCCTGGCAAAGTGCCAGGCGCCATCTTGACTTGTCTGTGGCCCTCAACAAAAGAACACCTAAATGAATAGTGGCCTAAAAGTAACCAAGTATTCAAAGACATCTCATCTAGAAGTGTTGCTATTTCCAAAGTGACCTATAAATTCAGTGTAATCTCATTAAAAATTCTCAAGCCTTTGTGTGTGTGTGTGTGTGTGTGTGTGTGTGTGTGAAAATGTTCCAGAATATGTAAAGGACTCAGACTATCTAATACAATTGCTTAAAAAATTAAACAATGTTGACAAACTCACATTTCCTATACTTCAGGAATTATTTCAAATACACAGTAAGTACTATAGCCTGTCACCAGACTCAGAATTTATGAATACACCAATAAGCCAATCCCCAAAAACCAAAGGCCAAAACGTTCTTTCTGATATGTGGGTGGTGATGTTAACAGACAAAAAGGAGGGGGGCAGTATAGAAGTTCAGTGGATTAGACAAAGGGGAATGAAGGGAAGGCAGTGGGGATGGGAATAGGAAAGACAGTAGAATGAATCAGACATAACTTTTCCTATGTTCACATATGAGTACATTACCAGTGTAACTCCACATCATATTCAACCACAAGAATGGGATACTAATCAAATATGTTACACTCCATATATATGTAATATGTCAAAATATATTTGACTGTCATGTGTATCAAAAAACAAGTAAAAAAGAAAAAGAAAAAATTATACTAATTGAATGCAATAGAGAGCTGAGAAACACACACAAAAAAATGCTGTTATTTTATTTTCAAGAAAAGTATATAAGTTATCCTGATTAAGGCAGAAGAGTCAGAACAAAATATATAGTTCAAGAGAAGAAATCAGCCTAGCATACACAAGGGCATGTGTTTGATCACCAGCACCAAAAAGCAAAACAGAAAATTCCCTTCAATAAATAAAATCATAACAACTGAAAACCCATTTAGGAAAAAATTGAACCACACAAAAATTGAGGTGGATTATATGCTTAAAAATTAAAAAGAAAAAAACCTCAAAATTATCAGTGTTTTACAATAATATCTTGTAGAATATTTTCCTAAAACAAGAGTAATTTCTTTGGGCATAATACAGGAAGCAATAGCAGCAAATAATTGCAAAAAGTGATGTGCTAGACTTTATCAAAATTAAAAAGATTTTGTTCTTAAAAATATATCATTAAAGAAATTAACATGGAGACATTGGCACAGACTGAGATAAATTTGGCAAAACGTATGTCTGATAGAAATTGTATGAGGATGCACAAAATATTCCTTCAAATGAATAGTAGAAAAGATAGTTAAAATGAACAATGTGTCAAATGGCACTTTATAAAAGAGTAATATACACGTGGCTAAAAAGTCCACAATAGGTTCTCAGCAGAATGTGAGGAGGAAAATACAAGGAAAGCCCTCAGTGATCAGCACTATAAGCATCTTGATTGTCTGTGTTAAAAGGCTGATGGCATCAAAAGCTAACAGGGGCATGAAGCAACCAGGATTCTCAAACCTTGTGGTTGGGATTGTAAAAGGTCATAAAAAATCCTGGCAGTTAATGATACAACTAAAATAATTCCTACATTTCATCTATCAAATATAATCTCAACCATTTACCATATACATGTGCATAAAATGACTTTTATTCAGGAATATTCATAGCAACTTTATTTATGATAACCCCAAGGTAAAATCTTCCTTGGTGTTCATCAGGAGAAGAATAGACTAAAAAAATGTATTTTACTCATGCAAAGAATAGTACTCAACTTTTTTGTTGTTGTTCAAATTAGTTATACGTGACAGTAGAATGCATTTTGACACATCATACATAAATATAGTATAACTTCACATTCTTCTGATGGTACATGATATAGAATTACACCACTCATGTAATCACATAAGGTAATAATCATAGGGTAATAATGTCTCTTTTATTCTACTACCCTTCTTACTTTCATTTCTCCTCCCCTCCTATCACTCTCCTCTGTCTAATCCATAGTACCTCTACCCTTCCCTAACCCCCAAACTTATTGTGAATTAGCATCCATATAACAGAGAAAACATTTGGTTTTTGTTCTTTGGAAGTGGCTTATTTTGCTTAGTATGATATTCTCCAGCTTCATCCACTTACCAGAAAATGCCATGACTTCATTCTTCTTTAAGACTGAGTAATATTCCATTGTGTATATATGCCATATTTTTTTTATCCAGAATAGTACTTAACTTTAAAATAAAGCAAGTTGTTGATACCATGAAAGGGATGTGTCTCAAAAAAAATGGATGCTGAATGAAAGAAAAATCTCTTACATGTCATAAAGACAATTGTTATATATATTTGCAGGGGTTTAGACAAATTTAAAAACTTGTTCTTATTTTTTACAGATCCAATCCAAGAGTAAACTCGTGCTTTGTATGATTTCAAAATTTGCTTTATAAACCACTACACTATATAATTTTTGCATTTGAGAAGCCAAAGAACAAAATTTAGGAATAATGACACTTCAATCCAAAGAGAACAATTCTAGTAATTATCAGAATTATGAATAATACAAAGCACACTTAAGAAAAAGTCAAAATGAACAAGATATATATTTTCACTCCTTATGTCTGTAAAATTCATCAGTAAATTTAGTGTTGATCATCTCTCCCACATGTATTTAGTGCTTTATCCCAAACCATTCTGATTAAAATTTCATTTGATCATTTTCAAAAATTTTCTTCTTTCTTCCTTAAAATTATGATTTATAGCATATAGCATAGTGATTAATAGATAAAAGAAGGAAGAAAAGAAATCTTGATTTGGCAGAATTATGTAATATAAAGTAGAAATTAGTTGGAATATATCCTTTCCAATTCAATCTGAAGATTTTTTTATTTGTTTTTTTTTTGTATGATACGAAGGATTGAACCCAGGAGTGCTCTACCACCAAGCAACAAGCATTCCCAGCCCCTCCCTTCCTTCCTTCCTTCCTTCCTTTCTTTCTTTCTTTCTTTCTTTCTTTCTTTCTTTCTTTCTTTCTTTCTTTCTTTCTTTCTTTCAAAAGGGATTTGCTAAATTGCTCTGGCTGGCCTCAAACTAGTGATCCTTACAGGTGTGCATCACCAAACATAGTTAAATTTGAGGGTTTTTTTTTTTAAAACCTCTCTACCATTTATCTATGTGTGTGTGTGTGTGTGTGTGTGTGTGTGTGTGTTTGTGTTAAGAGAAAGAGTTTTCTACAATAACTGGGTTAATTTTAGGAATATAAAAGGGAGCAAAGGAGAGATTAATACTGAAAATTTAAAAGTCATCAAAGGAAAAGGATATTTTACATAATTCTAACACAGACAGCTGCACAAACATGAGAAAGGCAGAATTTAAAAGAAGAGTTTCAAGATACCAACTGGTAAAAATAAAAGCTATAAGCAAATATTAAAATTTTTGCATACTCAATGGCAGTAAAAAGCAACATGGTTTTACAAGTCATAATTATTATTTGTGCCATGAAATCAATATGATAATACTAATTCCACATACCTGAGATGCAGAAGTAGAAAAATTTGGTGAAGCCAAAATTTTAAGAAAGACAATATAATCTTTTGTATTAAATATAAATACTCAATAGCAGAAATAAGTTTCCATTATAATTACTGAACTCAACAGTTTGGTCCAAGGTAAATACATATAAACAACCTGCATGTAACAAATTTAGTTAATACTTGATCATCAAAAAATACATTAAGGGCTGGGATTGTGGCTGAGTGGCAGAGTGCTTGCCTTGCATGTATGAGGCACTGGGTTCTATCCTCAGCAGCACATAAAAACAAATAAAATAAAGGTACTGTGTCCATCTATAACTAAGAAAATAATATTAAAACAAACACATTAAGTAATGTTCAAAGATCTCCCAAGTGGGATTTCCAAACCATAACTTACATAAGGTTTTAGAATATTGCTATATATTCCTTGTTGATTGTAATAGGAAAATTGTTAACATTTCTGTTTTTTTTTCTTTTCTCAAAACTCTACAAACATTCAAACGATTTATAAATCCATCTTGAGTAGTATGAAACAGATTTCTGTTATTTGTGCTAAGGTTAATCCCTGTTTCTATAATAAATATCAGAAAAAAATCCTACTTGGTTTCAATTGTTTTAAAAGAAATGGAATAAAATGTTTACTTTATGCTAGAATCATACAATTATCTTAAAATTTGAGTGGCTTTTGTCATTCTTCTATGAAAAAAATAATGCACTTACTCATAAATACTTACTTATCACAGACATTTTCCTAGATATTTGGAATACAGTGTTTATAAAATAGAGTATGTGGAGCATTTAATCTGGTATAAAAGATAAATACAGTCAAGTATCAAAACAACAAAATCATTTCAGGTTGTAACACCTGCATGAAAGAAAATTTATGAGGAGTAGTGACTGGGAGTGGCACTTCAGATTTATTCACAGGGTTCATTACACAACCATTTGAAAAGTTGTCCTTCTATTAAGACCAACCTATGTGAATATCCATGAAATTGCATTTTAAGCAACACAAGGTAGAAAGTCACTGAAGAGTAAATGAACTTGGCATACCCTTGGAACTAACAGTAGGGCAAAATGAGGTACAGAAGAGGAATGTGATGTGATGAAGTTGAAAGGACAGACAAATAAATTCATCTAGGTATGGTAAAGAATCTGCATTTTGCCCTAAGTGCAATGGAAATCACTGATGAAAGAAATGATATGCATTTTCTGATCATATTGCTCTACATAGATTAAAATCTAGATAAACACGAAAGTTTAAAGTACAAAGAATAGTGAGATTCAGTGTAGCATAGGCAGAAATTTATGTTATCTTGGAAAAAGATTAAAACAACAGAAAGAGTAAGACATGGAAAGGTAACTGAGCTTCATTCTAAGTGAAATGGTTTCTTTAGCACCATTGAGCAAAAGCTTAACATGATCTGATCTTGGTTTTAAAAATAAGGAACAGATTTGAAAGATCAAGAAAGTAGTGAGCATGTTATGTAAAGAACCTGGGGGGGGGCATTATAGAACTTTTCCCAGCATTGTAACAGGTGGCCTCCTTAGAAGTTCCTTTTCATAAAGAAACTGTCTCATTTTGAATATATTTAAATGTGGTTCCAACAAGATGGATATGGATGGTATGAGAAGGGTTTGTTTCATGCTTTTGATACCAAAGAAGTAGATTATGTAGATTTTGATTAGAGTTTCAGAAGACTTAAATAGCATCCACTAAGTAGACAACAAAGCCCACAGAGAAAATAAAGCATATCAAAAGGAACCACTAAAGAAGTCTTTCAGCATCTGACTACATGGATTGTGTTCTGCAGACAGTAACATAAGCATTACCTAAAACCTAATTGGAAATGCAAACTCTCAATCCAGCCTACTAATCAGAATATTCACATTCTCACTTAGAATTCTAATTATCTATGTTAAAATTTGGGGAGTATTGTTCTAATGATATATCAGAGAACAAGAAGGAAGCTTAAAATTGGCAGAATGAAAAATTCTTTATAAAATCCTCCTTTAAAATATTAGCAGCATTTGTAATTTATAGATTGTTATTGAAAATTGCTGTTCATTGTTTTCTATAGGAAAATAAAGATACAGCATATAATAACATTCTACAATGTTAAAATGTGCACTGTCCATAACTTTAACACTTTTTATGCTGTTTATTTTCTCAAAATCCCTGATTTGTGTAAAATAACTTTTAGTTCTTTCCTCCCAGTCAATTTATTTAACACAAGTATATTCACATAATGATTTGGCTTCAAATGATGATGGTTTATAAGTTAGTCTGTAATTTGTTTAGAGATATTGAAACAAAGGCCTCAGGAGCCTGTAAAACAAATGCAGGGTCATGTAGCTAGTAAGAGGAAAAGTTGGGTTACAGTACAGAACCACTGAATTCTTGAAGGAGATTATGTTGTGATTTAAAAAATTGGTATTCTGGGCTGCAGTTTACCACAAATGTGAATAAACTGACAAAAACTGCATTTTGTATGCTTGTCAAAGCACATAAAAGAAATAATTTGTGTTAATATTCATACACATATGGCATATTTCTAGGATAATACTGTTAAATTAAAGGATACATTTTTTGCATGCTAATATTAACCATTGTCCATAGGTTTTCAACCCATACGTATTAAAAATGTAACATGTAAATATCGAAACAATGAATTTAGTAAAAGGTTCTTCATGCCAAAATGTATTACATCTAGCATGCAATACTAATGATAATAGCACCTGTTAGTTTCTGTCCCATTAGCATACAGAATTCTCTGACTGTCCCAATTAATATTTCCAAACTCATCCTTCCTTTACTAGTTTATAAATACCAGTGAAATATTTATACACTCCTATTGAAATTCATTTTCTTAACATTCTTAGAAATGTTATTTCTAGTTTATAGTTCTCTCCCCTATCTAATGTTTTTCTCTATCACATCTTTGTCATAACCTATTGATTTTTTTTATTTTTTTCAGTTTTGCAATACTTTTCTCAAGGCTCTTTCATTCTTGAAAAGTTTTATGACCTGTTTTCAAAATAGAACTGACCATCTCCTGATCTCTGTGAATTTTCCCTTTTCCTATCTTTACAATCCATCTTTGTTTTGTTTTTTTAAAGCATAGAACCCCATCTTATGTGTTGATTACTAGAAAATTTGCTCAGATACTAAGTTTTAAGATCCCTAAAGACAGGAACAGTTTTTTTTCCTTGCAATATTAACTGTATGGACAAGAATGTCATAATAACAAAACCAGCTAAATTTGATTTTATATTTATGCCCCAAGTTCTGTCATGGAGTCTTGAATATCTTGCCTCACAAAAGCTCTGTGAAGCAGATTCCATCATCCTAAAGTAGCAAAGCATCCTCCCACCCTCAGTAGATTAAAATTAGGATTTTAACCCCCTGTGCTAGTGTCTATGATGACACTATTTTACAACACAAATTTGAAGAGGCAAGAGTTTAGAATTAAAGCTGTGTTTTGCCCTCCTCTGTTTCATGTGTGCTATGACCACATATGTTTGAAGATTTATACACCTAGTTTTGAGTTCCTGCCTCTACCCTAGAATTACACTACCTAAAATCACTGAATATTTACAACTCTTTATTCACTGTGACAAGCACGATGCCTGCAACTTGATGAAGGACAGAAAGGATCCAAGAAAAGGGAAGGAGGAATGGAGAGAAGAGAAAAAGAGTGAAGGGAGATGAAAAGGAGGAGGAAAAGAGGATAAAGGAGAGAGAAAGAACAGAAGAATTTATTTGATTAATATGTTATTTTCCTACTATATTCCTATAACAAGTGTAAAGTGCTAGAGTAGGAAAAAAAAAACCTTCTATGAAATAACTAATCGCCTCCATAGAATCCTTGGCAGATGGTCTTGCAGACTTTGCTTGAACATTCAGTTACTTGTGGTTAATTTTTTTTAAAAACTAAATCAGTGTTGAAAATGTTGAATATTGAGAGATGACGTTTGCCTTCTGACTTTGCTCCTTTATACCTAGTTGTTCTCCCTGAGGATATATGAACTTAACGATAGAAACATCTCCAGGTACATTCTGTTACATAGTGCACTTCTCTGGGCAATTTCTATATGATTAGTGCTCAGAGTAAGATGCCTGATTGTGAAACTACAGCATCGGTGATACATAATATAAAAGCCAAATGCTATCATGTAATATAAAATAACATAAAAGCCAAATGCTATCAAATTATTCCATCCTTCACTCAGTCTTCTTGGAATTATCTACACTTGTTTTTCTTTCTTTAAAACTTTCACTGTTAGTTTGGGGACCCTTTCCCAATATTACTTCTATCCCAGACAGTGGTGAATTTAATATTTCCATAAACATTTTTTCTAAAGTTTTAAGTCCTAGAGCTCACAGCTATCTTGTTCCTCCACTCTCTCTTTCCTTAAATGTTTTCTCAACAGTTACATCTGCCTCATGACTTTGCCCTAAATGAGAAAAGTACATTTCCTCTTAGGGCTCTTTGTAACTGTTCTCTACCTAACCTATCCTTCTCCCTTATTTTCCCACTCAATACTTTCTTATTTTAATATTCAGTATAGAAATGCTTATTGAGGAGAATATAAAATGAGAATTTCATTTTGATATTTTCTCCTAAAATTGTATTTAAACTATGTCTTCATTTTTTATGCTTAAATCTGGTTTCTTTAAGCCTTTACCCTTTGCTTAATTATATTTTTTCACAAGAAAAAAAGGGTGAGATTTTTGAAACACTTGCTTTTGTGCCACGGAAAATGAGAGAAGTTTTGGGAAAAGCTCGGTTGAAAGACTTTGATTTCACTTATTCCATTACTTTTTCTTGCACATTGGTCTTGGAAATCCAGAGTATAGCAAAATGGAGTTAATGCAAACACCTGAAATTGCAAGTTATAAATCTATGAACTCAGTTTTTGTAGTCATGCAACTTTAACTCTTAGAATGATTCATAATTTGAATATCAATTCTCACTTTATATTCTTCACAAATTAAAACATTTCAAGTTATACTTCATATGTGTGTGTGTATATATATATATATATATATATATATATATATATATATATATATATATATTTTTTTTTTTAAGACAGAATCCTGATAAGTTGCTCAGGCCCTTGCTAAGCTGTTGAGTCTGGCTTTGATTGTGATCTGCCTGCCTTAGCCACCCCAGTCACTGGGGTTATAAGCATGTGCCTCAGAGCCTGGCTTACTCTAAATATCTTTTATAATACATCATTTATTTCTGCAAAAATCAATAGATTTGCCCAAAGTTGATGAAAATTATGGGGAGGGGGTGTGGTCAACAAACTCTGCAATTAATGTAAGATTAATTCTTCAAAATATATGGTCATATATAAACAAGTCAATTATTCAGCCAGCTTTTGTGTGCTTAACTATAATAATTGATTGACAGATAAATGGATATTATTTGATGATAAAAAGATGGGAGTCATTGCAAATAAAATGAACTAATGTCTTTATTTTATAAGGAAACATCAATAATTTTGTTCTTTCCACTGTGTAGGTTGAAATAAATTTATATAATTGTATAATAATGCAATTTTTTTCTCTCCTTCATTATGCCACTATTTTTATATAACTTCTCAAAAATCATGTTTTTATCTCCTTATACTTATTTCTTTTTTCTTTCTGTTCTGGCCTACTTCTTTAAAGATTTCTTCCATTCTATTGGAAAAGCTAACTTCCTTTCTCATAAACTGGAGCATATGGTTATTTATTTTAAGACCTTACTATTTCTTATCTCTCTCTGTGATCATCTCCCTTTATTGTCCACAACATTTTTGACAGTATCTGTCAGGAAAACAAAGATAGTGTTGATTGAAGGTCACTTTATTGGTTTCATCAGAATCTATATTTCCTGGATATCAAATTGAACAGTATTTCTCTAAGTCCCTTTTGAAAACAGCACTTGTAAATTGCCACTCCAAATTATCTGTGTTTCAGATTTAGGTCAAAGGATACAGCACAGCAGATATGTAGGATGAACAAGCTTGGAGATGTAATGTAGAGCATGAGAACCAAATTTAATAGAGTTGTATTATAGTAGGGATTTTTATTTTAAGTAGATTTTACCTATATTTGTGTCAAAACAGTAATTGAATGAAAGATATGTTAATATGCTTCAATATGGTAACAATTTTACTCCCTATATATACGTCCCATAATATCATGTTGTTACCTCAAATATACTAAATAAAATTTGTTTTTAACAAATCATTTCTCATGTACACTTGTCAAGAAATTCATATCAGAAAATTCTTATATTTATGCATTGTTATATATTCTGAGTTTTACCACAAAATACTATGATACATATAGTTATCAGTTTGTAGCTTTTTGTTCTTTCAAAAATGTGTTTATCTGCAAAGATAAATGATTCACTTATCTATCTCTTAATTTTGTGTAATTAAGCATCAATGTTCATGGATTCTCTGTGTGCTCTCTCCTCATGCTTTCTAAAGATAAAAGCTGTGACCTGCTAAGAAATATATTTCACTATGGAAGCATGCATTTATTTCTTTCAAATTAGTTCACCAGGATGTTAATACCAGTTTGTTTCCAATGATTTTATTAAACTATTTAATGCAGTGCTTAAAGGCTAATGACTTTCTTTTTTATTATTTGTTTTGTGTTCTTTTTTATTATTTGTATTTTAAAGGTGTTTTTGTTCTATTAGAGATCTAAAGTATGTAAATATTGTTAAATATTCATTTTTTATTAACACAATGTACTTGTACATATTCAAGAAGCCTAATATAATATTATTCGATGATTCTCTTTGATTTTATTCATTGATCAAAATGTATTGACTCTAAAACCATGGCAATATGTGCTCTCCTCTTCCTCAAATACCCTAAAATGCAATGAATGAAGAAATGTGAGTAGATAAACATTTAAAGCAGGGAAATGTTGCTGATATAAAGCTATTTAGGGTAAATTACAATTTAATATTAGGAAAGAATAGGGTCTTAAGGAGCACTGTCAGGTACTGGAGCACATGTGTTACATAAATTATCAGAGGTTGGGGACTAGAAGAATGATAAGAGGCAGAGTTGAAGAAATAGATATTTACCTTAGTAATTTCTTATGCTATGTCAGGACTTCTAATGATATTTTCCAAATAGTAGATAATTATCAAGTGAATTAGAAGGGGGGCACATTTATAATTGTATGCACATTTTAAACAATCACTGCAACTATAATGTAAAAAATACATTATAGGTAAATTATCCTGGCCAAACAGGCAACTTCAACAAAGGAAAATTACAGTTAAGAGAAAGCCTTACTTAAGGGTGGCATGAAGCATGGTGGCACTAGTACAGAAGGAGAGAAACAAATAAAGGGCATTGAAATTAAAAAAGTACTTAAAACATGCCAAACCTATATTCATGCTTTAAGCAGAAACAATAAAATAAAGAAATATCTTTAGATATCTTTCAGCATTGTCAGATTTGAAGGGCAAAAGTTAAACACATGAAAAAAAAAAACCTTTACATAAAAGATCAGTTATAGTCATGATTCTAGCTCTCTTTACTTTGAACTAACATGCTGTAAGTATCCAACAAAAGCTCAAATTCCATGTTCAGAAATGATAGGGTAATTGGTGCCAGCTTTCTCAAGATAAGCAAAAAAAAAAAAAAAAAGTTTTAGACAATGGTAGAAAGATGTGATCCTTGACAGAAGAGAAGTATTCCAGTTGAAGTCCATATATCCATATTTTTTTTTCTTGGGTGCAATTCCCACAATAGGGCACAGAGGAGAATAGGAAGAGCTCAGAATTCAGAATACTGAAGTATTAGAAATTTCCAAGGCAGAATACTCTGAGAAAAGAGAAAAAGAAGATACACAAAGTGAATATCAGATATACACATGGAGATTTCTATGAGTTTTTGCCTGAGGCTTATCTGTTGTAGAATGCTATTGGGACTATGTACTGCATAGAAATACCAAATGTTTCACAGTTCTGGGGGATTTTGCAATCATGGCACCAAAGACAGTAATTTGCACCATAGTAAAGGCATTCCTTTGAAACAAGGACTATAATATAAAGACTAGTTCTCCAGAATAAAGGCCAAAAAGAAATAGCATTTACAAATAAATGAGAGAATCAACATTGTTGTAATAAACAGTTCACCTGTAACTTAATGCTACCAGAGCAAAACTTTCCAACCTTTAAAAGAATATCAAATGATTCAACATGTCATCAGAAGTGTCGGGCAGGACCTTGGGTTTACACCTGTGGTACCAGTTATTTCTGCAGCTGGGGCATGGGACTAACCTCAGCCCAGGAATTTAAAGCCAGCCTGGGCAAAAATAAGACCTCATTTCTTAAAAATAAATGAATAAATAGAATGAAGTAAATAAGATAAAAATTTAAAAATAACATAAAAATATCTGTCACCAAATTGGAAAACCACTACAATATAACAAGATATGAAAAGCAGAAAATAGTGGTAATCAATTTAAAACACATGAGGTGATCTAAATGTTGAAATTAGCTGCCAGCTTTAAAAGGTGTTTTTGCTATTTTATGAAAAAAATATTTCACCTGATAATTGAAGTGAGGTTAATCTTGAAAAATAATTGAATCAGTATGAATTAACCCAGTGAAAATTTCAAAATTGAAGATCAAAATTCAGAACATGAAATTTTCTAAATTACAATAATAGCAAAATGGAAGTTATAAAAAACAGGAAGGTAAACTTAAAGACAAATAGATAGAAATGATAATATTTGAAAAATAATTAGAAAAATAAAATATGTGCAAACAATGAACAATATCTCATTTTGGACAATATCATACACTATTATATGTGCAAATGAATTCAAAGACAGAATTATGTAGCATATGTTGGAATAAATATTACTGGAAATTTCACAAATTCTTTTTGAGAAATAAACCTATATATTCAAATATTTGACTAATGATAAAAATAAAACTTTTTTTTGTACCAGGAATTGAATCCAGGCATGTTCAACAACTGGACCACATCCTCAGTCCTTTTTTATATTTTATTTAGAGACAGGGTCTATGCTAAGATGCTTAGGGCCTCACTAAGTTGCCAAGTCTGACTTTCAATTCTTGGTCCTCCTGCCTCAGCCTCCTGAGCCACTGGTATTACAGGAGTACACCACTGGGACCAGCGGGATGTTTTCCTAAGGTCCTTAGGAACATTATAGTTAGCATATTGAAAAATATCTGTACAGAAAAAAGAAAAGACAATCAACCAATAAGCCATATTAAATATATGGGAACAGTAATAGTAACAATAGGTATATTTTATCAGAAAAATAATTTATTCTAATTATTTTCATCAGAAATAGATTATAAGGACAGAAGACAACAGGATAATATCTTTAAAGTGCAAAAAGCAGACAAAAGTAAACCCAAAATTCTGTATCACATAATATTTAACTTTAGAATTGTTCTTATTTAAGATGAGTTAAAGCTCAGAACATTTTACAAACCAACATGCACGTGAAGAAAACTATTTGGAAATCAAATTAAACACAAAATAAGACCAAAAGAAATAATAAAGACATGAGCAAAAAATAATGCAATACAAAACAATAAATAAAATAAATAAACAATCATGCTAAATATTTTCAATTATAGTTTTAACATGTCTGTAGGTATAATAATCTAGGACAAAAAAAAAATTGCAAAGATATCACAAGTGAAAAGGAAAGGAGATATTTTCACAAAACATAATAATATTTTTAAAAGAAATGTTATAAGAAATGCCAACAAATTCAAATCTTAGAAGAAATTGATATTAAAATATTAAATTATATTTATATAATATTTACATAACATTTGAATTATCAGTTATATAATATTTAAATAATATAAATAATATTAAAACTGACTCCAGGAAAGAGTAAATCAGAGAAGTAGTAAATCATTTATCAATTAAAAATGATTAAAGAGTAAATCATTTATGAATTAAAAATATGATAAAACACTTTTCTACAAAGGAAAAGTGTGTGAAGTGTTCAGTACATGATTTTGCTGATAAATTCCTTGCATCATTTAGAGAAGAAATACTATAAGTCCTTTGTAAATATTATGAGAAAGTAAAAGAGGATATAATTCTTCAGAACTAATCATAGAGGTACAGTATTACTCTTGTATGAAAATCATAGGACAAGGGACTGGGAGTGAAATCTCAGTGGTAGGGTAAGTGTTTGCTAGTTTGAGCCCTGGATTTGATCTCTAGCACCAAAAAAGGGAAACAAACCAGACAAATTATAATCACATGCATTATAATGACAAATATTGTTGGCTATGACAGGAAAAGAACTGAACTGGTCTGATGGAATAATGTAGATAACAGCAATTCAGTAAAATTTAAAAGCAACCCTGCACAGATTTTGAGGATAACAGTCTCTGTACAAGAAGAACACATAGGTCTGAGTAGACGTATAAGAAACTTTAAAGAAAGATAAAATTGAAGTTACACCTGATAAAAGTTTCAAAGTTCAGGGGAAGAAAGTAATGTGAAGTCCAGGTGACAAATTCTCTCATCTTCCATAGTCTAAATTCAACAGAAACTATCTTAATAAAAGAAGAGATTCGAATATAGATATTAGAGTCTGGAGCTGTCAAGATGGATAGGAAAGGTGCTGAGAGGGGCTGTGGATGGGTAAAGGAGAGATTTGGTTCAAAGAGCATAGTTTCTCTTAGGCAGAAAGAGTGAGTGCAAGTGATCTATGTAAAACAGCATGATGACCATAGTGAATAATAATGTGTTGCATATTGTTAAATTACTAAAAGTACACTTTAAATATTTTTATAACAGAAAATAATCAGAATGTGAAGTGACAGATATGTTAATTAGTATGATTTATTTTTTCATATTACTTACGTATATCATAAAAATCACATTTTATCTCATAAATATAATCATTCTGTATCTATTACTAATAAAGTTAAAATAGAACCAACCTTGCATTTAAAAAAACAAAAAATAATATTGTATTGAATCATGTAGGAGATGAAATAACCTGCTAAGAAATAGTACCTAAAATTAATGCCAAGTGATTAAAATAACATCAATAAGAGTTAAAAACAAATTGTTGAATATTTTGCTTATTGAGAAGTTTTGGTGTGTTTGAAGACAGACATTTGAAATGATTTTATGTTATTTTAAGATAGTCAACACTTCTTGATTGAAAAGGTGCATATATTAGTTTAAAAATGAAACATATAATAAAATGGGATTCCAACACTGCTGAAAAAATGCAGAATGATACTAAAACTAAGAGATATAAGTATCTACCAACTAATCAATCATGAAAGTAGCAGTTATCCATTATTTTCATGATTCTACGTTAAACATAAAACAATAAAAAATTATGTTGAATTATTTATTGAGGAAACCTGAAACATAACCCAGCAAGGCATGTGCTTACATACACATAAGTGTAAAAAATACATGCAACTTGCAGCTATTTTATTGCCTCTAAGAATACAACATTTCATTGCAACCAGATGTGTTGCAATAGCTAATGACAGTGATCTTCTCAATGCCCAGAAGAGAACCCCAAAACTCTGTTAGACAAATACATATTTTAAATATATAGATTCTAACATTAATTTATTATTAAATATTTGAATTGCAAACATTACAACTCTAATTCAAATGATAATTCTAAATAACATGAAAATGTTAGCTTTTCCAAAGTCCCCAAATCTTCACAATGCATTTTGGATATGATCTTCTTCCTAGTCAATTTTCACTAAAGAATATCAATAAAAAGAGCCATGTTATGTTTTGACAGGAACTTTTGTCCATTTTGGTCAGACCAATGTTCTCATGGTTTATTTTCTTTTTTTTAAGACAATCTTCTCAGTTATGACTCCAGCAGATACCCTGCAAGTCTCTGGGAACCACCCACACCCACTGACAGCTTTCAAAGGAGCTTCTTACAAAAGTGAAAAAGCAACCAAATCTTCAACAAAGGCTAATGTGTTTTATGCTGGCCATGGTATAAATCAAACAAAACTCAGAGGATAGTAATTCTCTTTCTTTCAAAAACTTCAGTGGCTTTATTATGTCTATTAGATTCTTTCTTAGATATGTTTTTCTCAATATTGTTGGTTGAAATGAAAAGTATTTTGGAAAAACAGCAATTATGTTTATCTGTCTCTTTATTATGTCACTCTTACATCAGTTCATCATCACTTTTTCTGGAGAGACTTTTTTTCTTTTATTAGTCCTGGTACTGAGGATTGAAACCCAGGGACATTCAACCCCTGAACTACACCCCCCAGCCCCTCCCCAATTTTAAAATTATTTTGAGACAGAGTCTCACTAAATTTCATAGGCTGACCTTGAACTCGGGATCTCCCTGCTTCAGACTATCAAAATGCTGGGATTATATGCATGTGACACCATGCCCCCAGGCTTGTCTGGAGAACCTTGAAAAATGATTTTTCAGATCAGTTTGCATCATAAATCTGCTTTTAATTGAGATCTGCCCTGCTGCACTAAGGTTCATGTATTACTATGGTGCTAAATATTTTGTTATATCTTACCTGAATTTCACACTCTTTCTTGAATGCAATCTACTGAATATGTTCTTTTCTTTGTCCAGAGGAATCCAATTCCTCTCCAACCCTACACCCGAGACTCTGGTTTCTCATTCTGAGTTTGCCCATGCCCTAAAATCTGGTCAGGACTGGAGACTGATGTAAATATTGGCTCAATTTCGAGATGAAATTGCTGTTTCTGTGTTTTAATACTATCTACCCAACTAGATAGTATATATATATACACAATGACAAAAAAGAAAACAAGAACACAAAGTCAGAAAACAGCACCTGAGACTCTTTCTTCTACTAAGCAAAGAGCTTCAGACATGTAGTGGATGAAGAAATTCAGGTAAACAGAATAGGAAGTTTAGTTGGGAAGCCATAGGACTTTCATGTGATCCATTGAAATAAATCTTTTCCTTACTTTCATATAAAGAACTGTGTAAAATTCCTAAACAGTTCAAAGTTAGTACACCTTGTTATAATGAAATGCTTAACTGCCCCCTCTACTTCTTATACTGCAGACTTAATGATCCAGGGACCAGGATGCCTGTCTGGCTGTTGGAACACTTAGCACTCACAGGCACTCAACAAATAGTTGTTCACAGGTCAAATGTTTCTTGTATACCTACAATGTGTTAAATTTTCCCTGGGAAATTAAAAGAGTAATAAGAGAGGCAACATTTTGGCAGAAACATATGTTCCATGATTTGAAAAAAAAGAATAATCTTCCAGGCAATAACAATAGATTACCCATAAACTATAATTAAAATCAAGGGTCTAGACTTCTCATCTTGATTAACAAAAAATGGAACATGTCAGAAAATCATCTGTAGGCTACTGATAATTTAAGACTAGAATCCAGCTATCATATCTACAAGCAACATCTCAAACATGTCCCAAACAAAAAAAAGACATTTTAATTTAAAAAAAGAATTAAAAGATTATTTTTATGTATCCATATGAAGGAAATGTTTATTTAAAATAACTTAATAAAAACATTGATTTGAAAACAAAGTGGTGATGATCTCTGTGTCTTGAAAACAACAGAAAGCAGGGTGAGTATGCAGTGGGAATGGGAGGCAAGATGCTTGTCACAGAACTAGCACACAGAAAGGACTAGTATTATCCTGCAACAACAAGAAAAAGAATTACCCCAGCATGGGTTCTAGGTTTGAAAGAGATGATTAAAGCTAAATATCTCTAAGTGGTTATCTTATTTCATTATCATTGCCCACAATGATTTTTGTTCCTATTATTTATGCATGTTCTTCACTGCCTTGTATGGGAGCAGATGACTCTCAACTAAAACAATGCCGTAGCATCCCCTTTGGAAATAAATTATGCACAGGTTTTAAATTGAATAATGTTATGATTAGCATGGTGAATTTTCATGTGAACCTACTCTGTACTACCTGGAAAGGGAATCTTGCCATTAGTCCAGTGTAACTGCACTGTATAAGCTACATCTGCCGGTTAATCACTTAGTGGCCAGCTTAGTTGCTGGATTGACACTCACAGAAAACAATGCTTGTGTTCCAGTACCTATTGATGTAATAGCCCAATGCTACATCACAGTGCCTGCATCAGCCTCCTCCCCTCACCTCATCACTTAGTCTTCACACATCCTTACAAGAAAGGTGAGAATGGCACAATAAAATATTTTTTTAAAAAATAGTTTTCTCGTTTTATCATTAAAGTGGTTAATTTTTTACTGTGCTTAATTTGTCAACTTAAATTGATCATTGATATGTATGTATAGGAACCAGCATAGTATATAGAGAGTTGGTTTAGTATATCAGTAGTTTCAGGCATCCGCTGAGGGTCTTGGACCAAATCCCCTGTGAAGAAGGGAGGAATGCTATAAATAGTAGGCACAATGCTGAGAGGTTGTCAGATGCTTATGTGAAAAACACATTTTAAAGTAAAGAATGGAAAACTACTCAGGAAGCTGTGAACTTTAAAAGTGACTTTATGCTTGCAAAATAGAGACCAGAAAGACAGATGTTTTCTGGGAAGGAATGGGTACAAAGCAAGAGGAGCAGTAATGTGTTAATACGATTGAGTTTATTGTTTTAGAGTCTTAGCTCTGCTGTTTCCTGGAAGCATGGCCATCAGAGAAGCACTACCAGCTGCCACCGCAGACTCCTGAAGCACCTGTGGAATAGCAAATAGCTAGACTGTCCCTGAAAAAGTGCCAGTTTTCTTCTCTCTCCCAACCTCCCCTGCACATTATAACAAGCAGACTTATAGCACATTCTTTTTAGTTTGATGGGTATAGTGTTCTCTTCTTCTTACTGTATGAAATTTAAATATATATGTACATGAGAAAAAAAATCCTCTCTTTAGACAGATAAACTGAACCCATCTCAGTATCTGAGAAAGGATTTAGATCTCAGAGCCCACTACAAAACAGCCCTCAGAAATCAAGGATAATTAAGCAGTTTTTGAATCCAATGGGAAAGAGTAGGAGCAAATGGGTAACTGGGAACTGGCATTTGTGGCTTATAATTCCAACCCTTATGGTGTAAAGGAAAATGCACATACTCTATTAGGGTCTATTTTCAATTGATCATTGTCTCTTTTCAGTTGTTTCATTTAGAAGCCTTGTAATTAACCTTCACCCAGAGGTTTCATGTGCTGAAATGGATGGCATATTTTTGGCTGTGTTGTTTGAAGAGTAGAATGAGATCAATATAGTCAATAAGATTAAAATAGAATGTGTTCAAATTGTTCAATGTAATTGGACACATTTGACATATCTTAGCATATTAAAGATGAGATTGAGGAAATAAGTTAATTTCAATTTATAATAATAATGACAGAGAACACTAAGTGAAAAACAAGCTACCCAAGGGGAAAAATCCTGCAGAGCTTTCTTTTTTCTCACTAAATTGAGGTGACAATTGTGCTAGGATTTCCATTTCACTTGTTATCACTATCATCACTATCACTGGGTCACCTTGTCATACATCACATTAGTTACACACATTTCTGTAGAAATTGCAATAATCAGTATACAGTCAGACAAGTTTCAATGTCATCTCTCCAAAATGTCTATTGATAAGATGGAAGCAATGCAATATATGAGCCAGGATTAGAATCTTCAGAGTTTTATCAATAAGTTTTTTTTGAAAAAAGACATACTTTATATTTCTAATCAAATTTTATTTTTTTCATTATTCAAGATTACTTTAGATATAAGCAATAGCCATGAAAGTGACTACTAATAACTAGTGATGCTGATAAACATTAAAGACATCTTCTGTACAACTTGTCCATATAGGTAGTGGAAGTGAGGCTATTTCATAATTTTACATGTGAATGAAAAAAGATGCCCACTGATTCATGGCCCCTTGGACATTTTCCAACTGTGGATATATTTTGGTAAGGTCAAATTCACTAATCTGTTTCTTCTGTTCTCTCTTTAATCTATCACTTGGAAAAAGGTGGTAAAAATTATCATGTTAGGAGCTGGGGTTGTAGCTCAGTAGTTGAATGCTTGCCTTGCATGTGTGGGGCACTGGTTTGATCCTCAGCACCACATAAATAAATAAAACAATGATATTGTGTCCATCTATAACTGAAAAAAAAAACATGTCAGTAAACAAATTTCATGAGCTAACATTATGCCCATTCATGAATTTTGCAAGATAATTTTCTCTTTGTCACTTAAAAGGTAGCACCAAGAATGATGCATTGGAGATACTGGGAAGATAGCTACTTGCCTACCATGCATGAAAACCAGGGTTAAACCCCCAGCATTACATAAAAATGAATAAATAAACAAACAAAAAATTTAAAAAGAGATAAAGAATGATGCAAAGAAAAGAGGGGGAAAAAGAGATAATATAAAGGAAAAAAATATTAATATATAAAATTGTTATGTGTATAATTTGGAAACAATCACCTTCAAAAGAAGGAGACATTTCCATATAAAGTATCATGTCCTTAAACAATTAAATTATTTTTGCTATTTTATAAAATATGACACAAGCCAAGAAAGAAAGAAAGAATGAAAGAAAGAAAGACATACAATTTTAGAATTTACTCACTTTTCTGTTATTAGAATAAGCTAGTTTTGAGTTATTAATAGATTCAAACAGCTTTTACTAGTATCACTCCAAAGTCACAATGTGTTGACACATTATGTATTTTCTAACACATTTGGAATGCTAGGCTTCCCTAGTGAATCTCAGTATCTCAGAGGATGAAAACAAAATCTGAACACTGTCAGAAACATCCAAATGTGCTCTAATTTAGGTACTCAGTGGACTAACCCAATTGTCTTGAGATGTCCATTATATGAGAGGAGATAAAATTTTATTATTTTAGTTTATACTTCTCATTATTTATATTTTCATTTTGGAATATTGTCATTCCTAGTAATAACTCTTGTTTCCTACATCATATCTCCAAAAGAAGTTAGAAAGAAAAAAATATTAAATCATTATATATCATATACATGTATTAATATTAAAAAGTGCCAAAATTTTTTTGTGTGCTTATTTTCATCATTTTTCCCTAAAAAATGCACATATAGAGAAAATGTTTAAAATATGCGTATCATTAAATAGCTTTTGAACATTTAATTTTAGTAGGTATATTCTAGCCAATATTTGGAGTTGATAATTTTTTAAATATTTATTTTTAGTTGGACACAATACCTTTAATTAATTAATTAATTAATTTACTTATTTATTTTCATGTGGTGCTGAGTATCAAACCCAGCACCTTGCACATGCTAGGTGAGCACTCTACCACTCGCATAGCCACAACCCCAGCCCTTTGGAGTTGATATTTCTATTGTTTAAATGTTTGAATTGTTTCTATCTTATTGCATTCATGGTTGCCAAATACAACGATGTGCATAACATGTTGTCTCTATTGATGATTACTTCCTTAGTAGAGTTTCCTTTAAATGAAGTAACATAATCTAAATGGCTGATGTTTTTAAAAGCCACATATATACTAGTTTCCTTTTATCTGCAGAGGCTACATTCCATGATGTGAGTGGATGACATCAACCTGGCATAGTATCAAAGTAGATATACTATGTTGTTTCCTATATCTGTGTTCCTGTGATAATTTTAATTTATAAACTAGTCACAGGAAGACTGACAACATTAACCAATAGTAAGTAGGGTGATTATAATTGAATGAAACATCATCTTAACCTTGGACTTCCCAGCCCTCCAGAACCATGAAAAGTACAAGTTGCTTGTGTTTGCTCCGTCTATGGCATTTTGTTTTTGCAGCCTGAGCTGGGTAAGGCTTAATAGAAAATTGTATGACAAACTGTCAGTTTAATAACTACTACTCATTTATGAATGAGTCTTTATTTTATTTATTTGTGATTATTTCTAACTTATATTAGTTGTTGCATCTTTTTTTGTTGGGTACATTTTGTAATAGTGTAACAAAATGCCATGAAGTAGGTAATTTATATAGAGCAGAAATTCATTTACTCACTGTTTTGAAGGCTGAAAAGTCAAATATCAATATGCCATCAGGTGTTTGTTAAGGGTCAGATGTTGGCTTTCAATGATGTCTTGAGTACTGTTTCTCACATGGCAGCAAAGAAGAAAGAGAACCAATTCCCACAAAGCCCTTCTTATAATAGCATCAAATCTTTCATGGAGGTAGAGTCTTCATGACTGAAATACTTCCCATAAGGTGTCACTTTCCAAAAGTATTAAACTTGGAATTAACACATAAATATTAGGAGACATATGTAAACATTAATCCCTGATGACTCATTTTCACAGGGTCCACTATTGTAATTTGAATCACATCTATGTTTTTATGTGAGACAGGACAATGTATTACAATTTGTTCTTCCATTCTAAACTGTCTTTGCTGTTGTTAACACTCATTTAATTTTTCCATAAGAATTTAGAAATATATATGTATAAATGAATAGTAAATGTTCTAATTGCAATGACAATATATATTTTGTTGTTATTTGCTAAATTTTATGATCTTAGAGAAGAGAAAACTTAAGCATTTTAATTGTAAAACAAACTCTATAAAATTCTTATAATTATTTATACATAAATAATATTCCTAAAGTTACTGATTTCTTATTACCTGATTATTACATCACATTCAATAAAAGGCTTATATTTATAATTTATTGTAGAAATTAGAGACAGAGAGTAAACCAGAGTAATTTGTCCCTTCCAGCCAGTATTGTAGAAGACTCTATTAAATAATATTTGTAGCAAAAAATGATTAAAGTCGATCATGCCTGCTACCCAAGTAGGAACATTAGTAATTCATTTAATTAAATAGAAATGGTAAAAACAGGAAGAAAACTTCAAGATTAATTACTTAGAATAAAAAAAGTGTGTATGAGTGTTGGCAAAAATAATATATACTGTATCTGATCTTTCCTAATATTACTGAGAGCAAGTTTCAAGAGGTCTCAATATGTCTAGTAAACATCACACATCCACTCTCTTAGTAAGAAACATAGATAAGAGCACTACATTGGATAAATGGTTTTAAGGTTTTTTGTGTTATCTACAGTGTTTTAAAAAGCATAATCAACACATATGACTCCTGCTTTAATTAGTGCTAATTTCTAGCTGAGAAAATATTAGAAATAATTATCTGCATAATGTCACTAGTTTTATATATAATAAGTAATGAGAGGGGGGTGCTTTACCCAACACTTATGAAACACTCATTTAATATTAATGAATGCTTTTCAAGTACACTGAGTCTTTGAAATATCCAGCTTCCATATTTGTGTTATTTAAAAATGCATTTACTATACAACTTAAATAAAAGCAATGATCATGTCATTATCTGTGAATGAAATGTCTCAAGCTAGAGGTAAACTACGATTTCTTCCTGTAATATCACATACACATAGTTCTATTTACACAATAATATTTTAACATGGTTTCTTGTTTGCATAGTTCATTGAAAATACAGGTCTATTTAACTGGATACATAAATTTTATTTCAATTAATAAAGGATCACTCAACTGGTTAAAAAACAGTTAAAAATTAAATATGTCAAATGAACATTAATGTACATACTCCAAAGCTTTCTTTTCTTTTTCATTTTCTTGTTTGGATTATGAATCTGATTTTGTGGAAATAATTTGTAATCCCATGCATGACAAAATGGCCATTCTCTGAGTCTTATTATTAAGAAACTTTATAAGAATAGCCAAACTTGAAGTTCACTGATTTTCTAAGACCATTATTTATAGAATCAATTTGTGAATGATGTTATTATGTTGTCAACATAAGTTTCACAGAGGAAAATAAACGCAGTTTTCTGTAAAAATATCATAGAGTACAATGTTCTTGATATATAATTTAATTCTTATCCATTTCAAAAGTAGCATTATTCACATATACCATGGCAGAATTTTGAACTGTATGATGTTTCATTATAACAGTAATAATTGTAAATAACAGATAAATAATAGTAGTCCACATTACTGTTAATCAAGATGATGCTCTAAGAGTGTATTTAGGTACAATTACCAAAGACACATGCACACACACACACACACTCACACACCACATCCTGATAGTTTTAATAAATACTTAATGATTTAGCAGATAACTTGCTGAATGCATCAATAAGGAAAATATTTTTATAATATATCACCAATACTTAAGCATAAATCAGAGCAAGGGGGTGAGGTTTCAAAACTTCTGACCTTCCAGCTGGCAGAAAATAGAGAACAGAGAAAAGATTCCATGTGAAATAATGGTAAAAAATTCCATTTCAAGCACAAAGCAAAACAAGAATCCCTATTCTAAACCAGCATCAAGAGCAAGCATTATTATTGAGAAGAAATTTGAAACAGCAGCTGTTTGCTCATGGCTTTCTGAGACTTTTAATTATTTGGGGTCTTGGGAAATGTGGAGCCTGAGACAAACCACCATGAGGGCGTGGTGATCAAAACTACAGATATACAAAGATCCAATGTTTTCTTCCATATATGGAAGCTAACTCAAAACAAGTGGAGAGAGGATAAGAAAAGAATTGAAGAAGAATCAATGGAGTAGACAAAGGGGAATGAAGGGAAGGCAGTAGCAGGATAGGGAAAGACAGTGGAATGAATCTGACATAACTTTCCTTTATACATATATGAATTTACCACAGTGAACCTCACCATCATGTACATCCACAAGGCACTAATTAAAAAAAAAACTATAAGTAAACAGCAGAAAAATCAGTAGAGGGAAGGAAACAGGGAGATGAAGCAGGAACGGGAAGAGGAAGTACTAGAGATTAGATGAGAACAAATATTTTTATGCTTTTAAAATTATGTAAAAATAAATTATATTGTCTTGTATAACTTAAAAGAATCAATAAACAAAAAACTATAGATATACAATATTTATAAGTGAAAAAGTTCCCAAGACAATTTTGGAGCATTATACACATGGGTTGCTTGAAGCCATTGCCAAGATTTCTAGACACAGATAGAAAAACACAAAGAAACACAGATGCAAAAGGGACAATTAATTTACCTCTACAATAAATCACAGCCACATTTTTTTGTGGGGGATTGGTACCAGAGATTGAACCCAGGGATGCTTAACCACTGAGATACATCCTCAGACCTTTTAACTTATTTATTTATCTATTTTTTTTTTATTTTGAGGCTGGTTGTCACTAAGTTACTTAGGCCCTTGCTGAATTGCTGATTCTGACTTTGAACTCAAAAACCTGCCTCAGATTCTGGCTTTGAACTCACAAACCTGGCTGCTGGGATTACAGGAATGTGACACCCTGCCCAACTCACAGCTATATATTCTGAAACACATGAATGATGGGCAATGAAAGAAATTCTAAATATAGAGTTTACACCCAGTGAAATTAAAATTAGAATGACACAAAATCTGTTTTTATTAATGTATAATTGTTAATTTTTAAAATGAGTGAACAAGCTCAAGAAAGCATAATACGAATAAAATGATATTATAAAATAAAAACACAAAAGAAATGAAAGATATAACATATATAACACATTTTAAATGAATTCAGACACCATAGTGAGGTTAGGGCTATACAATGTGTGTGTTTAAAAGAAAACTGGGAGTGCTAAGATAAATATGATAAGAATTTAGTAGACTGAACAATGAGAGTAGAGATATTGTAGCAGAAATTACCACAAAATTTTAGAATTCAGAAAATGAGTCCTCAAATTGAAGAACCAATCTAATTCATTCTGAGTTCTAGATTGAGTCAGTGGGGAAGTTTTCAAATTACTATTTCAGAAGTATCGAAATATCTCAGACATGTATCACAAGTATTAAATCCTTTTCTTTAATGTGGAGGTAGAGCAGATTTCATAAGATGTGCTGAGAGTATAATCACTGCTGTTGCAACCTATTCTGCTGTCTGTTTCAAACAGCAAATTCCATCTTCTCACTTTCAGAACAAACAGATTCCAAATACGTTAGACATTATAATTCAATTTGTCAAAGACCATTTCATCTGAATACAGTTATCATTAGATAGTGAAAGTGAGGCTATTAGTGGCCCTGCCAGTTGAAATTTATCCTGTTCAAGGAAGAGGAAAATGTAGTTTGGAGAAAAAAGAAAAAAAATAAATCTGCTAGGAAAAAAAAAATACATGTTTGTTGTAATTTGTCAAGCCACACTCTTCACATATCTAAATAACCCTTTTTTATACTTGAATGATTTAAGCATACTGTAAAACTTTAATCACTATTTAGAGCCACTAGAAGGATTTTTATAAAGATAGCAGTAACCAAGAGTAAATAATGCTCATGTGGCCTAAGGAATTTAATAAAACTTACCAAGGAAATCAGCTTCACAGAAGACAGTACTCAAGGCTGCAAGAGCCTTTGACTTTCTTTTCTATCCTTGTGATAGGAAAAAAAATCCATTAGTGTTTCATTCCCTTCTAATATTGTAGGCAGTTCAGATTGTGCAATGTTTGGCAAGGGGAGAAAGTAAGGAAAAAAAGGCAGAAAACTAATCAAGTGACTATCTTAAAATACTTTGTATTAAATATGTATTGTAAATCAAAACTTTCATCTTTGTTTGCATTGATATATCCCCTTGGAAGATACATATTTTAGATGATGAAACTAAATTGAAGAAAAATGTTAAAATTACAAACAAAAGATTATACATCAGATTTGTAAACAATTATATTTAAGGATGGGGAGGTAACTCAACAGGAAAAGAGAATTTCAAAGGAACCCACAGCTATGTTTTTTTTCTTATCCCTAAAATGCTGACAGCACCAAAAATATACCTGGGAACATCACTTAGTACAGCTGGCAAAAAGCAAGGGAACAGATATTTAAGTGGCAAACAGTGGAAGGTCACACACTCATAATTGCACATGCATATGCTGGAAGTCACCAGGGTGTCTGGAGAAACAGAGAAAGTTCAGCTGAGCTAATACAAGAAAAAAAAAATGTACAGAGACACATCCTTTAGCCTGGAATATCAAGATAATATATTCACCAGTTCCTGTTTTTAATTGGTTTGTTCTCACTAGCAGAGGATAGAATGCAAAAACTGATATTTTCCCTTATGTAGTATTATTTGCAATGCACAAGGGTCACATTATACTTAAACTGGGTACTATTAATTTAATCTTTGTCATAGAGAAATATATTTCATGTGTTTAAGTTACTTGCATAATAATTGTGCTGTTTTTAATGAATAAATTTTCAGTCTTTTTAACTGTGAAGGGTATGGGTTCCCTGTAACTGATCAGATTCACAAATGGACAGGGAACCAGTACCTTCACAAAGTTAAAAGACTGAAAATTTATTCATTAAAAACAGCACAATTATTATGCAAAGTAACTTAAACACATGTAATATGTTGCAAAATAATATACAGTCTGGAGGAAAAAGCATATGAGTCCATGTGGCATTGTAATACTACATAAGGAAAATATCAGTTTTTTGCATTGAGTCTCTTATGCTTAAATCTCTTTAGATTTTGTATGTAATACTCAGCATCTGTTTATTTGTAGTGTTTTACACAGCCATAGAATGCAATAATTTTTTTTTTTCAAATTAGTGGACATATATACTCCAGCTTACCCTGAAGCAGGACAATTATCATCTCCTGGGAGTTATATCCTACATTTATACCGTATTATTGAATACATCATTAGCTTGCTCATGTGAAGTAAATATAAAGATAACTTAGCCACTGGCAGTGGTTCCTATGGATGCCCAGCCCATTCTGAGCATGACACTAAGGCTTGGGAGTCAGGGCTGGCTCCCAAGACAACCCATTCCTCCAATGCATGTGCTCATTGATGCTGTGGATCATTTAAAGGATCAGCAGAGGAAGTTCTAGGACAAATCTCTTCTGAGACTGTTGCTTCTGTTGCTACTCTACTTGGAAACACACACACTTCTTGGGCAATCTAGGAATATCCCAACTGACATCTAAAAGTATATTTATTTCTGGATTGAATGCTTTGTTAACTTCAGCAGTTTTGATACACAGACATAATTTAGTGAGCAAATTATAGTTCCCTCCCTCCTGGGACTTACAACTTATTGAAGGTGAAATTAAGGATAGAGAATAAAGGCAAACAAAAATAAACAAAATAAAGAATGACGATTCTACTCTTTCTAACTCATATCTCATTATAAATATTGATATGAATAGTTCAATATTAGTTCCTATTTTACCATGAACATGCACAGAAATTCTTCTGTGGAAAGCTACCCTATTAAACGGGTCAAAAAGCTTAGACTCACCATTTCTCTCTTGATGCCCAAGTATGATCAATAAATTACAGCCTAGAGCCAAGTCAGACTCCTAAGTATCTCTTCAATCTAGATTTATTTTTCTCCATAACCTTCATATTAGCTCAAGTGTCATGAATTGGAACACTAGTTCACCACTAAAAAGTGAGATTCCACACTGATTACTGTGAAGAATCCTGTAAATAAAGAAAGAAGTGACCCCAACTGTGTACTTCTATGTTATCAACCAGGACAGTTGCTGTTCAAGGAGGGAGGGCTCTAATGGTAGACTGACTATTGGCTCCTCTGAGACAGATGGCTCAGCCAGACATCTTTTTGCTTTTTTTTCTTTTTTTAAAATCTGAACAGAATCAGAACAATACATTTAAGTCTTACGATATTTTGTAAGCTAAAAAAAATATTTTATAAGCTGTAGGAGTTCAATATTCTGAATGTTAGAGCATGATGACTACTTCAATGTTTATGTCTTGAAAAGGGAGTTTTATCAAAAGCCAGAGCACATTTATTTCAGCTTATTTTTCTCTAGGTCCTTGTGATGTAATTAGAATGGAATCATGAAGGTGAAGTTGAAAACTATTAAGGTTTCCTATCCAACTGATGAAAAAAATACTGTGTAATCCTTGTCTTATTTTGTATTTTAAGTTAAAATGTTCTCAAAAATTGTTTTAGTTTGTAAGTGGTAGTTTTGTGAGGACAAGCATTTGTTGTTGTTGTTTTATTTGTCTTTTCACCCTCAGAAAAATACCAGTCACATGACAGGTGAATAATCAATGTACATTGAATGAATAAATATACACATAAATATATTTTCTGTTTTTCTTTCATTAGAGATAAATCATAACCTTCTGAGGATATTTGGTTTTTTACATTGGTTTTCACTTTCTTTCATTTTTTTCCACTTACCTAAAAATGAGAAGATTAGGAAGAATGCTTGAGGAAATATAGGGTAAAACAACCAACTTTCTGAGTTTATAAAATCCAGATTGCTTAAGAATTCTTTTAGACACTATTAACAAACGTTCAACTGAGAAACTAAATAACAACAAAATTATTTTTTTATAAAGCTGAAAATAAACAGTGATATATTCTTCAGCCATGGCTAACTAGGTGCTCTCTGCTCATGACCTTAGGGTCTGGCTTTTTTTCTCTCAGGCAAACTTCTGCATATCAATTTAAGATGTCCACTGGCATCTCCAAACTTGGATGTCATTATAGGTTCAGTTCCACTGGAAGAACAAGCATGCTTCCTATACACCACTCTACTAAAAGTCCCCAGGAAATAATAGCAGGTCTTAATGCAGTTTCAGTATGTATCCCAGAGCCAAACACCAGACTGCTAACCAGGGTTTCTTTCAGATCTTTGGGCTGAAGGCCAACAGTTGAGGAAAAGTCAGCTCCACCCACAAGCTTGGAGGACAACAAAATATTGCCAACCACTTAGTACCTGCAGCCCCACAAATTTTTATCTCTGTTTATTCTCATGTGACATCCCATATCCTTTCCTCTCCAGTTCTTCATTCTCTTGTCTTAAAACTAAATTACTTTTATATTTTCCCCTCAAATATATCAGAGCTTGTTCACTCCTGAAGGCATTACTGCATGCTTTTCTCTCTCTAGGCTACCCTTCCTTCTTTCCTCTTCATCCTGGTGAGTTCATATTCAGCAAGCAGCCTTCTGTTTAGCAATGACTTCCTAGGTTTGTGAAAACCCATTGATACATTGCTCCCTTAAGAAAATGTATGTGCTTCTTTTCAAATTTTTTATTATTTTAATTACTTGCTTTCTAAACACTTGTGGACTTTGGATCTCTTTAACCTTCAGGAAGACAGCATCCTAGATTGGCATCCTCCATACTGCTACTCCAGGATATGACTTGTTATCTGGCACAAGGTATGTGACATTAAAAGTATGCACTAAGGAGTCAAAGAAAGCAGGGAAAAGAAACAAATGGATTAACTAAATATCTAATAGCTGATTCACATAGAGGGGGAAAAACTTCCTAAATAAAAGGCTAGATAGTAAATATTTTAGACTTTGCAGCCACACAGTTTCCATGACATATTTTTTTAGATTTTGTTCTTTGTGTGTCTGTGTGTCTGCCTGTTGATCTTTTTATAGTCATTCAGATTATCAGCCAGATGTGTCCTGTGAATCATGCTTTGCTGACCTCTGCAATAGCATACTGGTAGTTTTCATGATTTGTGCGACTGCAGAGCGTGAGATGCTAACACCAACTCTTTCACCTTTTGCTTTGCTTTTGTTTCTGAGTGCTTAACTTTCTACTCTGCATGAACATATTTTTTTCCAGCACTCAATCCAGAATCATATTGTTGTTTTCTCTTCTCAAACCTGTTTGGTACCAACTTTTTCTCCCTATAAACTGCCTGTACATTTCTTCTAATCTCCTGCTGTTGGTGCCACACTGTGCCTTTTTCATTTGTTAGCCAAGTGCACCTGCTGCCCTGGCTTCTTATTACTGTTTCAAATTTTTATGCTGCATCATCATGACTTCTGCTTTCTGAAATGCACAGTATAATATTTCAATAGAAGGAGAAATTTTATTTAAAATAAACTGAGTAAAGCAGACATTCCTAGATTCTGACACCAGGAAAATAGCACACCATCTGCCCTCCATAAGGACCTTTTGCCTGAGGGACATAACTGTTTCACCCAGGTAAGCTCCTACAAATGTAGAAATTGTACAGCCACCTACAAATTCTGTTTGCCATTCTAGACCCTCTGTCCTTTTGCTGCCCTCAATTCCATGCTTCATTTTTAATACACTTTTCTCCCATTATATATATTTTAACATCACTTCCCCTGGAAAACAACCTCCACTAGTCTTCTGAATGGGAAACAGAACACCTTAACCATTAATTCCTCATGCCCTCGGTTTCTCAGTGTAAATTATGAGATTTTTTTTTAAAGAAAAACTTGTGCATTCTATTTACTGATGCTATATACTTAAAGAGTAATAAGGCAGCAACTATGTATATGTACATATAGGTATTTTAAATTACATTCTCTTGCATGCAAAATTTACAGAACTATGTGAGGATAAAAAAAGGAACTTCATGAAGGCACTCAAGAACCTCAAATAAAGTATAGCAAAAATAAGTTGTTTCCTAAAATTTACCACAGATGTTTATAAATAATGCATAATTTCAACATGACAAATGCTACATTAAAATAAACTTAACATACAATAAAAATGCAGAGATCTAAATTTGATAAGTGTCTATAAATGCAAGCATTTTTGTAAGGAATACTACAATTAAAACAAAACATATCAACCCCTGAAAAACACTTTATCATATCTATCTGTTATTAGTCCTTGATCGCTTTTAAGTAAGCACTATATTCATTTCTAACTCCATTTATATTACTTATCTTGCTCCTGAACTTTATACAAATTGAATCACTTACTATGATGTTCTCTTCACATACTCTAATGATCTTATTGCTATTATAGTATCTTTTAAATTAATGCCTTTTGTATTTGCATAAAGAGTTCCATTCATTTTCATTGCAAAGGATCATTTCATTGTATAAATAATGGTAATGATATACCACAACTAGTTAATTCATTGTCCTATTAACTGAGATTAAGTTTTTAGGTTTTGTCTGTTATTGATAAAGCTCATATGTCTATTCATATATAAGCTTTTTGATAGATACCAGTTTCTGCTTAGTTAAATTCCTAGATGTGTTTACTTCATTATAAGTTAGGTTATTTATTTGATAAAGTATTGCCAAGCATTTCTCAAGTTGCCACAATGTTCCACATATGCTTCAGCAACCCACGTGAAATCCAGCAGCACCAGTCCTCAAAGTCTTTGGTGTTCAGAGTGTTTTTAAATTAACGTTTTCACTGGCTATGAATTAGCTTGATTTGCATGTTTCTGACATCTGATTATTTTGAGAACTCATTCAGCTGCTTATTGGCTTTCATATACTCTTCTTTGGAAAAATGTCAGTTTCCTCTTTTGACCAATTTTATTGTGTGTTATCATTATTATTGTTATTATTGGTTTATAGAGAATCTTTACATAACTTGAACATAGGTAACTTTGTTTATATCTTGGTTTATTTGTTCATTTACTTAAATGAGTCTTTTAAATAGCAGTGAATAATTTTCTCACATAAGATTTTACTGTTCAATAACTTGGGATATATAGAATGGAAACAATAGTACAAATGCTCCCATAAAATTCACGCTTAGTTTCCCTACATCAACACATTACAGCAGTATTTTTATTTGTTGTAACTAATGAACCAATACCAGTAAACTAGTCTTAATTAAGAGTCACTTTTTTTCAGGTTTCCTTTCTTCTCACCTAACATAATTTTCTGTTTTAGGATCCCATCAGTGATTCTGTATTGTCTTCAGTTGCTGTGTATCTTTAGGCTCCCCTTGGTTGTGATAGATTCATAGGTATATTTAATGACTATGACTGTTTTTAAAAAAATGCTGGTTCAGGATTTGGTAGAATCTCCTCCATATGGTATTTAAGATTTTTGTGGTTATTAGACTGATTTGTGAAAAAAAAAAAAAAAAATATATATATATATATATATATATATATATATATATATATATATATATATATATATATATATATATAAAGTATAGAGCCAATGTGCCACTTTCGCCAAATCATTGAGTACATACTTCAACAGGACTTATTACTTGATACTGCCCTTGAAGGCCTGTCTGATGTAATCAGTTACATAGTTCCTCCACTATAAATTTATTCACCTCAAGCTCCCCTGATCCACATAGTTTATGGATGAAATGTAAATACATATTTTTTTGGAAGAGAAACACTATGCATAGTCCAAACTTAAGGAGTAGAGAAATGGCACACCACCAGAAAGGCAGAGAATCTATGCAAATTATTTGAAATTCGTTGACATTATTTATTTGTTCAACAGCTTAACATGATGGACTAAAGGACATGTTATTAATACTTTGAATTATAAGACAGTAATATTTTTTTGGAATTTGTTGATCGAGATATAACTCTGGCTACTGGGAGTTCTTTCAGTTGGTTCCATGTGTTCCTTTGACATAACCCAGTATTTAGTTGGTATGTGTGACTTATTTATTAATATATTACAAATAGGCTTTACTTTTGGAGCAGTTTTGCAACTCATACAAAGACTTCCCATATTTCTTCTTTAGCTTTTTATATAGAATGTACTAACATTTTGCATTAGTTTTGTGTATCTATTACATTTGATTAGTAGGTACTGATGTATTATTACTGAGCCCATAGCATATATGAGAATCCATTCATTGTGTTATGCAGCTATCTGGTTGCTGAAAAGTACATAATGTAATGTGTCTGCAATTATAGTCTGATCCAGAATAATTTCACTGCCCCAAACATCTTTTGTGCTCCATCTATTTGCATTTCACTCTGTTTGCATCAAATTTTTGGAAACCAGTAATTATTCTCCTGTCTATATAGTTTTGTATTTTCCTGAATATATTTTAAATGATGTTTTCAGACTGTTTATTTCACCTAACAATATGTATTTACATTTCATCCATAACTCTTTTATGACTTGACAACTCAGAGTATTCAACTGTATGGGCATACCATAATTATCTTATTCTTACACCTATTGAAAAACATTTCCATTGCTTCAAATTTTGGCAGTTATGGTTACAAATAAGTTTTGTATGATTTCCATGTAAGTTTTTTTTGTGTAGACATAAATATTCAAATCATGCAGGTAAATACCTAGAAGAACAATTGCTAGATCATGTGTTAGGACTGTGTTGTGTTTAGGTCTGTGAGAAACTGTAAGTTGCCTTCCAAAGTGACTGGAATTTTACTTTCCAATCAGCAATGAAGGAGAACTCCTATAGTTGCATATCTTTACAAACATTTAATGTGTGTGGTTTGGATTTCAGCTGTTGTATCAGATTTGCACTAGCATTTCAATGATCCTTTAGTTTTCAATTTCATAATAACATAATATTAAGCAAATTTTAATATGCACACACACAAACACACATGTGCATACTAGATTTATGTGTCTTGTCTATCTCTAAGCACTTCTTTACTTTCTCGCTATATAGGATACCTTATCTTCTTTGTATATATTACCTGTCCCAATATTAGAATCAGGCATTTTGCCAATGAATTCTTCATTTAAAGATGGTTTTGGAAACCAAGATCTCTGTGTTGGGTATTATTGTTTACAATAAAGATTCAATAATTTCTAAGCCATTTTTACAGCGAGAGCAAGGAAAGTTGATGTATATGCCAAATCATGTATTTCCATGCCTTAGTCCATTTTCTCCCACCATAACAGAGTATTAGAAACTGTGTATTTATATGCAATAGAGGTTTATTTGATTTAAAGCTCTGGATATTATAAATTCCAAGAATACCACAAGGTATCTGTCAAGAGCCCTCAGGCTACATCATAGCATAGTGGAAGGGCAGGAGATCACTCATGAGACAGAGAACAGGGCAAGTGTATTCTTTTATTTGAAGCCCTTTCTCATGATGACATTCATTTATTGAATACAGAGTCCTTATGACATAATCACCTCTTAAACGCTCCACCTCTCAACACAATTGAAATGGCAATTAAATTTCAACATAATATTTGGAGTGAACATTCAAACTATACCAACACAAATCATACACACACATACTCACACACACACACACACACACACACACAAATTTCAATATATAGTTTTCTATACATATATTAAGCTAAACATGAATGAATATTGATGCTTTCTACTCTCATCCACTACCATATGAGTCATATTGACATTCTCAAGTTGAAATTCCTACATGATCATTAAGAAACTGAGATCCCACAATCCATTGACAACATATCTATTTATTCAATTGCAGTATACAGGTAGAGGAATAACAAGTTTATTATCATTTATTCCCATAGAAAATAAATGTATCAACTAGAATACAGTGCTTATGCACAACTTATTTTCTCCTTAGTCATATAGACTCCACTGATTTCCAAATTCCTTAAATCAGAACTTCTATCCTTATTTCCTTCAGTGAGGTTGTTTCATATATTGGTAATACAATTAGATTCTTCATTCTATAGAATGGATCCTATTCTCAGATGCTTCGACCTGCTAAAGAAATTTAGAAGTTCCTGTATAGAAACATTTTACTTTTCATCTTGTAATTTTTTATGGGTTTTAACAATTGCAAAGTGTCTTATCACCACTGTCTTCTTATATAGTAGCATCACGCCTACTCTCCTCCTAACAACTGCTATTTTACTTTCTCTGTAATTTACCATGTTTCAGAATATTGTAGAGTTGTCACGCAGATTACAAGACATATTCATATTCTAGATATTAATCCCCTATCACAAATTACTTCTTTCATTTATCCATAGCTAGTTAAGATTCATCCAAGTCTTCTATGGCTTGATAGTTCAATTCTTATTACCAAATACTATGCAACTGTAATAACACATCATAATTTGCAAGTAGAGCATTTGCCTGCTGTTTTGGGATAAAGTATTATACAATTGTCAATTAAGTCAGATGAGTGATAGTGCTGTTGAGGTCAATTGTATCTTTACTGATGTTGTCTCTATGTTCTCACCTCTGACAGAAGTCTGTTTAGGCTCCTTATTATAGTAGTGACTGTCTTTATTTCTATACCAGTTCTATTAGTTTAAATGTATTTTAATGTTCTGTTTTTTGTTTCATAAGTGATTAGGATTGCTAAATCATCTTAAAGAAATGGGTTTCTTATATAAATATCTAATATTATTGTTATTATTTTTTACTTTTGAATTCAACTTTCTCAAGTAATCAATTTAAAATTTAATCTCATCCTAAAATACTCTCCAATAGGACACAGAATTAACCACCATAAGATGAACTTCAATTGTATTTGCTAAATCTCTTAAGCAATCTTACATAACAATCTTTAGTGTGATATCTCTTTACATCACAAACCCAGGACTTAGAACAGAATATCTTGATAGACATTTTTAGATTTGTGTATACCACATGTTTTAAAGTTGTTTTCTGTTAACTCTAATATAATGTCATCTCTATTTCATTTTTCTAGCATCTATGTTGTGTCTATTTTAATGTATTTTACCTGCTTTTTCTTTTTATTGATGATATTTCCTTTTGCTTCAGTCTAGTTAGTTTTCACTATAAATTGTGAATGGTATGTTATAGAGGCTTGGAATGATTATTTGCATCATTGATTATCTCAAACATTATTTGAAATGTTTATTTTTGCTCTAGTATATAATGGATCACTGGAAGTCATTTTGAATACATGGAAGTTTGGTATTATCCTTTGTTCCCTGTTTGGGGAAAGTCCTTTTGTCCATCAGTGTAGTCATAATTTGAAGACATGGCTACACTAGGTCTTAAATGATAAAATTTGACTTCTTACCAAATGATTTTTATTTTTAAAATTTATTCCTACTATAACATCTACAATGTTTTATTTATTTATTTACTTACTTACTTACATTTATTGGTTCTTTTTAGTTACATATTACATCAAAATCCATTTTGACACAATTATACAAGCTTCGAATATATCTTATTCTTGTTAGAGTCCAATCTTATGGATGTACATGGTGGTGAGATTCACTGTATTTTTTTCATATATGTAGATGGGAAAAACTATGTGAGATTCTTACCATGTAACTTCTAACAGTTAGGGACTGAAACTTCATACTCAATCTCTCCTTGACTCTCCTACAATTCAGCTCCTTTTGCCTTCCAGTTGTTGCTTTCTATTGGGATAAGTCTCTTTTCATAGGAGTAGGACAGAATTTATTTAAAATTATGAAATTCATTATTAAATACCACAGAGTCAGAGGGCTGGGTTATGTGATGATCATTTCTATTTTTTCATACTGCTTTCTAGAGTGGTGATGCTAAGTTATAGTCCAACCAAAGATGTAAGAGTGTACCTTTATCACCACATCCTTGAAAACATATGTTATAGTTCCTGCTCTTATTAACTGATAATCTGTTTGGAGTGAGATGAAATTTTAGTGTATTTTGATTTGCATTTCCTTAATTATGAGATAGTTTTTTTTTCATATATTTCTTGGTCATTTATGTTCCTTCTTATGAGAAGTTTCTGTTTTGTCCTTTTGCCCTTTTGTTGATTGGCCTATTTGGTTTCTGGGTATTGAGTATTTTGAGTTCTTTTTATATTCTAGATATTAATTCCCTATCAGAGGAGTAGGTAGTAATGATTTTCTCTCATTCCATAGGATCTCTATTCACTCTCTTAATTATTTTCTTTGCTGTGCAGAAGCGTTTTAATTTGATGGCATCCCACTTATTGATTCTTGGTTTTATTCCTAGAGCTTTGGGGTCTTGTGGAGGAAGTAAGTGCCAGTACATATGTGATGGAGTGAAGTATGGAACTTGCCCCCAAGGGAAGCTTTCTTCAAGGGAAGCTTTTCAATAGGAATTCCTTCTTCAATTTTCAATCCCTTTGGCAAACCAGAACCCTATCTTCCAACAACATACATTAATAAAACAGTATCTTTCTGATTGAGTTCTAGCAACTTATGACCCATCTACTGGAGTTTTCAATCAGATTAAAAATTATTGGAAGAAATTTCATCTAGTGCTATTCTCTTTTTTTTTAGGACAACATTCACCAAATTTTTCTGATTCTTTTTTTTTTCAACAGCATTGTTTCCAGTAACTTTCCATGTCCTTCACATGTTTCACTTTTTTTTTTTCATTACTTTGATTTTACATTTTGTCTGAAGTTGTAATGTCTCTGTAAGATGTGTCTCAAACTAGCGGATCATAAGCCATGTTGCTATAATCAAATGAGACCTCCCAATGATATTTAATTGAATTTACTAACAAAATATTTAGATGAAGCAGATAATATTAATTATAATTTTATCATAATTTGTCCCCAAACTTGAAATTTACACAATTTTCATATTATACTCACAATTTTCATGTTTATATACATGCATATATATATATATAGACACAGACACATGTAAACATAAACATTTTTAATAAAAATGAAATTTGTTTAAACTGCACTGTAAAGAAGATATTATAGGGTCCTTTAATTTCCATTATTCAAAATAAGTACAAATGGTCTTTGCTAATCATGCTTCCTAAACTATCCAAATTAATTATTCCTGTTAGATCTAATTAAATTTCTATTCTATGACTGTTAACACTCACTGATATTTAAAACAGGATTTAACACTACATTTCATACTTACTTTGCTTTCTCGCTTTTTGAGTCACATATATTACTCATACCACCTCAAGTTAAAAGAAAAATTCTTTAAGATAACTACAAAATGTAATTTATTTTTTAAACTGTTCATAGTGGAAGGAAAAGAGCTAAAGATCTTGAACACTCAAATAGATATTTTATACTTTGGCCTAATGTATGACTCTGATACATTTTCTAATTTGATCTAAATTTGTCCTTTGAAAAACTGTATTTGAGAAAATTCTATAGGTTATAAGCTAGTCTATTTTGTGTTGTTATTTTTTCTTGGATCATATAAATGTTCTAAATGTTCTGTTTTCAATAATCATTACCTAATTGAGTGATAACTCTATTATCTTCTTTTCCCAGTGTCCTCTGTGTACTAAAATTGAATTTGATCTGCGTTCTTTTGTTTATTTCAGCACATTTGCCAACTAATTTTAGTGCTTTTTAATAGTAATCCTAAATGATACATCCAAAATATAAATAATGGAGAATGAATTGATATTTTAGGATACAGGATATCAGATTGGCTATAACACTGTGGCTGAAATTTTTAATGTAAAATGAGTAGAGTGATGAGAAAGTATTTCTAAAACTTTAAGTTTGATTTGAGAAGCTCTCTGTTATAAATAAGTGCTTTATAAGTTTTGTGATTGCCCCAACTATGTAGCTGAAATGCACATCTTTTAATAAATATAAACATTAGAGGGAATTTTTTTAATTATTGGAAAGAAAAGAAAATCAGCTTTTCCCCAAAAAAGTCTTATACAAACCTTTCAAAAACTGAACTTTTGCATTTCAATAATTAGATTATGACCAGAGAGAAATGGGATAGTGCTTTATTTAGTCTTGCATAACAAATAAGCTTATATATCATATATTTTATTTTTATACACTGCTTTTCTCAGCATTCATAAAAGTGTGAAATAATTTGTACTAACACCATATTAAGTTAGTCCTGTGATTTAGATAAGTTGAAATCATTCATTTGATTTAGTTAAGTTGTTGTCCTAAATGCCTATGCTTTATCATATAGCTTTCTGCTCACGGCAGCCATTTTTCAATTTTTATTAGGTAAAAACAAATCTGGAAAAGTGTGTAGGCCCTGTCTTGAGAATTATAGGAATAAAAACTTATTTTGGGTAGATATGTTTGTGCTTTTTATAATGGGATACTAAAATTGCATTTTTTTTGATTAGCACATTTTTAATTCTGAAATTTTAAATCAAACACATGGATTTTCAGAGATCCAGATTACAACTATTTGAAATCATCAGGGAGATACACCAGGTTCTGATCACCAATGTGTTTTTAGTTGGTGAAAAATATGTTGGGGATAAGTGAGAAAGCGAAGGCCAGTTTTAATTTGAAGTTGTTAAAAATAGAAATTTTATCTTGATTTTATTTTTAATTCCAAGGAGAAAAAAGTATATTTTGATAATGAACATTAAACGTTGACTGGACTTTTTCTTATCTTCTTATATTTTGTTCTCATTTTTCTCTTTTCTAAAGTCATATTACTCTAAGAATGCTGATGACAAACGTGATTTTTATCAGCGGGGTTATTTGAGAAATGTTACATAATCTTATGTTCTATCTCTGAAAATCTTCAAGTAAATAAAAGATCATTTTTCCTATAGCTGTATTGTTTTGTGGACAACAGGCAGCCTGAATATCTGCATCTGAAAAAAGAAGAAGAAAAAAAGTCACTGGCATTATTTAAAAAAATAAAAAATTATAACATTTAAATTTGATTGCAGGGCTGGGGAGGTGGCTCAAGTGGTAATGCATTCGCGGGACTCTGGGTTCAATCCTCATTACCACATATAAATAAAATAAAGATGTTGTGTCCACTGAAACTAAAAAATAAATATTAAAAAATTCTCTCTCTCTTTAAACAAATAAATAAATAAATATGTTTGATTGCACATATGCTGGGTTTAATTCTGTAACACAAGTAAATTTCACATCTTGCATGTGGTGAAAATGGAATACCATACACCCCTTTTATTTCAATTAATTAGCTCAATCCTGATTATAAATTAAGTTACTTAACTCTCATAGCTGTGAAGTGGGGAAGAGTATTTTACCCATTTTACAGGTGAGACAAATGAGTTGCATAAAGAATTAATTACTTTCCCAGCATGTCATACCTACTTGGTGACAGAATCTGTATTTGTAGCCTGAAAATTTGGCTGCATTATCTGTTTTCATTCACTTCACTAAGCTTCCTAACAGTTTATGGGCCTTTCATTAAAAAGTAGCTTCAAAAATGCACAGGTTGCTAAGCATGGATAGACAAGAAGATGAACACTGAGGTGGCCATGATGTGGGTGTTGCAGAATATCCTCTTTTCCTGCTCCAACTGGGCCCTGAGGGACTTCTTAGATGCTGATTTGATCAAAGGAAAATAAAGACTGAAAATCTGTTATTTCTCAGGGTATAAGTTTCTTCCCAATTTTAACATGTATGATTTTAACATGTAATAACTGAGGTTAAGATGAAAAAAAACTTACACAGTTTACATCCTAAAGAAGGTGAAAGAAGGAGTATATTATATATACCCCTAGATATAAAGATTGGGGATTGTGTTATTGGGTAGAGGTGCACCAAGGGGCTAATCATGACATATGTGGTACCTATAGATTTTGAAGGCAGCTAAATGAAATGGAGGGAAAAGATTCATTGTCCACCAAAATTCCTATCAGTTGTTTATATCATTCAGTCTAGAGAATTCCCATCAAAGAGTTAATGGCCCTACTTCTTCACATATTTTTTTTTTAGGTAGAGCAAGTTAGCTCATGTTCAACTTATTCCCTTCTCTGCACCATTCAAATAACTAGATTAGATGCTTCTCTGAGTTCTTTTATAATGATAACCATCTAATGAAATTACCTGCTTCTTTGGAAGAAAGAACTATAAAATACTATGAACTATTTTTATTTTATTTAACCTTAATTATTTTTGTAGTCCTGGCGATAGCATGCTAGTTAAGTATTCTACAACTGGGCTATCTCCAGCTCTTAAACTCTTTTAAGGTAAATTTGGACTTATAATAGTTATGTTTACATAATGAATATATATCTATGTATTGATTATTGAAAAGATATCTACATTTTACTAGTTCAAATAATTTTAATATATTTAAAGGTTTTTTTCTCTGATAACTCTAAGAAACAAAGTTTTATGTTTAGATATCTCTTCGAAATTTTTGATTATTTTGAAGTGAAATGCTTACCTTTCTGAATTGTGTACATATTACTTATAAAACAAAGCAAATAAAAAATGATTTTTCTCCACATCTTCTCCAGCATTTATTATTGTTTTTATTCTTGACAACTGTAATTCCTTTGTTTTTTTAACTTCTTTTTAGTTACACTTTTATTCTTTTGTTGGTTTTATATACTAGTACAACCACTACAGAAATCAATATGAAGTTCCTCAAAAGACTAGAAATGGGATGGTATGACAGAGCTTAACATTCTTCAGCATTTATCCTAAAGAACTAAAGTCCCCATACTATAACAATACATGCATAAACATGTTTATAACAGCTAAATTCACAATAACCAAACTATTTAACCAACCTAGGTGTTCATTAATGAAGTAAGAAACATTAACACAATGCAATTTGATTCATCCACGAAGAAGAATGAAAGGATGTCATTTGCAGGCAAGAGGATGGAACTTTAAAGAACATTATGTTAAGCAAAATAAGCCAAACTCAGAAAATCATGTCATGTATTTTCTTCTATATGTAGGAGCTAGAGGGCAAAATGCAAAACAAAGATGGGGCCATCTCATAAAATTCAAACAGATATCAGTAGTGTAAAAGAAAGGGACCAGGGAAAAGGAGGAGGGGAGGCAAAGGCTAACTACTAGACAATGACATTGGGAAAATAATGTTATTATTTTTTATGTGTGTATCAATATGAAACAATGAATCACAATACTGTGTATAATTGTAATGCACAAAAAATATAAGGAAAAGAATTGAAAGTTAGAAAAATAAAAATTGTACATTGAAAAATATTTAAATTAAAAAAAATAAAAAGTTTTTAAAAAACTAACAATATCATCAGCACCACATACAAACAAAGATGTTGTGTCCACTGAAAACTAAAAAAATAAATAAATATTTAAAAAACTTCTCTCTGTCTCTCCATCTCTCTCTTTAAAAAAAGGAATTTTATATATATGTATGTGTATATATATATATATATAACTGCGACAAGTAGTATCATCCAAGGATTCTATAAACTGCGTTTTATGTATACACAGGTATTTTTAACTATTTCATCCAACTCCTATAAGGAAGTACCTTAAACACCAAAGTAAACAGGATTCTGTGTACTTCTAAATCTGTTAAAGCATGCACAAAAATTAATGAGTCCTTGATTATTCAGCTATTACATATGTCTCAATTTTGCTGAAAATCTGCATTTGGATATTGAGTAAGGAATAATATTTTACTGACTCAGTTTACTAAATTTTTTAACAATGATTTTGTAGAAGTTTACTCCCAAGTTCCCAATGATACCTGATAAGTTATGATTCAATGAGTTAATTAACAATCAATATGTTACAAATGTCACCTTATGTAGTCACAGATTAAAAATTGAAAGAAAATATTACCAAGCATAATCAGAGAATAGCATTGAACACCACAATTTAGCATTTCATAAATGATTGCTGTACATCAGAAAAATTTTGAACTTAAGTAAGAGATAAATACCCAGATATAAAACCTGGTGAGTTAATCTATAGCTGAAACATCTTGTAAAAAATGTGTGACATTAATTAAAATTAATAATATCCCGATTCAATTTGGTGAGAAAAATGAACCTACCTTTTAGAATTAAATTATTATATCAACTAAATATTTGGGAAGCAAAATGGAACATTTTTATTTTAAATGTCATATACTAGATAAAGAATGAAAACAACTGTTGGTTAATACTTATAATTTTTAAACTTTTCTACTTATTTGTTTGATTATTATCTTAATATAATAGCCTTGTGCTCTCTCCAGAATGGGTGTTGATGTCATTACATATTTTTTTCTTTTTAAAAGCAGTGATATTTATAGAACTTATTCTGCATCAATAAATGTTAGATGATTTCCACAAATTTACAGACTATTTAATACTGTTATTCAATTTCAAAATTTTATGTCATCTCCACTTTTTATTGTAAAACAGAACATAGTAAATTTTTGGTATAAGTGAATTTTATGCTTAAACAATTAATAAGTATATTTAATAACTTTATTATTAAGTGTATAAGTAGGTTGTGTCTACATTGGTACTAATATTCATTAACTATTTGACAGGACTTTATAGTTTTCTACCAATGATGATCTTCACTCTATGTCCTTAGAAGAATTCACCTAGATATGTATACCTACATGACAGTAAAAATGATCATTAGTAGCATGATGAGTCTTGAAGGAACACTGATTTGTTTGTAGAGAGCTCATGTGCCCAGACAGGGAAGAAGACTTTTACAAAGATTTTTCTAAGTTCTTGGTAATGCTTCAGATATTTGGCAATAGTGCACAGAATATATAATCAAAACAATTTTATTAAAACCATTGAAATCATTTTCTCAGAAGATGACTTAATGGGATTTACATATTATTTAAAATATTACTCTGCTTTGGTAAAATATGAGATATACACATTTAAGTGACATTAACCTAATTATTTTAAATATACTTTTAAAATATATGTCTATGTTTAGATAATTCCTGTGGGTTTAAAGATAGTTTATTACTGAAATTTACTTTGTTAACTAAATGGCAATTCCTATACATATTTTAATTAAATAAAACAACATTTACTTTTATTCAAATTTACTTTTTAATCTTACAAAGTAAGCACGCAATGTAGTCCTTCATTTTGTTTTTCAAATATATAATACTGATATTTTTTATTTTTTAATTTTTTTTAGAAAGAGTGAGAGAGAGTGAGAAAGAGGGAGAGAGAGAGAGAGAGAGAATTTTAATATTTATTTTTTAGTATTTGGCGGACACAACATCCTTGTCTATGTGTGGTGCTGAGGATCGAACCCGGGCCGCACGCATGCCAGGCGAGCGCACTACCACTTGAGCCACATCTCCAGCCCTATTTTTTATTTAATGAAAAAAAAATATAACTTGTATTTGATGTTTGAAACTTATCACCTAAATGGAAATAAAATTGCTCATTTCCACGTAGTGTGTAATAAGAATCGACTGCTCTTGGTAAGAAAATTCAAAAGCGGAAATTCTCATCTCAATGAATTTGCATATACCTTCAAATATCATTCTTATTTAGATTTTCAAATTAGGTTTTAGCTCAAAGAAGCATTGGCTGGAAACTACTCGAGTGAAAAATGTGTAGTTTTCAAGGTAGTTAAGTAGCAAACAGTGAAATAGGAACTTCTGAGTGAGCAGCATAGCAGTGATTCAGGCATGAAAATCCTGATGGTCTCTTTTAAAGTATTCATTTGAAATTTTTTAATTGATGCTAATAATAATATCCATATGTGATATTGAAGGGAACGTATAAGAAAGATAAATGCAGCATATGTGAGGTGTGGAAAAATGAGAAATATTTAAAATCATAAAACAAATTTGCAAATAGTTTAGCTATCCCTACCCATTGTTCCTTAGATCTCATCTCAGTAACACAACTACATTTTGCAGCTGGAGTCATTTCTCATCTCATTTTTCTCCTAACACTAATAATTAATTCATTATCAAATCCTATCATATTTAACTTCCAAGTTCATCCCCCAAATCTAAGTATCTCTTCAACTTACTCAAGAGCCCATTATATTCTAGTTGGACAAAGCTCTTGGTTGGTACCAGAAATTGACCTCCCTTACTCCTGTTCTTTCTATGATGTGGTTGCCACTAGGTAACAGAAATTCCAAATTTAAATTAAATAATGTTTTTCCTCTTCCCCAAATCACTAGGATCTCCCTATCTCAGTCAGAATAAAATGACATGACATAACAGGTCCTATTATGTCTGGCACTTTGACCACAACACTCACCTTACAACCTTATCATCTGACTCAGATTTACTGATTTTGAGTCACTGTGGTCTCCTTGCTATGACTAAGTATTAAGGATTAAGAATTTTTCTCCCTCAAGATGCTTGCACTTACTCTTCCCTCTGTCCAGAGCACTTTCCCTGTGTGTATAGACAGCAGGCTTTGTAACTTCATTTTATTTTATTTTATTTTACTTGTACCAAGAATTGAACCCAGAGTTACTTGACCACTGAGCCACATCCCCAGACTTTTTTTTTTAAATATGTTTTCTTTAGAAACAGAGTCTCACTGAGTTGCTTAGGGCTTCACCAAATTGGCTAACTTTATGATACCCACACCTCAGCCTCTCTGGCTTCTGGGATTACAAGTGTGGGTGACCACTCCAGGCCTGACCAAATTTATAAAAAGGAACATAATTTTCAATCTCTATGATCTCTGGTATTTGTTTCTTATTCTGCTCTCACAAATATTTTAAATTTGGTGGCATAAGCAATACAAATTATGATCAACAGTTCCATGGGCCATAAGTACTACCCAGATAATAACAGTGTCAGTAGCACTGCTTTCCTTTTGATGGGGGCTCTAGGAAGAATTTATCTCCATGTTTACCCAGTTCTTAAAGAATGACCACATTATTCTAATCCTTCATTAAATTATGAACCTGGCATCAGTGGGTCAAACTCTTTTCTTGCTCTCATACAACTAGTTCTTTTCTGTTTTCACTTCTATTTCTGAGCTAAGCAATGTTCTTTGCTTTTAAGGACTCAAGTAATTATATTGTGATTGACAAGATCATGTTGGATAAACTCCCCAACCCAAGATCCTCAACTTAATCACATCTGCAAAGCCACAAAAGTTATGTATGTGATTATATTCACAGGTTTTAAGGAGAAGGGTTTGGACATATTTAGAAGCTAATATTTTGCTTACCTTATCCTTCTTTTATTTATAGGACTTATCACCATCTGCCTAGTTTTTTTTGTCTCTCTTTTAATTGAAGGCATGTTTTGTAATAATAGTCTTTGCATATTTTGTTTACTGCTTCATCCCCACAGCTTAGAATAATACCTGAAATCTAGGAAACACTATATAAATATTTGTCCGGGGCAGGAAGAATGCGTGTAGGAACCCAAATCAAGATCGGGAGAATGGAGGTAGAGCAGAATGGCAACTGTCTAAGACCCTGCAATAATCATTGTTTTCCCTACACACCAAATGAATAGCAACTCATGTAACAAACTACCTTCACAAAGCTAAGCAAGCCAGGTGACAGGCCACACTCATTAATTATCATATAGTAAGAATCATGTTGAAAAGTGTGTTGAGAAGGAAACATTGTCCCACTTCATCCTTCCCCCAACTCCAAGCAGTGTAGACATATAATCCTCCTGCTTGGGGAAAGGAGAGTGTATCCAGGTCAGGCTTCAAAATTGAAACTCAGTATTGGGCCTATCATGATGAACCCAGTGCTGACTAGAGTCCCATGACTTTTGCCCTAGTCCTGTACCTACAGAATGATCTTCAGTTACTGTGTTAGCCAAGTGGCTAAGGGAATCCTTCTTACACCCCTCTGAAACCTCAGGAAGCAGAAAGGAGAGCAATATTCCCAGCACACTGTGGAGTAGGGCACAGCACTTTGCCTTGGAGCTCAGCGATAGACCGCCTTCCCTTCCAGGTGAGACACAGAACCAGACAGAAAGCAAAGGAAGTTATACTCAGGCCAGACCTTACATGAGGAGACTGTAAACCTGCTCTAACACTCAGTAGTGACTTGTATAATGATGGAACCAAAGAGGGTTTGGGCCTGCACCATTGATAGCCTTGGAATGGAATTGAGGCACATCTGCCCATGGATGGCACGAATACTAGGGACTGTGAAACTCAGGCACATTGCAACTTAGCATCAGCTTTTGTATCCAAGGGACTATCTATACTACCTCTATCCCAATATGTGTTAAGTTATGCATCACCATTTGATGCAACCCTGAGACTCGGCGGCTTATTGTGACTGTAAAATTCAGGCATCACAAGGCTTTAGCTTCAGTCTTGAGCCAAGGGACTATCCTCACCAAAACCTTTCTAATCTCAGGCAAATAAGTCTGGATCAAGACTCCATTCAGTGAGTGTAAGGCAGAGTCATAAGTCCAAGATTCTGTCTTGAATCTCAGCACTGGACTTGTGAAATTTGGCACAGTTCAAATTCTATTTGCCCCCATATTATGGTTGGGCCTTATACATGGAGCCTCTGGATCAGCATCAGTATCGACAAAGGCATGTAGACCCAGTCTAAAAGACTTCAAGCCAGCAGCATGTCTGGCTGGTTGTTGAAATCTTGGACCTCTTCAGTAGTAGGCAGCCAGTAGCCAATAGCAATATGGCCTTTGGTACTACCCAATGGTTATCTCAGGGACTATGGACTCAAGTTTTGACAGTGTTGTAGTGTTTATGGCTACATGTGTGGCACAGATGCCTAGAGCTGGTCCTTCCACCATGATTCTGTTAAGAACTAGACAGGATTCTGCAGGGCCAAATCAAAGGATAGTGACCATGGTAAGGAATTTGGGACTACCCTGAACACAAAGACAGACTTTGGGGAACTTTTCATATGCTCTTTTCAGATGTTTTCCAAGTTCATGCTGAACAAAACAAGATAGATTTGAGACAAACCTGGGTTTGGATTATCCTTTAGTGCTGAAACAATGACAACACATTGATCCACATCAAATCTGGACTTTCGGTGCCATCTGGTGGTGACACAGTAAAGCAACTAAGAACTCCAAAAATAAGAAGTGTGCTTAAAAGATAGGCACAAAAAGAGTCAGTTAAAAAGACTGGAATAAGTAGCTAATCATTCAATAACCAGAGTATATAATACACCAAATATGAAGAACTTTCAAGGAACCCTGACCACTCATAACTGTTAAAATAAGGTGCTAGAAATTAACCAGATGATAACCAATATGGAAACATTGCCAGATAGAAAATTTAAAAAAAAATAAGGAAACTTAATGAGTTTGAAGAGAAAACAGTGAAAAAATTCAACACTTTAACAGAGGAAATTATCAGAGAGATGGAAGAAATATAAAACAAACTAGCATAAATTATTGAGGTGACCAAATATCTGAAGCAAAACTAAAAACACAAGAGAAGAATTAATAAAGAATACATCAAACAGAAGAGAGAATTTGTGTGCTCAAAGATAGGCCATTTGAAAATGCACAAAAGGAAAAAAAATGTAAAGAGAATGGAAAGGAATAGAAAAGCTTACAGGACTTTTGACAGTATTTAAACAGTAAATATGCAGGTTATTGGGATTGAAGAGGTAGTTGAGAATGCCAAAAGGCTATAAAGCTTATTTAAAGAAATAATAGCAGTGACATTCCAAAACCTAGAAAGGATACAAATATCCAGCTACAGGAAGATCAAAGGTTACCAGTGAGATTTAATCCAATCTGTTCTATACTAACATGTTTTATAATCAAGCCCTTAAAGGTAAGAGATAAAGAAAAGATTCTCAAGGCAATAAGTGAAAAGAAATAACACACAGGAGTGTCACAATTCATCTGTCAGAAGACTTTTCAGCATGAGATTTTCATAGCACTAAAGATAAAAAAAGAAAGTTTTAAGCTGTCAAACAAAAATATTATATCCATCAAATTTATATTTAGAAATGAAGAGGGATAAATACATTTCCAGGCAAACAAAATCTGAGAGAATATATTTCCACAAGAGGCATTTGTACAATTGTAATGATTAATACAAATTGTCAAAGGAGATGCCAAAAATTAAGAGGCTTCTGGGTGTGTCAATGAGAGTGAGTTTAGGGATGATTGGCATGTGGAATAGCCAACTGAAATGGAGACTCTCCCTAAGCATGGGTTGCATCATCCAATAGGGTGATAGTTTGGATGGAATAAAAATTGGAGGGACAAGGAAGCAGCAGAAGATGCAAGCTCCATTGTTCTTTTTTTTTTTAAATTTTTATTGTTGGTTGTTCAAAACTTTACATAGTTCTTGATATATCATATTTCACACTTTGATTCAAGTGGGTTATGAACTCCCATTTTTACCCCGTATACAGATTGCAGACTCACATCAGTTACACATCCATTGATTGTTCTTGAATGGGTTCTTGATTACTGCTGCTATCATCTGAGAACATTGGACTCTCATTTTTTTCCCTCTGCCCTGATTCTCTAGAGAGTTTCCAGAAGCCTTCCTGTGTTAGACAAGGCTATCACCTTTCATTCCTCTTGTTCTGAGGCAGCTGCTGCTCTCCAGTCTGCAGATGGCCATTGTGAACTATCCAGCTTCTGGTCGTGTAAGCCAACCTAATAAGTTCCTTTTTATAATTATACTTCCTGTTGATTCTGTTCCTCTAGGGAACCCTAACTGATACATACACTTTTGGTGGCTATGTAAATTAGTGTAGCCATTACGGAAAACAATATTAAGGTCTCCAAAAATTAAGAATAGAACTATTATATGATCTAGCAATCCCATCCTGTTTGCCCATCCAAAGGAAGTGAAATCAGTATGTAGAAGAAACATCTGAATGCCTATACTGATGCAGCACTATTCACAATAGTCAAGAAATGGAAACAATTTGTCAATTGAGTCAATAAAAAAACACTGGTAGTACATATAATATCATGTTGTATACTATTCAACCCTTTAAAGATGTGAAATCCTGTCATTTGTGATAACTCAAACAGAACCTGTGATCATTATGCTAAGCCAGGGACAGAAATTCAAGTACAGGATCTGAGTCATGTATAGTCTGGAAATGATGATCTCATGGAAGTTGAGTGTAGACTGTTCGTTAACTACCAGAGGCTCAGGAAAGGTTGGTCATTGGTTAGTATTTATAGTTAGGAGTAGGAGGTTCTGTTTCTGATGTACGGTTGCACAGTATGAGGACTATTGATGATGATAATGTAGTAGGTATTCTAAAAGTCTTGGATTTTAAATGCATTTACCAAAAATAAATTATACATGATTGAGAAGTTTGATATGGTTAAACTGGCTGGAACATTACAGAACATAAACATATTGGAATGTCACAAGTTACCTCAAATATGTTCACTTTTAATGTTTTTATGTATGAATTAGACATAAATTTAAATTTAAAAAGAAGTATTTGTTAAGTAAATATATAAGTCAAGTATATTTAATAAGTAAAATGAATATTTATGACCAAGGATATTATACTCAATATTGAAATCAGTAAATATTACTCAAGACATGTATGATTTCTTTTGAATAAGACTAAAATTAAAGTAAGTGTAATAAAATAACATATGTTATATATTTTTATTTATAACAATCTATTCGCAAGTTACCCTATCTCCTGTAACCACTCAAGTAATGATATGTTAAGTAAATACAAATACAAATCAACAATTTTTTAAATTTATTTTTTGTAGTTGTAGACGGACAGCGTGCCTTTACTTTATTTGTTTCATTTTTATATGGTGCTAAGGATTAAACCTAGTGCTTTACACATGCTAGGCAAGTGCTTTGCCACTGAGCTGCAGCCCCAGCCCCCCAAATGAACACTTTTTTTACTGGGAGTTTTCAACCAGATGAAATTTATATTTATAAAAATCACTTCACAACCACAGCAGTATATTAGCTCTTAAATGGATTGCTCTCAAGAGTCTAGTGTATAAGAAAGAGGAAAGAAAGTGTTAATACTCATTAAATAATTAAATTATCATCTGAATGTATTACTTTTTTATTCATAAATCTATCCTCACTTTTATCATTTAACTTGACTCTATTATTTTTCAGAAATTGCATACAAACAACAATTAATTCTTTCTTTCTATTGGCTCTTAAACCTTGCCTATACCAAACAGCATAAAGCATTAAGGTGAACACAAAAGATAAAATGCTAAAAATCCTGACAAATATTTCCAAAGCCCTGATGACTAATACTTGCAATCATTTCCATTCATGATACCACATGGTCATTTACATGTGAATATGTATTTTGTCAAACTAAATAAGTTCATATATTACATAGTATTGATTCTTTTAAAAAACAAATATTTAAATAATCTGATCTGAGTGTAGTTGCATTATTAATTTTTAAAATTTCATCAGTGGTTTATATTTTTGTACAATTGTCTTTAACACAGATTAGAGGAAATTTTTTAATTAATATACATATAGATTATACTGATTATAGAGATAATGGTCGATGCACTTAGAAATATATGCAGGATTTTAGAATCAATTGATGAGATAGTGGATCATAAACTTTTACTTTAGTATAGTTCACCTTATTCTCTATCCATGTTCTACAAAAGGAAAGAGCCCACTGTTGATGGTGACTATTACCCCTCCCAATTCAGGACTACAGTCCTACAGGGATAAGTCCAAATGTGCAAAGTTCCTTATACTGGGCTTCCAATTTGAATTTGTTCTCTTCCACTATGTTCTAGGCCCTCTGCACCTCCTTCCTGGCTCTCCTTGCTGTGCTCACCTCGACACTAGATCCCAGTGCACAAATCAGAATCCCCAAATCTAAATTAATTAATTAACATTAGAATGAGCCTGGACTCCTCAAAAAAGAGATAAAATCTGAAGTGTTTATCAAAGGAAGTATGAACAAAAGAGAAAGGCAGCTCAGGATGAAGTTGGAGAAACAGATTCTTTTATATTAAAAAAATTCACATTAGCAATTTTCAAATACATTTTGATAACTGCAGTACTGTGACTATGTTTATCCAAATATATTTAGCAGTTTTACAACTATTTTGCTACTTGAGATGAATTAACATCAAAAGACCATAAGTCATTCCCACCGTTTGTAATTCTGTTTATCACTACTCATTTTGATAAATAGTGTTGTGCTCCCTCTCTCTTTTAACACTTATCATTTTTTTTTCTATTTTGGATAAAGAAAATTTAACTCTAATATTGTGATTGCAAGTTACAAAATAACATTGATAAACAGGTGCACCTAAAAATTTTTCAAATCATGGAGTAGAATTTATAGAAACCATTACAATGATAAGTCCTTACATCTTGATTTATTGTTTTTAAATTTGAATTTAATATTTTAATTAGGGAATGATTAAACCTTTAGTGATTTTAATAAATAAATTCTCTTTGACTGTATATTTTCCAGAAATGTTTTATCCATTCTCTGTAATTGATTTAGTAAGAAACACAAAGTGTTAAGCAAATATACTTAATTTAAGAAACTGTATTCAGTGGAATATTGACTATTAATACTTATTATCAAAATATTTGTTCAATCTTGGTGCTTTTACAGTCAAAAGGTACTTTGTTGCAGGGATCATGGTATAAAATAATAATAAAAACAGATCTTCACAAAAAAATCACCAAATCTCACTGTATAAACAAATTGTTCCAACATAGATCTTTTTTCCTCTGTTTTTCTTGAAATATGTTCTGATACCATACAATTAACAAATGATTCAACAGTTTTTTTCCTCTTATTATTTCATTTTTATAGTGCTGAAAAGCTGGCAAAGATTAAGTACTTCCCCAGGGGCTTGATAGATGTGACATTTGACACATGGTAGTAATATTTGAAGTCTGTTTTTCTTTACTCCACTTATGCACATCATGTAAGTAAGAGGTATATAGGATAACCAAAACAGTATTTATATACATAATATATCTGATAAATTAGTTATCTATCCATTATGATAATGGTTCCAGATTTTGGCAGTAATGAATCTTCTTGGCCAATTGTATATTAAAAGGGTAGTCTGTAAGTGCTACCAGGCAAAACACAAATTTATAAATACCTAGGAGAAAAGGCATTCCATCACACTTATAATTCACTCAAAACCCCACTACATCAGGCTGGGGTTGTAGCTCAGTAGTAGAGCACTTGCCTAGCACATGTGAGGTACTGGGTTCCATCCTCAGCATCATTTACAAATAAGTAAATAAATAATGAAGGTATTGTATCCATCTACAACTAAAAAAAAGAAAAAAAGAACTCACTTCATCAAGAACATCAAGGAGATGTCTCTAATCCCCTTTGCAGATACTCAATTCTATCATAATTCCCAGTTAAATCAAGACATTTATGAGCAGCAGTAGAATCAAGAACTGTAGTGGAACCCCCTTTCTCCACAGAAAAGTCTTACCTGGGCTTCTCCAGAAATCTTTACCATGGCTGATTTTGGGACTATCAGCCAAAGAGTCTTTGCAAAAGAGTTCAATGTAGATAAACTTCCTATTTTTTGTTGCCCTGTTTTACTTGGCCACTGGCTGGGAAAATATCATCAATCCAGGTGCTGGACACCCACTTACTAGTTTTTCACAAACATATCCAGTATAGTAGTTTGTAGAAATGTGCAAACCCGGCCTCTGGGCTTGAGCTGGGCTTCACAGAGGTGTCTCATTTTTAAGATAAGAGAAGTTACCAATTGGACTCCATGGTAATAGCTGGAAGGGAGAGGAAAGAAAGGAGAGAAGAAGCTCTCCACTTCTCAGGTGTTGTCTTTAAAGGGTTAATTTGCCAAGAACAATGAAACAAAAAAAAAAAACTGCTTTTATGTGAACTTCTGCAGACTGTGAACTTCTGAGCTCCTCCCCTTACATGCTGGGTATAAAATTCTGAAACTACCTGAACTCTGTGTTCAGAGGATTGATTGATTACAGCAAAAGTTGTGCCTTCTGAACCTGGCTGCAGCCAAATAAAGCTATTTTTTGCTATCTTTGGTGCCTTGCCTGTCTGTCCCTACAACAGAACCATCTTTTGAAGCACTTACCACCATAAATATTGGTAAAATTACTTACATAATCAAATTATTATTTCCCTTGCCAGAGCATGAGTTCCATGAAATCGAGGACTCAGTGAGTCAATTGAATATCATCAGATACCCAGTAGTAAGTAAAACATTAGGCACATTTCAACTGCTCCATACATAATTGGGGAATGAGTGACTAAATATAAGGAATTATGGAATTTTGCATTCTGATTTAATGGAAGCTTCCAGTGACTTGACATTAGAAATTGAATGTTACAGATAACTAGCCCCCCTCAGTAGAAGTCAAGTGCAATTTATCATCCTTGCTTACTAATGACTAGCAGATTTATCAATGTGTTTGTCTGTTAAATGTCAATATTGATTACTGTTCAAACATTGACCTGTGATGAGACCTCTCTAATCCACAGGTGCTATCACACTACTTCAACATTATTATAAGTAAAAAAGTAGTTCAGCTACAAAATTGTGTGTTGCAATGCTGAATGGAAATGTGAAGCCCTTTGTTCAGAAAAATTATTATGAAATTTAAGTATACAACAGAAGTAAACCAAAAAGTGGCCCTATCTATCTACATGGAATATTTACCCCTAAAGCACTCCCTATGGATAAAGGATAAGACTCTTGGTTTATTTTATTTTTACAATAGAATTTTATAAAATTTATCTTTTTTCTTTGTGTCCTCTCACCCCCTCCTCTTTCTCTTTCATAATGTCACACTCTGAGGATTATATAGGGTAAGTATTATTGACAGAGGAACTGGGGAAGGGACAGATATTTGTATGGAAAATAAGCAATCATCATCATTAGAAATCAAAAAAGAAAGGAGTTAAGAGCATTTGTATTGTCAACAGGCTGTTTGAGTGGAGCATCACAACTCTGGAATTTTCACTGCCATTCTTCCCCTAGAATGTTGATGCTGAAATGAAAACCAAAGCTGACATTCATCAAAGTTGTAACACTCTATTTTGGAACCTCGAGAGTCACTACTTCCACATTCATCACCCACTTGACGAAATTCATTCTTTTTTTCCTCTTCCTTTGTCTTAATTTCTGTTTCTTTCATTAGATAATTAAATTCTTATTTAGACAGAATTATGATTATAGCGCTCCTTCACAATCTCATAAATAGCATAATGTTTTAAAATGATTCTGCATACGATATATAATTGTTAAAATAAGTGATGAATAAACAAATTTCTCATTTACAAATTATGAGTCTTAATTTATCTTTTTCTCTTTTTTTTCATTGCCTTAAAGCAATGTGGGAAAAACTTTTTCTGATCTTAATTCTCAGAATCACCTTGATACTTCTGAAAACAAAACAATGACAGCACTCTCATTGTTTGTGATTTAGTAAGTTTGAGATGAGACCTTAGAATTTTTAAACTAATGCTATTTATGGCTAGACTCTATTTTGAGAGCCATTTTTATGAGTATTTATGAGTCGTAAAACTGCTTATGGAGAGAGAAAGTCTACTCCTCTGCAAAGTTTTCCTAAGAGACAGGATAGACTTGTGGTTGGTGTAGGTGAGTTCCCCGGTGGACACATTCAGAAAGTCTCACAGCTGGAAAACTTGAGTGGCATTCCACTGAGCTATGATGTACTTCCTGGGATATTTCTGCCAGAACTCAAACTGAGTCTAAAGGCTGTGACATGCTTTTAGAAAAGAGTGGAAAGGGGGAAAAGAGTGAAAAGGTTAGGAAGGATCAAAAAGAGATCAGAGTTTATAACTTTGTAAAACAAAATTCATCTTTCCCTTTTTCTCAACATTTGAATTACAATAGTGGAAGTAGCTTCAAGAGTAAGAAGCACTGTCTAAGAAACAACATTTTTACATGTTTAATGTCTTGTGCACACATAAAATTATAAAAAGAATGACCCTGTTTGGTACCCTTCTGCTGGGTCAAAGTGAATTCAGAAAATAAAATCATGAAAATAATTACATTAGAGTAACTTTATTAAATTTTCTTTATAGACTATTATGATAGGCTAACATCACAGCCTTTCTGAAAAACATGCTCATTAGGCAATATTTTCACCTTTGGCCTCCAAGGCTGTGTTGGATCTGTAGCCTCTCTAGCCACATGTTTTTGGGGTGATGGATGTGAATATAATGACTTAAGAAAAGCAGTGGCTTTTCTTTTTTTTTTAATTGACAGAAATTCTGTGTATTCCTGCAGCACGGTGTGATGTTCTCATCTATGCACACATTGTTGAAAGATTACATCAAGCTAATTAACATATCTGTCACTTCAATTTATCCTTTGTTGCGGTGAGACTATTTTAAAAATGTAACATTGTACAAATTTTTAAAACTAAAATACATTATTATGAACTATAGCTACTGTCCAATGCAGTAGGTCACCAAAACTTACTCCTCCTATCTTACTGAGTCCATTTCCTCTGATCAGCATATTCCCTTTCCCATCCCCCCAATCCTGGGTCTGTCTTTGGTAACTATTTCTCTACTTTTTTTCATAAAATTGACTTTTTGGGTTCCACATATATATGAAAACACATACTATTGGTACAAAGATTTTTAAAATAATATGAAATCCCTCCCCCCCCCCCAAAAAAAAACAAAGAATAGAATTATAATATAATCTACCAATCTAATTGCTAGGCGTATATTTCAAATAGTTAAAATCAATGTGTTGAAGGAATATCAATACATCCATATTTATTTTAGCTTTATTTACACAATAGATAAGATTTGAAAGCAATATATGTATCCATCAAGAGATTAATGCATAAAAACTGTGGATAGAATATGCAGTGGAATATTATGCAGTCTTTAAAAGCAAGGAAATGGAAATATTTGTGATGACATGATGATAACTGTACTAAGTGAAATAAGTCAGGCACTACTGTAGATATTGCTATGTTTAGTTCATGTCATGGTCAATATCTCCTTGGAATAAGGATGAAATATAAAGGTCCCATGATATGAGTGTATGAGAAAGAGTCACAAGAAAAGAGAAATACACTTGTTAATGAGGCAGCTGGATCCTACATCACCTAAAACGTGGTGGGGAGGTTGATAGTTTCCACTGAGTAACTAAAGTTCATGGTCTACTTAAATTACATAAGTCACAGCTCTGCTAACATTCTAAAACAAACATCATATGTACTTACTCAGTATTATGGCAAATGATATGAATAATCACTGCACTTGCTACTCCCTTACATTTGATTGAAGTTAATTTACATAGAAATCATTGTATTTGTAAATAATAGTCTTGAGAGACAACTTCCTAGTTCTCTCATATTTCTCTACTGATTTTCTTTCTCTCTGGGCTATCTCTTAAGGACATTAGTATTTGGAAAAACTTGGGTGAGAGAGATAGTGTCCTACCAAAGTAAAGATTAACACATTATACAATAAAACAAAATGCTTCCCTTTGGAGCAAAATTGAAGACATTTTTCTCATAGCCCAATCAAAGAAAAAAAACAGTAATTTTCTTTAAGTTGGGGTTCTTTAGCTAAGATGAAAATTCACGGCATATACCGTGTTCACTTGTGCTCATCTCAGCTATTACTCTGAGAAGGTAAGGGGGGGAAAGAAGGTGATCCAAACATGTGGTCATTGTTATGCTTTCACTATTAGGTGTTCCCCAAAAGTTTGTGCAAAAAGGTTTATATGTGAACTGACTGGGTTACGAAAGCCTCAACCTAATGAGTTATTAATCCCCTGGTGGTAACTGTCAGCAGGTAGTGTGTGGCTGGAGCAAGTAGGTTATTGGGAGGGGCTTGTCTTTGGAGCATATATTCTGTGCTTGCTAAGCAGAGCTCTCTCTCTGCTTCATGGTGCTGTGTCCTGAGATGCTTTCCTCCACCAAACACTTCTGCCATGATTTTATGCCTTGCTTAGGGCCCCAAAGAATGGAGTCAAATGTCTATAGACTGAGACTGCTGAAACCATAAAGCTCCAAATAAAAGTTTTCTCCTTTAATTGTTCTTGTCAGGTCTTTTAAGTCTCAGTGGTGAAAAAGCTGACTAAAACAGTCATATTGCTTCCTGTCCCCTTTGTCTCTGAATCAGGAATCTTGTGTTTTCTGAAAGTGTCCATGAGGCTGACAAGGCCAATTTGTTGGGTTGAGTAGATATCATACAACTTACTGCTCTTAGTAATAATAAAGGAAGGAAAGTAGGAAGAATAAAATGATATTTTTAAAGTGACTAAATAAAAATACAATTTGTTGTTTGTCTATTTTTTAACAGAATAAACAGGAAATGCATTTTAAAATACTGCCTTTTTCTTAAAACTCTTCTAAGAATTCTTAGAATGCCTTTTCAAAATGACAATATTGATTTAAAAGCTGCTTTTAGCTATCAGACCTAGTCTCTGCACTAAAAATGCAACCTAAAATACAACATAAACATAAAATATTATATTTATGCTCATTAAATGCAATTGCAAGCACATTAGATTTGTGATTTGTTTTTTTCTACCATTCTATTTAATTCCAAAGGTATTTCTTTCATTCACTTCCTCAAGCATAAAGATAAATCTTAACTAGAAAATATAAAATTAAATTTTTACTATTTTCACTTCATCAGTGTTTCAAAATTTTAAATATGCCACTAAACTTATTATTCAGGTATAGACGGAAGCAGTCTTTTTGAGTAAGAATTTAGTTTTCAATCAACATGAGAATTATTAAATCTATTTTTTTCTATTTTCATATGAAGATAGGAATCAATTTACTTGTAAATCTTTTCATATGTAACAAAAATTTTTACATTAAAAATTATAAAAATAAGATCAAACAATGTAATTTAGGTTTACTCTAGAAAAGTCAAGAAAACACACGGCAACCTTTATACCTTAAGTGCACAGAACATGATGATTTACAACTGGAAGGGAGAAAGAAAAATAAATAAATAAATTTAAGACCACATTTTCTTTCTCTTGATTGTTTTGCAAAATGAATGCATTTTTTTGAAACATCACTGATTAGTTGAATTTTTCAACCTTATTTTTCTCTGATTCCATCTTTTCTCTTTCCACTTCCAATTTTCTGGAGCAAAGAAATGTTGAGATATATTTAATTAGTAGAAATGTCAGTAACAGGTCAGTCTTATATAACAGAAAGCACTCTAGCTACTTTAGGAAATAATAATAATAATAATATAATTTTGGAAGGTGATGTTTAACAACATAAATCATAAGAACTAGGCCTCTATAAAGAGCACTTCCAGTTCCCAGAATAACATCTCCAATGCTGTTGTGTCAAATGCTTCCACCATTGCCTCAAGTAATGTGGACTGCAAAATTATGTTTGCTCAGCTTGTCTACAGAACAAATTAAATGTCTTGCATTATGTCTTTCTCTTTGCTTAGTTCAGTTTATAATTAAGAATGATGAGGGCAACTGAGAAAAAAAAAATATTTGGATCACCCTCTACTCTCAACCTGATCACAAGTTGACAATGAAAATGTAATTTTTAGTTTTCCAACTCTATCATAAGGTAGATGAAGAGGAGATTGGGGTGGGGGCAGGGAGATGGCTGGATCAAACAAACTGTGCTTTCTATCATCATATTTTGCAGTTTCTATATTTTTGGAGAGTGAAGCATTGTGGACATTTTCTACTCTTATACTCTTATCTCATACTCATAGAAAGTGAACTCTTCCCATTTCACTAATCTCTCTTCCATTTTGACAATTTCCCTTTTGTCCCACTCTCTTTTTCCCCCTTTATTTTGTTTTAACATCTAATAAACCATTAGACCATTGACTTTGGACCTGGCTTATTTCACTTGGCATGATGTTCTCCAGTTCCATCTATTTACCAGCAAGTGCCATAATTTCGCTCTTTATAATTGAGTCAGTCTTTCTCTCTCTCTCTCCACTCTCTCTCTCTCTCTCTCTCTCTCTCTCTCTCTGTGTGTGTGTGTGTGTGTGTGTGTATATGTGTGTATGTATGTGTGTGTGTGTGTGTGTGTGTGTGTGTGTGTTTACTTCATCCATTCATCTGTCCACAGGCATCTGAGCATCTGGGCTGCTTCAATAACTTGGGTATTGTAAATTGTGCTGCTATAAACATTGGTATGCCTATATCACTGTACTATGCTGATTTTAGTTCTTTTGGATAAAAACTGAAAAGCAGCATAGCTGGGTCATATGGTGATTCCACTCCTAGTCTTTTGAAAAATTGCACATTGCTTTCCATAGTGTTTGTACTAATATGCAGTCCTACCCAAAATACATGTGTAATTTTCCCCCACATCTTCACCAGCTTTTATTATTTGTATTCTTGATGATTGTCATTCTGATTAAAGTTAGATGAAATCTCAACCTACTTTTGATATGCTTTTCCCTGATTGCTAGCGATGTTGAACAATTTTTTCACATATTTGTTGGCTATTTGTATTTCTCTGAGCAGTTATTTTTTAAAAATAAACTTTTTAGCAAGTTACTCCTTACAGACTTATATTTATCATTTGGCTACTGCTTGACAACATTTAGACATATAATAATTCCACATGGAATGAAAGATTTTTTTATTTAATTGATTTTATTAAAGTTTCCTTTTTTGTAGAAAGTTCCACCTTCATAGGTACAATTATTATAAAATGAAAGTATGCTCTTCAATTTTTAGTGCTTTATGATAACTAGAAGATAATTTTTGTGTACCTTTAGATGTAGTTTTAAAAATCCTATGCTGAACTATCATTTTAATGTTTTTACCAGGATTTATTTGCTTTTAGTGGAATGTAGTTTTTCTTCACATCAAAGGACATTGTTTTTTTGAGGTACAGATTTATTTATTCCATTCATAAAGAGTTTCCTATAATTTTTGCACTTTCATTCATTCATTTCAATTTCCATGCCTTACCATTTCCTAGTGATGGGGGTGACTATGGGGAAGTTTTATCTAATTTACAAGATTGATTTACATAGGATTTACAAGCAAAACTCAAAAGAAATATGAAAACATGCAGAATCTTAAGTTAACTCATGGAAAAATAAAATATAGAAAGAATTGAAAAATAATATTGTTTAATAAAACAAAATCTATTCTCAAATGTTTAATTTCTAACCAATGTTCTATTTATTCTTTATTTTAGCCTTGATGTCTAAGCCACACTGTCAACAGGATGACATATGTACTCAGATATAGAGTATGGAGAACTTTTATGAGGAGGTCCTTAAGAAACTTGTGATGACTATTAATACATTCATTTTTCAAATGCTGTTCCTATCTCTTTTTCTCCTATTTCTATATATATTTTTTAAAGTTAGAATACATTGGTTTTGCTTAGCATTTATTAAATGTCATCTAATTGTAAAAGATAATACAAAAATTGGTAAATTATTTTTTGCGCTTCAAATTTTAAAAATTTAATTATAATTATTTTTACATGCATATTAATCACTAACATTGACAAAATTTTAATTTGGAACAAGAACAAAAGTTTACACTTTTCTACAAAAGTGTAGTATATATAATATACTACCATATGATACACAGATGTAACAGGAACTCTTATTTGTATCCAATTCTGCCACTGCCTTTTCTAGGAGCACCAGTGAAGTTATGGGGGCAAATATTTTTTCCAGAGTAAATACTACTTCTCCAAGTGTCCCTATTAACAATTTGCTACCAAGTGTCTCATTTCCAGCAATGCAATCATAAAAAATGATGTGTATACCTGGGTCTCATCTTTAAATGGAAGGAAGGATTCCTCTCCATTTTATTCCTCTTTCAGAATATAGATTTGGAGTGATTTCTCTCATAGCATATAAATGAATTCAACTCTTTAAAAACACTGAGAATCCAAACAAAGAACTTAAGTTTATGATGACTATTAATGCGGAACTATCATAGAAACAGCAATTTATTTTTAAAAAGCTTGCTTTGATAATACATCATTGCTGTATATATTCCAATTAAGAAAATTGAATTTTACTTCAGATCTCAGCCTTTGATTATTTTCTTCATTAGTCACTTAAATATAATCCAATTTTTTTATATTATACCTCCATTTATTCTGATATTACCAACAAACATGCAAAAATAATTAATAAGAGAACAATCAACTTTTATGTGTGCACCTCATCAACTACATTTAATTAAATGCTATATAATTTACTAATAGTGTCGGAGCGTTTGAAATTTCTCTTGGAAGACAACTTTAATGTATAAATACTACTATTATATACAAGACACAAACACAACCTATTGACATATATATGGGCTCTGAAATAAAAGGACATTGTTGAAAATGTATGGTTACATGATTCACAGAATTCTGGAGCTATTATTATGAAACAATTTTATATATCCTAATTTCCTCATGTATAAAATTTCAAAAAAATTTAAACTTCTAAGTATAATAAATATTATCCAGCTGAGGGAAAATGTTTAGTATGCTTGAATATAATACTAGTTACCAACACTGGTCATATAATAACCTGTGACACATTGAAGGTTCTTTGAAAATGAATTTAGAATGTCATTCTCCCCCACTAAACCGGGGTTTGAGTTTCCTTTCACTTGCAGTTTGTGATTTTATCAGGGGCCTCCTGATGGTTAGAATGATCAAATAAATACTGAAGAGGTAGTAAGTCATCTCCAAAGCAGTGCTAGACTGGAAGTACCAATATGAATATTTAATTTTGATTCTGTCCCTAGTTAGCAAAACATTTAACAGTCTAAGTACTATTATTATTATTATTATTATTATTATTATTATTATCACTACTAGTAGTAGTAGTTATAGAAGTAGTAATAGAACTGGGGATTGAACACAGGGACTCTCTACCACTGAACCACACCCCCACCCCCAACTCCTTTTAAAATTTTTAAATTTTGAGAAAGGGTCTTGACCTCATTAAATTGTTAAAGGTTGCCTTGAACTTGTCATCCTCCCAAGCCCCCAGGATTATAGGTGTGCTGTAGGGCACCTATAGATCTTTAAAAGATTTTAGAAAAGATGATGTTCATAATTTCTCTTTCTCTATATAATTACATCATGTAAGTTAAGTATACTGTATAAAAATGTATTAAAATATATATATAAATTTTTTATGGTTGTCACTTTAAAAAGAAATCTATGTGTAGCCAGAAAAATATGTAGGTGGTAATTATTTTGTGGAGCTATACTGACATCCTTTGGTAAGGTTTTGGTTGATTATAATTTAATATATTGAAAGATAAATAGGGAGTCAGACAATTTCATTGCTGATAAGTAGATAAAAACCTTCAAATCCATTTAAATCTGTCCATAGACTAATTTGGGTATGAAATTCATATTTATGAGAAATAAAAGTTAAGACAAAAAGAAACTAGATCAAGTCCAAAATCTAAATATTTTAATAATACTAACTACATATTAATCATTAATAAAACATTTTATCTCTAAAATATTGAAGTACAAAGCTGGTAAGATTAAGCAGATAAAACTTCCAATTTATGAGCACAGTATTTTCTCCTTATGACAATAAACAACAACAATAACAAAAACAACAGAAATGTAAATGGAGAATCAAGGAGAGAAAGTTTACTAAAAAACAAACAAACATTTGAAACTGCAACAACTATTACTCTGGTAACACATCAGGTCTGATGGCAATTTGACTTGGCACTCCCATTAATACTTGGGAGTGTGGTGACAGCATGGTAAAGAAAAACATATGCTAGAAGAAAAAAAAAAGAAGTATCTATTTAGAAAAAAAAATAGGAAGAAGAAGAATTGCAAGAAACAATTGCAGAATCCTGTTCCTCGGATTGTATTACAGACGGACGCAGGCGGATTAGATTGGGCTGATTACCTTTGCTTGAAACAGAAAGTCTTTCTGCCCTGCAGGGGAAGGGACTCCTTTCAAGCGGATGCGCCCTCCCCTTGCATTCACTTGCAAATCGCTGTGTGCTCTCAGAAGCAAGCACTTCCCCTGTCTCTAACCTGCCCATGGCGAGTGCTGCAGCTCCATCGGCAGAACCTTTCTCTCCGTGCGAGCAAGGGCTTTTCCCCCCCTTTCTTTCTTTCTTTCTTTCTTTCTTTCTTTCTTTCTTTCTTTCTTTCTTTCTTTCTTTCTTTCTTTCTTCCTTCCTTCCTTTCTTTCTTTCTTTCTTTCTTTCTTTCTTTCTTTCTTTCTTTCTTTCTTTCTTTCTTTCTTTCTTTCTTTCTCCTTAATCAGAAGCACTGAATGAAAGCCAATCAGAGAGAGAGCTCGCCCCCGTTTTCTTCGGTTCCCTGCCGTCCAGAGTTAAAAGTGATGCTGAGAGAAAGCTTGAGTTAGATTGAAGTAGAATCAGTGATAGAAAATAATAGCAGAAAACAAACAAAAAGGGGACATAGTGACAGTTTCTCCAGGGTTATTTTGGCTGGAACCAACTTCCGCTATCCAGAAGCTCATAAAAAAAAAAGGTAGGAAGACTTCACCTCTTTTCTTTAACTCCCTTAAGGTCTTTATCATTTCTTCCATTGGGGGAGATATGTTTGTCTTTTAAGTTGTATTTAACAATTATTTCAAAATAATTATGTTTAATAAACAAATAAGGATACAACTCTTTATAGCAGATTCCAGAAAAAAATGGGAATATCTATATAGGTGATGCAAAGCTGGATAAATTATATATTATCCTCAACAGTAGATCATGTTATTAGAGTTTGCAAATTTATTCACTCTGAACAAACGCTAAAATTTTATTGTGGAGTGTAATTTATCATGCTCATATTTGTTTATTTTAACAATCAGTTTAAGAAGGAACATTGTTGCTGTTAACTCTAACATCACCTAGCATTACTTTGCATTCCATATGAATGGATTCACTCTATACTTCTTCATAGTCATAATTCATTGTATGTTCAATATAAAAAGAGATGACAGGCAGAAGAGAGATTCCTTGAAGCTGTCAATGGTCACTAAGAATCTATATATACAGTAGATTGACATTCATTAGAAATAAAATAGGCATAATGCCTATATTCACATTTTAAATCTGAGTCAGAAGTATGAGGGGGGATAGATTAAGAAGGGGGAATTAAATGCATGTAGTCAGCAGTTGCAGCATTTATTGTCTATGCTGCAATAAAATCCATATTTTATGTGGTGTTAAATTAATGCAGCATATTGCAAGTCTAAATGCCTGTCCCCAACAGGTAACTATTGATAGCATTATAAGTATGGGTAAAAACAGGAGTCTGCAAATGTTTTTATGCCTTCAAATAAAAACCTGCTATCTCTTTATCATTAAAAAAGGGGAGTCTATAGGTACACTCAAAGACAAACATTATTTTAGTACCAACCTATCATCATTTGCTTTCAAAAAAGCAGATCTGTTTTCTTAATTGTGGTCCTTTATTCCAGTAAAAGCTTTTATTATCCAAATCAGCACATCCGTTTCTTCTCAGGTTTTTAGAGGTGAATTATTTTTTCTTATTTTTTCTCTTGAAGGATCTATTTTAAAAATAATCTGTCCCTCTGATGCTGACAGCTGTTATACTTCAATGCATATGTTAGTAGACTTTCTCTCTGCACACTATCCCCCTCTCTCTATATTTTTTAAAACATAGCTACAAGAGCTTCTCTGTGGTGAATAACACTTGGCAGGAGTGTGCTCATTTTTTAGGTCTGGTATGGTGAGGATTTTTAATTAGTAGAACTTTCATGAAAACATTATGTCATAGACAGGGCTGCCTGTTCATTTTTAGTTAAGATGATGAAAAAAGGAAGAGGTTAGTTACAGCCTAGAAAAATGGGTAAATAAGTTGCCCAGATAATCTCTGCCCCTTTGCACCCAGTGTAGTAAATGTGGCACATATGTATTCAATGTGCAGTGCATAAGGAAATAGGGGCTTCTGTGGGAAGGAAGGAGTGCAGGGATGGGTAACTGAACAAATATAAACAGCCTGTGTCTGGTTGAGGGTCACATCAAATGAAGAGCCACTCTGATGACAAAATTATAAAGAAATGCTCCTTTGATATGCTGTCTTTTTTTTTCTTTTTTTCTTGGCTGTGTTTATAAAGTATGAGTCAATGTCTGCTTTCATTAAGTCAGATACTTCTTTGGTTTCAAATACTTGCTGCTAACAAATTGACTTCCCTGGTGAATGTCTTTGCCTTCTCTGACTCCAGTCAAATAATAGAATTCCATTCACTTGATGTTGGGGGGTGGAGAGAAACAAGGAAATGGGAAAACAGAATGTAAACTGTATAAGAACCCATGCATGTGTGCTTATATGTGAGGGTAATGGTTAAATTACCTGTTACCTGATAAAGGTTCCAGGTGATATTCCTTGATATTTATTTATTTATTTATTTAAAAAAACCTGTTTATTATGAAAAATAGTACTATACAGGTTTCAGTTTAACATTTTACTGTTAGGTTTTACCTACGCTGAGGTTTTCTTTAAAAATAAATAAATAAATGAATGGATTTCTGCCTAGGCTGATACACATTTTTGGCAAATTATTGAGAAAGTTCATGTAAAAAACAACAAATGATTTTTTTCACATTAAAAGTAAAATGTTTGGAACTGAAAATGTAATTTGCAAAATGTATGAACTCTAATGAAAATAAAGGGTGAAAGTCTTGACCTCTACTTAATTCCACATTGAAACAAATAACTAAAGCAAAGTATATATTATCTGGGGTACTTCTTGCCATATGACTTATTTCCTATGTTTTTTAACCTACTTTGCAGCAAGTGATAGCACCATGTCCTCCTGGAATACTTCCTTTTTATACCGAATCATTCCACTAGGCTGCAGCACAGGAACAGCAATGACTATGATGATGCTGATTCAGCAGCAAAGTGAACTATATTTTTGTTAAGTGTTATTATCAGTAACAATGTTGTGCAGTAAGCAATTAATACAAATCATGGATTTAATTCAACTATATTCTAGTTTGAGGGCTTCAAAAATATTAGCCACAGTTTATTCTTATTTTTGCTATGTAATTTGCATTCTAATACTGTTGCCACATTAGAATTGCTTAGAAATTACTAAAACAAGTTATGTAGAGAGAAATGTAAAAAGAAATTATGCCAATCATAACTAATTTCATTCAGATATTTCATCTGAATTTCAGGTGTAGGTTTTGAATACTATTGTTGATTTACCCAAAATATTATTTTGGAACAGGACTTTAGAAATGTCAATTTACTAACTACATTAGATTTAATAGTTCTGTCTGAAAGAGACTGAAATGAAAAATCAAGTAGCAAGAAAGACTCCCTTATTCTTGTTAGATTTATATTGAACAAATGTAAAATTGACTAAGCATTCCTATAATTATAATTTATGATACTTATTATGAATATTTGGGGGAAGAAACCAAATTCCAAAGAATAACATTTTAAACATATAGATGAAAAATAAAATATAATATCAAAAATTTGATTTTCTTTTGATAATTTTTATTTAGACCAATGGGTTCATCCAGAAAATTTTGTTTTGTCATAGTAACCTGAAACACTATATATAGAGAAAATATCCTAAAGTTAAATGTTTTGAAATCTGCCTTTTTTATTATTGTTGTTCTTACTTAAAATATTTGGATCATGTTCAGAGAGCATTAATATGACACATTTTGCTTTTAATTCAATGAATTCAACACTCAAAATTAGAGATTTCTCTTATGTATATAATGAGAAAATTTTCAAACAAGAAGCAATGCTATCAATTCAGGGTCACCTCTGTCCTCTTCTTACTTTCTGACTCTACTGTAGCCTTACCTCACTTGACATTTTAGTATGAGCCCTTGAGCCCTTGACAGTCTAGTTGTGTTTTCTTGTTTAACTGGATGGTGCCTGAAACATGTAAGGCCATTTTTTTTTTCCATACCTTCCCGATAACCTCCAATCCAACTAAAATAAGACATGAGCATTGTGAGATGATCAGATCAATCACATGAAAGTTGTAGATTTCTGGGAATATATGATCTTTAACGAAATATTAATATTGATCAGTTAAAATAATCTGACAGGTCAGGTTATTAAATATTGTTTTAGAGTCAACTTTTGCTTAACACTTTAGTATCAATGTGACTTCTTCCAAAAAGTAACATAAAATTTAAGAATAAAATGCTTTTTTAAAAACCAATTTATTTTTTTGTTTTGTTTTTTTGCTGCAGTGTGTTGTCTTATCCTCTATACCTCTATATGACTAAGAAACACTTGTCAAACATATTAACCATATTGGAAATAGGATTAAGAAAAAGAGAGGAAAAAAAACCCTGCTAGTTGAATGCAAATGGGTAAAATAAAATCACTTTTTGCATCATTTTAGTTTGTAAGGTTCCTTGAAAATGCTTGCTTGTGGGAGGTTGAAATACCTTCATGTGACAATCCCTCTCAGCAAAGAGATCCATATCCTTCAAGAGTTTATCAGTACCTTTTTAAAGCACTTTACCAAAGCATGTGATCTCAATTTCAATACCTTTTTTTTTTTTTTTTTTTTTAGAAAGCAGGCTTGATTCTACAAACTCTGTATGATACAGTCATATAAATTTAAGTTAAATGACATTTTAAGCTTCAGGACAAGATTAAGCAATAGGCCATAAGATAGAATACAATACTTTCTCACAACAGGAAATTCAGCATTAAATGACATGTCTAAACACTTCAGAATCCTATTTGTCTTCATAAATGGAGCAGTAAGATTTTTTTCTCTCTCCTTTCTCCCTTGTCTTTCTCCTCCCTCTCTCCCTCTTTCCTTTGCTTCCTCATTTGTGACAATTACAAAAGTACTTAAATAAATATTTCATGTGCTTTTTTTATATTGCCCTATATCAATAATATTTCTGTAAATCTGTGTTTTTATGACGAGTATTCTAATGTCTGCCACATTATACACTGTATTTATTGCATTATTCTTTGCATCATAGCATGAAGTATTTGACAGTTCAGTTGGCTAAAGTGTGTCTTTAAAAATGAAAGCAATTCTTATTTATAAGATTGAGGCTTCTGAAAAGATGAAATTGGCACCAATACAGTTGATTGCACTAGCAAGGAAATATGGAATTCAGCATTTATTAATGGAATTTCTTCTGCAAATAATCAGACTGTAGACTGCATAGGCATGAATTATTATACTCAGTGCCTCAGTTATTGATTGTGGATCTGTGTTGATTTGCTGTATGAGAAAGTATTAAAGTAGCTTGATAGAGCCTTGATTTTAAAAATAAATCAAATATAAATTTTGTATTTTCAGAAAGCAGTGGTTCATTAGACATGTGAATTTTTCTTTAGTGTGAAAAAGAAATCCACCAGTTTTTAATCTAACAAAAAAACCTAATATGTAGGAAAAGTTGTCTACTCTTAATATTGTGGAGTAAAGAACTGGCTCCTGATTTCCAATTAAAAACTTGGGAAATGAGTTGGAACAATAGTCAGGTTAAGTAGAACGTGTTGCAAATTAAAATAATCAACAGGCTGAATAAAGTAAATATTTTAACTTGAAATATTCAGGTAATTCTCTTCCGTCTTTCCACAAGATGTGTAAATACAAGAAGTAAAGTTCAGATTCAGATAGTTATCTGAATATATCAAAGCCAATCAACATATTTGCTTGGGTAATCAGAAAATTTTGAATACATTTCTAGGCATAATACTAATACAGCTTTTAAAAGTATACAATTTTTTTTTTCATATAGATCCATTCCAAATGAAACCAGTTAAACTTCCTTTGAAGTCATTGTAACTTCTGGGATTTAAAAAAAATAAATATTTTCATAGATCTTGAATTAAATTTTAAGTTTAAGTGAGGAGTCATAATGTTTCCATGGTGATTTAATTTATAATGATAAACTTCAAGTTAATATGCTTATATTTAGGTAGATTGAAATATCTGAACTATCTGAAAATTTTAAGTGTTTTTTTAACATGTAACTCTTCAACCCATAAATTATATTCATAAAATATTTTACTAAAACATTTTCTTTTTTTATAATTTTATTTATTTATTTTCATGTGCTACTAAGGGTTGAACCCAGTGCCTTGTTACAAGTCCTAGCATTCTACCACTGAGCCACAACCCCAGCCCCTAAATCATTTTCTTTACACAAACAAAAGTTTATAGTTTGCAACCACTAACTTGGTTGGTTTAAACCAATTGTCAATAAAATTAAGAATATAAATTGAATGTTTTTAAAGTCAGCATTGTTTCATTCATTGACTTTAGTTGTGATAAAAAAGGAAAGAAACTATTGGGGTAAAATTAAATGTATGTCAACTTGTTCATCAAATAAGAAAACTGAGTAAACATTGATTAACCATTACCTTAGTTGAGTATAAAGTGTATATATATATATATATATATATATATATATATATATATATATATATATGGTTTTACTGCTTTCTAAAGTGTAAGTTGAGAGTTTTTTCTGCTTTATGGTTTTGACTTCAACCATATGTGGTCATTATAGGGATTTTTAAACATATAGTCACCATACAGCATAAATCACTAACATATGGATGTCATCTGTCTCTGTAGAGTCTTCTAAATTTCTGTATATTCTTTTAAATTTAAGTATTTCTTCAGCAACAGGAACTTTGAGCAACTCTTTATTTTTTATCTCCCCCTCAGCCAAGACTTATTATTCTTTTAGAGGTTAATTAAAAATTGAATCCTGAACCTAGATATATACTTAGAAACACTCTTCCCTCTTTTTTAAGTTTTCTTTTCTCTTCACTTCTGAATGAGAAGTGTAGATTTTCTATAGAATTTCTGCACTAAATAAGTGACCACTCTCCATGCTGACATAAATATTTTTGTATGGATGCAGTGAGAACGAGAAGGGCATGGTGGCTCATGCCTATAATCAGTCCCAATGTTTTGGGAGGCTGAGGCAGGAGGATCACAAGTTCAAAGCCAGCCTCAGCAACTTAGCAAGGTGCTGTGCAACTCAGTGAGACCCTGTCTGTATATAAAATACAAAATAGGGTTGGGGATATGACTTAGTGGTGGAGTGCCCCTGAATTCAATCCTTGGTGTATGAAAAAAAAGGAGAGAGGAAAAAAAATCTCTTCTAATAATTATGCCTTTATAATATATGTATTAATTTTTCAGCAGTTAATAACTAGATAGTTTCACATATGTTTTATTTAATCTTCACTCACTTCTTTCAGTACACATTTAGTATTGAAAACAAATTCAGGTCTGTAATTTTTAAATACATAAATGAAATATCTTTAAAATCTAAGAAATACTTTTGTTAATATGCTTTTTTTTCTTCTTGTACTTGGATCGCTTATTGTCATAAAATTGAAATCCAAATTTAAGCCCAATGGAGATGTGTACAGAGAAAAGACATTAATTCACTTTACTTTGTAGCTAGAGACTAGATTGATCTATCATCAGCTAGGTAGATATCTATATCTAGGTAGGTTCAGGAAGAAAAAAAAGAATGAATGAGAGAATACTTCTACTTCATTGAAGTAAATTAATGAAGACTTTACATAAAAAACATTGTTCATAAAGTCTCTTTATGAAAATTTAATGGTTTTGTAGTACAAAGAGCTTCAGTAGTATAAGGTAAAAATCTACACTCATTAAGTTAATTGTCTTTTAATTTTAGTCTATCATATATTTCAGTTTATTCTTATGACATGTTGGATTTTTTCTCTTGCATTTTCTATTATAAACATAAATAGCATACTGATGGCTTACTCAATTTTTTCTTAGTTCCTATTAATTTCTTTCATTTTCAGGATAGTAACCTCGACCATTTCTTCCTGTCACACCCAGAAATATAAGGAAGAATTTAATACAGATTTTGTTCTTGAAGAGAGAAAGAGTCTAATGTGAGATATTCACAATTAGTACCTTTTTATTTATAATAGAAAATCATTAGTTATGTTCTGTTTCCATTTTCTCAAGATAGTAAAGTCAGATAAGAGAATATCATTGGGCAATCACTTATTCCTCCACCCAACAGTCTTCAGTTTGGTCCATGTATTATATATACAATTGGATAACACTCTAAGAATATTGTTTCACTCATTTATTCTTTCTTTCTTTTGCCATGTATTCTTTAAATATCATATGCCAGGCACTGTCAGATAGCTAGAAATAAACACACACACCTACACACACACACACACACTTAGACACACACACCCCCATACACACACACACATTTATATATAAGAGAAAATGAACAATTAAAAAAAATTGAAATGTACTTTACATGAGACACTAAATGAATAATCACATGACTTATCATATTTCAGTTTTGATACATATAATGATTGTAGTATGTTTTTTAAAGTGCATAATACAGGTATCTAACTTTATGTTTACTGTTGAAGTTACACTAACGTATTCAAAGCTAACTGACATCTTTCAAGAAGCCAACTGACATCTTTCAAAAAATATCAAAGTGAGTTAGTTATTTGACTTAAGTTTTTTTTTTTTTTTTGTGTGTGTGTATGTAGCTTCAGATTCATTCATTCAACATTGTCCCAAGAGTGGACTGTGAATTGCTGCTTCAGTAAGAGCAGCCTTTTGGTAGGTGATCTTTGGTGCACTTCAATTATTGCAATAGCCAATTTTCATCTTGCAGAGGCAGGGAACTATATAGACTGAAACAAGTACCAAAATTCAAGACTACTATGCCCATCCAAGACAAGAAGTGTACAGAAAAAAATACATATTTGAAGGCCAAGTATTTTCCAAAGTTCTATCACTAAAAATTGTTATGAATAGGAGCTTCCTCATCTCAAGTAATGAAAATCTGCACTCCATAAAAGCCCCTGAATTTCAAACTTAGTCACTTAGTAAAAGAAGACTCTCTTACATAAAATTTCAAATTGCTTTTTTATTTTTAAGGAGACTGTACAGTATTAAAACTGCATGCCAGAAACACTGAAATTATTTTTTTAGAAAATGTAATGACCCTAAACTAAATGCTCTTATAAGGACCTTTAATGGATAAAAGCATGAACCATGGCACCAGTCTGACTGATTAAACCCCTAGCTGTGCCACTTACCATTTTATTAATATTCGATACCACTGCTGGTTTTCTGATCTGTTAAATGGGATTAATGATGGCACTTACATAATAGGCCAATTGTCATGATTAAAAGAAGCATGATTAGAAGAAATCTAACATGAGTACCTAACAATTTCTAACACACAATTGGTGTCCTAGTATTGCCTATTGAGGTTATTTTCATTGACATAATTATTAATTTATGTAAATTGATGTGATTTGTGGTATTTTTAAAAATATTTTTTTCTTTTAACCGTATCAAATGATATTGGTTGGACTACAACTTTACACTTGTTGACTATTTTAACTTGTCCCATTTTGTAAGTTCTTGGTGTTTTAAGTCTGATGCTCTCACCAGTTCTACTGGGAAGATCATAAATTCTTCATTGTAATTTTTTTGTCGGGAGGAGGGAGTTTGTATAAAATGATTCTAAGAACATGGTCCATTTATCTCTTAATGCAATTGGAATATTCTGATATAACCTATTATTCTTTTAGAGGTTAATTAAAAATTGAATCCTGAACCTAGATATATACTTAGAAACACTCTTCCCTCTTTTTTAAGTTTTCTTTTCTCTTCACTTCTGAATGAGAAGTGTAGATTTTCTATAGAATTTCTGCACTAAATAAGTGACCACCCTCCATGCTGACATAAATCTTTTTGTATGGATGCAGTGAGAACGAGCAGTTAATCAGTCAGACTGGTGCCATGGTAAGTTCTTTGTATATCAAAGTTATAAATATATTCATTTCCTAAAGATTGTGAATCTGTCAATTGTATAGAGTTGAATGAGTTGACTTCAAACAGAAAACTTAAAATGCATTCTCAGATAGCCTTTGCATAAACTATGGACTTTATGGGCATGAATTTTGAAATGCTATAAAGGACACAAATCAGGCAAAGAGGAGGAAATGACATTAGAAAGATGGAGACTAAGTGTTGTGAGTTCCATAAGCCACATGAACTCACTCAGGTGAAACCTGAGCCATTTCTGATAATACTCTAATAATGGTTCATTCACAAATTCTCTTTCTTGAGGTCAGAGTAATGAGTATAGAGAAAGAATGATGAACAGAGGTAGAACATTCCAGAAATAATCCCATTAACATTTGATACCTATAAATCTCACGAATAATTCTTCAGTCTATATTATAAGCTGAAAGGTCAGTGGGCTACCAGTTTCTTAGACAAGTTGCCTGAAACTGATGAAGATATAGAACCACCTGCAAAATGTGGAAAGTTTAACAGGTTTTAGTTTGATAATTCATTCTTTTCACAGTTCACATTCAAGGTGATGGGAAGATCAATTTAAAATCACTGTTTCTGTATTTTTTCTTCCCTTTTTGACTCTATATTGTAATTAAAAACACCTCTGGAATAATTTCTATAGATTACATAAACATACCAAAACATAGTTTCGTTTATGACATACATACACATTTATGATTCCATAGGTATCTGTCTTTATGAAACTTAATTATAAAGATTAAGAATTATATCAGCTATTTTATCTTTCATTTTTATTTATAACTCTGGACAAATTAATGTATTTATTTTAGAAGTTCACATATAAAAGGACACACTTGGTACTTTATCCTATGTACCAACTTGTGAAGGTGAGGTCACCATAGTAGAGAACATTAAAACTAGCCAACAAATAAAATTTTCTACAAATAGGATAGAAATTTTTATTTGGTCATACTATATTTTATATTTATTACCTATTTAATCATTCATTTATCTGTTAATCAAAATTATAGTCCTTTTTGTCATTTTTATTAATGCAGTGGCAGTGGCTATTTAGTAGCATGTTGTTTTTCACAGCCTCACTGTAATATTTGGCTAAATGATTTAACCCTATAGCTGATTGATAGGGAAGGCTAATTTACTATGTTCTATTATCATTGTCTACATTTTAAAATGCCTTTATGTATTATGGCATAAAAAATAAAATAAAATGCAGTATATTTTATTATCTATGTCTACCTTACTTTTAAGGATTTTATGGGCTAAATATCAGACATTCTTTGTTTGGTTTTAAAATTCTTTTATCATACTAAAGACAAAGATCACTTACTTGCATTTATATTTATTTCATTAATTTGGAAATAAGGGGAGAAAAAATGTGTAATATTAGTTGGAAATTAATTTAAAAATCTGAGAAAATACATGTTATTAAATTATTAATTGTGCAGACTTCTAAAAGAATCATGTCCTTTAAAAATCCTTCAAATTTTTAAAAGCTGTCAACTTTATGTGTTGTTTTAAATGTTTTCAGTTTAAAAATGACAGAAGTTATACTTTGGAGTTCATCAGAGGATTGAAATAAATTTATTTTATTTTATTTTATTTTGAAGTGTTGACCCACTTATAGGGAAAATCACTACTAATATTTCTGGCAACATTCTATTCACTTGCCCAGAGGGAAGGTAACATAATTTGATGTTTGGAGCCATTTTGTGGCCATGTTGTTGTAATTAGAGAATGTTCTCTGGATTCAGGTTCTTTTCCAGTTTTCTTCAAAAACATTGTATTTGAAAACTTTGAATCACATTAAATATCACATTAAAATATTTCATAGATGAGTTCCATTTAGTTGTTAATTATTTATATAAATTAAAACAAACATTGCATTAGAAAATTCTAAAATATTTTAATCAACTTTTTGAAACAAGATACAATTTTACTATTCAGGTGCAAACAGAATCAAGGAACTCCTTAAATATTTAACTTTTCCAAGGAAAACTCCCTTCCAGCATTCTCTGGTATGGTTATTCTGCATTTTATATAACTTTAAAGGAAAGAGCTGATGCCAGTAAATTCTGGTGATTGAATATTTTGCAGTGGACTCATTGGAAATTCAGAGAGAAATATCTTTGTTTTACTTTTCAATAAATAATAAAGTAAATGATATTTACTTAAGTTATAGTGTAAAAATTCACTAAATATAAAGCATTTTTTACTTATTTTTCATGGGAGGGAAATTTGTAGTGTTCTCTTATGATTTTAAAAATAAGTGCTACATTTTTGTAAAAAAATGAATAAATGACTTTCTAGCAACTGGAAATAAATACTGACCTAGATATTTAAATCTAGAAAAATCATTGATTGCTCATATGGACTTATGCCTCATTATTTACTTTATTTTCTAAATGTAAAAAGGTAAAAATTTCATGAAAAACAATTTTCATTTTACCTCATCTGTCGCAGTAGATGAACATAAAAATGTTCCTTATTTTATTTCTATAATATATGTCTATTCATAGCTATTTGTAAACATACTTATGCTACATTAAAGTATTTTTTGTCATCATTGCCATTCCCATCATCATCATCAACATCAAAGCCTGAACGGAATTTCAGTTCCAAGATGGGACATGGAATAGCTTAGTCTCTTAGTCTCTCTTAGGCTGCAATGAAACAGTTTGTAATGCCTGTTTTGGAGGGCAAAGAAATGATTTGGTTTAATTAACAGAATAGAGCTCAATAAATACTCATGGTTTTTAAAATTATAATTATACACATGCTATGTATTAAAGCCATGATTTTTTTCATTGATGTCAGAAAGTTGTTTTCTCTAACTGCTTTGAGTAGGCTAGACTGCCTTTTAATATAAAACAAGTGGTCAGAGCATGTTGTTTCTCATGCATAGCCCAATAGCCTGATGGAAAGCACAGATTACTTTGCTTCCTGTTAAACCATGCTCTTTCTGTCAACAAAAGTGCTTCTATTCTAAGAGATATTACTATTGATTTGCTTTATTCTCAAAATACAGCTAGATTTTTTTTTGCAATGTTGCACACCAGGTATGATTTCAAATGAACATATAAAGTATTTATATCAGCTACAAAACAAGACAGAAATAGAAATGATGTATTTAAGAGTTTAAAAGTATCCAAAATTCAGATGCAATCTTTTGATGATGTCATATTCACATTTAGTGAAATTGGTGGAAACAAAGAACTTTTAAAAATGAATAATAAGTGAATAATCATAAATAAAAGAAATAAACATAAAAACACCTCTACAAGTGAGCAAAAATCAAGAAACCACTCAAAACTTGAGCTATGGAACTTTCACTTTCTTCTTAGTTTTTGTCTAAAATATAGCATGCTCATTTGTTCACTTATTCTTTGATCTACTTATTCTCAAGTGATAAAGAAATTTTCATGGTCACCTATATCAGATAGTTTTTTTTTTTGCCTACCTTTTATTGCTTTTTCAGCAACTTACAGCTAAAAATGCTTTGACTTTAGCTTTTTAACTCTTTCCTCCTAAAATATGATTATTTGATTAATCATTTTAGTTCTGTATTTTATTAAAAATGATAGTTTTTTTTAAATTTCAATTCTACACTACAGAAAAGATTTAGAGAACAAAGAATTTCCTTTGCAATTCAGCCACACTCTAGAATTCTCAGTATATATTATTGAATTTGCAAGGAACTTGGGAAAGGTGTGTGGGTGTGATATTAAATCTTCCTCATTGAGATGAACACATAAAGACCAATACACTGCAAATCATTTAGTGATTTGCTTGTGATTTGAATGAAGTCTCAGAGGAATGTGGAGTAGGGAATATGGTCATGTAAGCCTAGAGAAGCAGACAAGGGACTGGGAGGTGAAAACTCTTTCTTTGGTCATTAAAAAGTAAAATTATGACATAATAGCAGATAGAGATACCTCCCGGCTGACCTTCATGTTTGCATCTCTTCCCCCCTAAGCCTTCCTAAATATGTTTTTCTTAATCTATTTCTACTACAATTAACCATTTAGTAAACTATTTTGATTTTTCATTATGCAGAAAGCAGCATGTTAGGCAGATGATGTGATGAAAATTAACCATATTTAAACTTCTAATCTCAAATGACTTTTGCTCTTATCCAGAAGAAATAAAAGTAGACATGACAGGACAGGCTGATACTTTCATAGAATAACATGAGCACAGGATATCAGAAGAGTTAAAGATAAAGTATTTGACAATTTTAGGATCTAGGAAAGTCTTATTTGAGTGATGAGCTTAACCTAAGCCTATAAATATGTGATGGTTTTACCCATCACTAACTCAACATTTCTCCCAAACAACCCTATTTTGAGAGTCACGACTGCAGACCAGTAAGCTACTCCCACTCCAGAGGTGATCACATGTACAGAGTCCTACATCTGCTACCAATGCAGCAAAATGAAGGTCTTGGCTAAGGATTCTATTTAACAAATCCTATTTTATTGACTAGATCAGATAATATCATGGCTGTCTCCTAACCATTCTGCTGTAAGACTTACATGAAGGTATATTTGTGAAGAGCTCAGTCTTTTTTGTTGTTGTCGTTGTTTTCTATTTTTGTTTTCTGCAATTATAAAACTCTGGTGTATCTTACCAGCATCAGTACAACTTACTAGGGTAACATCACATGTCTTCACTAATCTGATCTACAAGGAGGTCCTCTGGCTCTCCTATAATTCACTTCATATTGCAGAAAAATAGACTAGTTCTCAGTTCTTCCTAGATTCTCCTTATTTTAGTTTCTTATTTTTATTATTTTAATCTCTTCAGTTGTGTTTATTTTGGTCACTCTGATCCCAGGTATGCCTGCTAAAACTCATACTTAATTCAGAGAGGCCTCAAATGCTATTTTCACAAGACGTTCTGTGAACTCACCAGATAAAATGTCTTTCTAGCTTTGGAAAACTCCTAACTATGTATTTATAACCTCCTTTACCATAAGTCAACATCCACCTAGAGTTACTTTTGTATCTGTCTTATTTCTTTTGCATATTATTGTGCTCTTAAAAATAGGAGCATTCTGGTTCTTACCTATAACTCAAACACTTGGCTCATCATCTCCCATGTATCAGCAAATGTGTGATAAGAAAATTCATTTATCATATTAGTAGAAAATGCATGATGATTTGTTTTTTATGAAAAGATACAATATCATTGAGTAATTTAGAGATTACATGACCCATGAAACACACAAAAAAACTGTTTTTCTTTTGTTTTTGTTCAACTGAAAAATATACACTTTCTCCTTCTTTAAGCAATTTTTGTTTTTAAAAGAAGAAACTCAAAGCAGTTTTTTCCCCCACTTGAACATACCTGGTTGCTTCCAACCATTCTCCACCTGACTACAGTTACCATTCAGTAGTCCATTTGGATTATTAATCCATCAAGTGGATTAATCCACTGATGAAGTTATAGTCCTGATCAAGGCCTAAAAGTATAATCTTTGAACCTTGCTTTGTGGGAACCATGCTTTTAAAACAAGAGCTTTTTGGAGAGCCAAACCTTAATAAATTGTAATACTGAATTTTTTTAGTGTAAGCTCATGAACTGACTACAAATTATTTTTAAAAAGAAAGAGTCTTCTAAATACATCTAAAATGACAAGCATTATTCATTGAAGTAGATTTATTAAAGGGGACATTGAGATAAATTACTTGTTTTGTTGTATGTTGATTTATAGCCATTTATTGTTTTAGGTACATACTCTGAGAAGAGTTTTGCATTATACATAAAAATGAATATAATTTAAATAGTAAGAGACACTTTGTCTTTGAGAATCAAAGTAGTACATAGAAGTATTTATTGGAACATTATTAGGTACCAAAATGACTATCATAAACCTGTTAAGTATGAGGGATCATTAGTATAAGTCAGAAAGCTGAAGTAGTAGGAGAGATGGCATTCTTAATGAACCCTGGCTTGGAGAAAGGATAGAAAGTTGCAGAGAACTGGCATTCTCAAATATGTATCCTTGTGAGCAAAGGCAGGAAGAAATGTGAAAGTTGGTTGGTTCTTCAGGATCCCAGCTTGGTTGGTGTGGAGAAAATTACATTTATTAAGAGACTTATATATTAGGTTAAGGGCTTTTGACATGATTAAAAGTTTATAAAATAGGTACTATTTTGAAAGTACTTATTAAAGAAACAAAGTGTTGAATAAGGTAATAAAATAATCAAATATAGTATTTGGTATTTTTTATGCTATATTTGGCATTTTATAGGCATGAACTGGTAGTAATAATATACACTCAAATGGTTTCCAATTCAAAACTGTACTAATATTTCTTTATATAAGCTTACCTGGAGGTGACAATGGAGTTATACCATTAATCATAAATGTCTACTTGTCTGCCCATTCTAACCCCTAGCAATTTTCCCATACATTCTGACTTATTATTTTGGTGTTCGTGGTGTTCCCTGACTCTGTTTCCTGCTCCTGACATCTTGATAGCTGTGTAGTTTCCTTTCTTATTCATGGAGAGGAATCTCATTGATGCATTATTTCTTTAGTTAGTGTTTAGTTGGTGTTCTGGCATTTCAAACCCTGTAAAACTGCTGATGCTCATATGAGGTGGCATTTTGATGTGTCAGATTGTTTTGTTCAAACCCTTCTTCACTTTAGGTTTGTTACTGTGACCAGGGCAGGGGTGATTTATTTAAATCTCCATTTTATTTAAAAAATGATTCTAAATTCATAGTTAGCCATTGGCAAAATATGATGTAGACATGAAACTACCATCCCTATGTTATTATGTCCATGTTACAAAAGGAGGCAAATTTGTCTTCAGTATAAAATAAAAACTTGGACAATATCAACATCATGAGTTTATTTTTATAATTGATTGTGATAATTCCTAATGTGTGATATAGAGTATATAATACTTGTGTAAATTTTTCATTATGTTTTGTACACTAAATAACATTATGTAATTAAAGCTACCATTTTGTTTGCAACGATACTGATTATAGATAGGACATTCTAGATTTATTATGGAACAGACTTGATACAACAGATTAATATTGAAAATACACACAATAATTATAGTTATCACTTACTGACCAGCTTCTATATGGTACATACTATATTGAGTGATTTGAGTTTGGTATTCTTTTTATCATCTCCTTAAAGAAAGCAGTCAATATTATTTATTCCCATTTTACAAAGGAGAACACTGAGAAAGACAGGTTAGATAACTTTCACAAATCAAAATACTGTTATGTAACATTGTCGGAATTGTACTCTGATAATATGACCCCTGCTTCTCTATTCTTTTGTTTTTTTTTAATTTTTAAAATTAGTTTTAGTTATATATAATATTAGGTTTCATTTTGACATAATTATACAATCATGAAATATAATTTGCTCCAGTTCAGTCCCCATTATTTCTTCTTTCCTACCCCTTCTTTCTCATCATTTACTTCCCTCTCCTTTAATGACCTTTCTTCTATTTATTTATAGTTGTTAAAATTAGTACCTTATAAATAAATACACTATGGTATATTCATATATGTACCTGGGAAAGCTTGATCAGATTCATTCTACTGTTCCTTCCTCTTCCTATTCCTTCTCCTTCCCACTCAATTCCCTTCCTCTATTCCACTGAGCTTTGTTCTATTTTCATGGAATTCCCCTCCCCCATTTTTATTTTTATTTTTTCCTTCCTTTGGTCTAGCTTTGACATATCAGCCTGTTCCTATATTCTTAACCTCTACTCTGTTTCTGACTATGCTTGTCTTCCTGAGAGAAGTATTCAATTTGTTCCAGTCTTATATTCTTTTCCTACAAATTTCTATTTACTAGGGATTTATAATTGTTATTCTTTTCCAATGAGAGAAAAATCATTCTAAAAGCAAGTAGAAATTAAGCTTTAAAAGCATACCAAATGTACTATACTTTAAACATTCTTTGTTTTACTAATATGTAAAATAGAGTTGTCAAAATTATTGAACAGTAAGGAGTGAGAAGATAAGAATTTAGATGATAAATGTGTCACTAAAACAATTTACAAAAAAAAATAGCCATAAATGCCTTAGTCAGCTTCATGTTGTTCTTAGCATTATAGTTTATTTAAATGTTCTCACTTGGGTAAATACGACATATACCAATATTTTTAATTAACACAGAATATTTTCAAAGTATATAGGAAAAGAATCACAGTGGTAAGTTATGAATATGGATTAACTTTTGTATGGAATTAGTTAATTTTCAAATGCTTATAAATTGTCATGGAACTACTGTACATGAAAAATAAAAAAAAACTGAAAGATTCCACACTCTACATCCATATTTCTAAACTGACCCACACAGTCTCTAAGCCTTCTCAGGTACACTCACAAACACACACAGCTCCTTAAATTTTAGCAAAGTGGTTACTACCAGGAAAACTTGAATAACATTTCTTTCTCTTGTGGCTATAAGCTTTAAAAGATTTTATATTTTTATAAAAATATTTTTATATTTTTATAAAAATCTATATTTAGAAAACTACATTGAAGTTTTAATGTAGGGTAGTGTTTGAAAAATTCATGTGGTATGGATTTTAAAACTGTGAACTTTCTTTGGATAATAGGAATATATTTAATATAACCATATATTTAAAGATGATGACTGTCTTATAATAAATTACGTATGGTATTTTGGGACTCACTTTTTCTACTGTGATAATTGTTTTTCCATGCCTGCTCGTAAGTTCCAGAAGTAGGAAATAAGGTGGATTTATTTTATGGATTTTTGTCAAATAAACTTCAAATTATATTGTGGTAAATTATATGAATTATGAGAATGTTTTTCTATATAGAGAAAAGTGGATCATTGAATTTACTTTGTCTATACTTTTAAATCATATATATATGACAATGGAATGCATTACATACTTTTAAATCTTTGAAAAATCTCCATATTATCTCTCAGTGCCATATACCAAAAGAATCTGCTCCATGAAATTAATTTTAATTTGAATGCCTTTAGGTTCTATGATTTTTGTTTGCAATTATTTTTACCTCTGTCCATTGATATTTAAAATTTTATAAAAATAGGTTTTTTTTATCGTTTAGCTAAAAATGCCTGTAAGCGTTCACGTTTAGTGTACAAGTTCTAGTAACATTATTCTGCAAATAATTCACATCAGTGTAGCAGCAAGTGTTATAAGCAAACAACAATTTGCCATAAAAACCCAAGATAAATCTAAAGTTATCTCTCTCAATGTTAAATAAAAATGTTACAAATCATAATTACCAAGAGAGTTTATTATAGAAAGAACATGTTTTATTTTGCAGCAAAGATTAACATTTCAAAATGTGACAAACCCCATGATATAAGCAACCTTTATAGATCCTCAACACCAGGAGCCCAAGATACTTCAAATAATTCTTTCTGTGCACCAAAATCTGAAGTTCATATCTAGTAGGGAAATGGCCTTTGGTTCATTTTTTTCTGGAATTGAAAAAAAATGGTATGCTTCTGCCAGAAATTAAATTAGTTCACCTTTCCACTCTGCCCCTCTGAAGGCAGAGGATTGGAAAGTGGAGTTACTGTATCAAGCAGCCTGGTATTGTTCTTTCTGCAGCCAATTCTAAGCCAGCAGTCCTGGGGAGCCAGGGAAACTAGTCAGGCACATTATTAGTAGGGGTACAAGTTTAGGTAATTATGCAATAAAACAGTTTTTCTTTTCCATGATTCCAAAAAGTGGCCAGTAGAAGTTAATGAACCACTTATTTAATCAGTTACATAATTATGAGTTAACTGTAACCAGTAATTGCTTGAAATCACTATTTAAAATGAAATAAAGGAGCTACAATTTACATGAAATAATTGATAAAAAATTAGAACTATAACAAAAATATAAAATATAGCAAAATAAAAGGTTTAATGTTTGTCCACATAATTAATATGAAAATTAGTACAATTTGAGATTCCATAAATATTTAAATTATTAAGTACATATGCTGTTAAGTAAAATCATTTTAAAAATGAATGTTAATGAAGCACTTAGCAGCCACCTTTACAATGCTTGAGCTCACTGATCAAATGTTCATTTATGACCATGAAATTCCATATTTATAGGAACATTTACTTTTCTTCATAATTTGAATTATCTTTTCTTTGAGGAGATTATTTTATTGTGGATTAAGTAAATAGTAGAAGCACTGAGAGATAGTTTGGAGTGTCAGGGATAAATTTGACATATTGTTAATCATCCTTAATAAACATTTTAAATGACATTTACTTGATTGTTTAATTTTGAGATTTAACAAACTTGAACATTCTCTGTACCACTTTATTTTTGTAATTATCATTTTTAGTATTTTAGTGTGTTCTATAAGATTATTGAGTAATAGTAATATGTAAAAGAGTTAAGCTTACAAAACCTCAAAACATAAGCTGGTGAATTAGTCAGATCAATTACACAGTACTAACATGAATTTCATAACCCTGAACTACTTTATGTAATTAACCCTGACCCCAGACTCTCTCTCTCTTTAAAAAAAAATGCAGTGACTTAAATTCTTAAAAAGTTCTAAACCTTCCTGTGAATTTAGGCATACATATGGTACCCCACTGTATAATTTTTTATATAATCATATATGATAACCTTTTTTTTGTCTTTTATTTATTTTCAGTAGTGAGGATTGAACCCTTGCTGTCCAGCATGAGATAAAAGGGCTCTATGATTGACTACACCCCCATATCCTGAATATAGTTTTTAAAATTCCTTTTTATATTATAAATTTGTTGTTATTCCTTATTTTTAATCCACTTCTTCACCTACCACCCACATGAGACAGAAATGATTATGGATTGATTGTCTCATCTCACTGAACATTAGAATTGAATCCTTAAAAGAAAGAAGAAAATAATGTATTGCATAAGAGCTTTGAAGTATAGTTTAGAACAATTTTCATATATATTCAACACACCTTTGACTTTTTTACTTCCTTCTACATATCAACACTGAATATAACTGATTGCAAATAAATTTCACCAAATGGAAAGTATATAATTTTCTTTTGCTATTGATTTTAACCCCAGGTCCCTAAGAAAATTTTCTAAAATAATATTTTGAAGCATCAAGAATTTTTCATAAGCAAAACTCTTCTACAGATTTGAGAATTATATCATGCTCCATGCCTATAAAAGAGAATAAAATTAAGTTGGTATTACCATGTATATCAGAACATATAAATTCTGCATTGGTAAAATAACATTAGAATATGGGAAGTATATTGATATACAGAATGATCCAGACTCCTTTTGTTTTCTTTCTTGCCAATCCATGGTTTTGACTTCTATTGATGAGATTAATCATGGTTGTAAAGTAGAGATCTAAGTTTCTTGCTTTCTTGTGTACTACTAATCAGTGCACTGGAAAGAGAGGGGGGGAGGAGTGTATCATGGATAAGGATTTAGGAAATCCTATCTTGAGTCAATCAGGGAAAAAGGGATGAAGTTCCTAGAGTTTGCTTGCTATGTTGGTGTATGCCTGTTGTCCTAGCAACTCAGGAAGCTGAGGCAGGAGGATGGTAAGTTTGAGTCCAGCCTAGGCAACTTGGCAAGACCCTGTCTCAAAATAAAAAATGAAAAGGGCTAGGGATAGAGAACATCAGTCAAACCCTTTTGGGGGTGAACTGATTGAGAAAATGTAAAATTTGAAAACTGGAGTAAGATCCACATGGCTACTGCTAGAATTTGCAAAAATACTATTATAATTTGCAAAACTAGATATAGTGAATCTTCCCTTGAGGCATATAAACTGACAAGATGAGTGTGTCATTTGAGATCTTAGATAACTTAGGAAGGAAAACAAAGGAAGCAATGCTAGTTAGCTAATACATTCCAAATCTAGGTATTTCACTGATACATTTAAAAGCCCTAAAGTTTATTATTGAACAGGTTTGTGCCTCCACTGACTTCATCATAAGATGAAATTACATCAAAAAATTCATTTTAATGCACATTTCTACCCCATTCTGGGAAGTAGGTCATAAAATCAATTCAACTTCTAAATATTTTCAGTAGATCTTTTTCAGCAATTTTCAGTATCTCTGGATATATCACTCCCTACAGTTTAGTTAGCCTAGAAAATCTGCAGGTTTTCTTTGTGAAAATGTATTTAAATGGTTTTTAGAGTCATTCCTCAAGTGTACCTAAATACTTAATCATTTTAGGGATTCTTAATCTTGAAGTGACTCATTTATGGAATTTTGCTCAAGAACCATATATCTCTGATTGACCAACAGACAGGTTTTTCAGATTTTCAGTTGATATAGTCCAGAGATCATTGCATTTCTGTTTCAGTCCCAGAGACTTTGTGATCAATTTGTCACTGGAAAATACTTCCCTGAAGCATTACTATTAATTGCATAAACTACACCTCATATCTTATGACTCATTGATATTGTTTGGTTTTAGTACCTATGGATGCCATCATTGTCTAGGGAAATAACCTATTTCAACTACAACATTTCTGAATAGCACTACTGACTAAAAAAGAGAAGATTATATGATATTCTTCAAAGATGCTGATGTTTTACCATCCATGTATTTCTTGAAAGATGAAGACATCTTTTACCCTGAAATTGATCAAATTGATTTTAATATACACATGAATAGGTCACAATGAAACCACCATTCTATATAACTAATATGCACCAATGAAAAGAGATGCATGGAGTAGGTTGAATAAATCACATATGGCAAACCATTATATTATTCTCATTTATTTAATTAATGAATTTTTATAGGAAATAAATCAGTCATCTCAGATCTTCATTAAGGACTTTATTTGGGTTAGATGACCACCAGTAAAGCAAACCACTCTCTAATGTGCTTAGGTTTGAATACTAATGCTGAACTTTGGGAACAATACTGTAATTATAGATAGATACATTATAAAATTATGTTCTGTAACCCTTTGTTGAGTACTTTCAGAATTCATTCCTACAAATGTTTTCTAGATTGTTACTGATACAAATCCTAAAATTTTAGCAATGTTTGCATGTTTAATATCTTTTACGGTTTGAGTTTGTAATGATTTCCCCACCACACGTTGAAGTCTGTTTTTAATTTAGAACTGGAGATAATTAGAAATAACATGGGATGGTTTTCCCTGATAAGGTCAATCAGATGAAGTTGTGAATGGTTTTAAGCAAGATAAAAAAAGCGTGTCATTGAAGGGACCATTCTTTCTGCTAATGATATACCCTGAGACATTTGAATGGTTGAAATATGTTGACCCATGTGGATCTTGCCCCAGTTTTCAGAGTTTTACATTTTCTCAATCAGTTCACTGGCTTTCATAGTGAGGTTGTGATCAGGCTGTACACATAAATAACCTTGAAATGTTGAGTTATAAAATTTCCATTGTTACTCTCTGTGCCTTGAGCCAAGATTTTAGGCATTTGTGCTTATTGTTTTTTTTTTCCTTCAAGACATCTGTTCAGTTTGCAACAGCCCACTCACCTTCACAGTACTTTCTTCTGCATATTCTTTTATTTTCTTGTTGTGGAACAACTGCCAGATCCTTCAAAACCTTAGTGCTAAGAGGACATTGTAATGAGGTTGTCTTTGATGAACTGTTTTGCCAAACTGCAAATGAATGGGTGGTAACTTTCTTTTAATTTCATATAAATTTTATTATGGGAGAAGGGAGACTTAGCTCTACAAAGACTGATGATAAACATCATTTCTTGTACTGCTTTGAGGTTTTATTGCCTCTAAACTCTTCTATTCTATTCTGTATGATTCAGAATTGTGATGCCTCAAGTTTGTGGTGCCAGATTCATATTTGGTGTTCCTAACTGCAAAGGAACTAAAGAAAGCTATTTTTTGGAATTCTTCCTTAGTAATTATGAGTTATGAAGCATGGCATTCACTAGGCATTAAAAAGTTATTTCAAATATACTTGACAGAAGAATAATGATAATATATAGCAATTCTTAACTTTCCTTTTGGCATAGTCTATTTATTTCATATTTTTCCATTGTGAGTCTCATTTTTTTCTTATTAAATTGTCAAAGCACTTATCCCTTAGAAGCATTAAGTTCTTTATCAAATATGTCACATGTATTTATTTCCAAATATATCTTCAAAATCTGTAGGCTTCTTATTGTATTATAACTTATATGTATTATCTTTTTTATTTTATAGAAGCTTATTAGTTAGTTTTGGATATATATAATATTAGGGTTCATTTTGACATAATTATACAAGTGTGGAAAATAATTTGCTCCAATTCAGTTCCTAGTACTTCCCTCTTCCCTTTCTTTCCCCTTCACTCTTTTCTTTATATTCATATATGGTCATAGGGAAGTTTGAGCAGATTCATTTCTCCATTCTTCCCATTTCCCATCCTTTCTCATTTCCCCTCAGTCCATTTCCTCTACTTCTCTGATCTCTGCCATCTTTTTTTTATTAAAGTACATTAAAAATTTAAAGACTTTTAATATTGTCATAACTGTAATTGTGGTTTTATATATTTTTCTAATTATATCATGGTCCTTTTAATTATATTCTGTTAGATTCCAAATTTTGCTTTGTTTTGATTTGCCTAAAATGTCTTTCTGAGATTACTGAAATTGTCTTTTTCCCATTGATATAAAGTTTATATCTCTTTGGATTTAATGTCATCAAAATTTATATTGGTCATCTAGTGCATTAATATTGTTGTATAAAACTAACACAAAACAAAACAAAATTTTAGTACTTTTCTTGTTCCTGAGCCGGCCAATCTGCTGTCCTGCACAGGTCACATGGCCATGACCAAATGCTTTGCAGTGAGAATGTGGACTTTGCCCATTTTACAAGGAGGTTTTGGAGGGGTGCATGGAAAGACTATGATATGTAATCCCAACAAAAGGAGCAAGTGAAGTGTTAAAATAGGCTTTAAAATTTTTCCTTTGATATATCAGTCATTAATTTGTTTTTACATAATTTTCTATTTTTTCTATTGTCACTGTAAGACCAAAAATAAATAAATAAATAAACAAACACCATTTTCTTAAAGCTTTTAAAAAATAAATTCAGTGTTGTACTTACTCATTAAACTTTTTAAAATTTCTGTTGGCATGCTTAGGCTGTGAGGATTCAATTCTATTTTCAAAATCAAACCATATCAGGAAAACTTTCCTTTTGAAATTAAATTTTCATCTTATAAATTAATGGCTACAATTTCTTTGTTAATAAGGGAAATTATTGTGAATGTTGGAAAATATCATGTAAGCAAAGATGACTAAGTTGTCAAAAATACCACAGATGTCATTTTATTGTAATTATTTGCCAAACAAAAATGGAAGCATTCTTTCAGACCTTTTAGTTAACTCATTTTATTGAAAACTAATGTGAAAATATTGAGATAGATGAACATTTTGGATAACATAACTTTTGAGTACTACAGTGTATATGTTGTGCACTGTTGCTTTTTCAGAGTAGCTGAGCTTATTTAAACCTAAGCAGTTTTGCTGGACCTTCTCCCACATTCCTCAAGGACCCACCTTTGTACCTAACCTCTTGGCCAGTTATTAAAATGGGACATGCTAAGCTTTATCAATCAAGTACACGTGCTAGTGTAAATAAACATTTTGATAATTTCCTGAATTTTAGTATAGTAAAATGCAGTGAAAGACAACCTAAATGTATGCTTGAAAGTGTACAAAATGTTTTAGGAAATTTGTTGTGAGACAGAGTTCTGAAACTTGGGGTTTTAGATCAGCTATATTAGTAAAAAAAAAAAAAAACTTTGAAAAAGTAATTTACTATTATGAAAACTGTTTTTTTGCTTTTATACAATTACTCATTTGAATGATATTGAAGTCACTTTAAATTATAAGTTGTAGCAAGAATAGCTTAGAAGTGGAAAAATAATGGAATATTACTCAGCAATAAAAGAGAATAAAATCATGGCATTGGAGAACATAATGCTAAGTGAAGTTAGACAATCCAAACAAAAACAAATGCTGAATCTTTTCTCTGATATAAGGAGTTTGATTCATAGTGGGGTGAGGTGGGGTCATGGGAGGAATAGATGAACGCTAGATAGGGAAGTTGGGGGAGGGAAACAGAGGGTACAGGGTTTAGAAATGATGGTGGAATGTGATGAACATCATTATCCAAAGTACATGTATGAAGACACGAATTGTATGAAGTATAACTATATAACTATATAACTATATAACTATATAACTATATATATATATATATATATATATATATATATATATATATATATATAACCAGAGATATGAAAAAATGCTCTCTATATGTGTAATATGAATTTTAATGTATTATGCTGTCATATATATAAAAAATCAAAAAAATTAAAATAAAATTTTAAAAAGAAATAGTATCTTCTAAAAACTTGGCCTACATTGTATGTTTGCATAGAGATTAATTGGCTAATAGATTTCTCACTTTTCAGGATTTTGGCTACATAGTTTCAGTCTTTTTTTTTTCTTAAAATTTTTACATTTTGTTTAGAGTTTTCTTGCAGAGCTTAATTAAGTAATTCATCTACATATGAATATTCTAGGGGATGTTCTAATTCTGTGGTTCTCAATTAAGGGAAATTTCATTCCTCTTCTCCTAGGTAACATTTGGCAATGTTTGGAGACTTTTTTAATGATCTGGAATTAGGGGCAGGGAGAACATTGCTAATGACATGGGATGAATAATGTACAGGATTGTACACCTCATCAAGCAAGAGACAATTAAGTCCTACAAAGTATTGGAAGTGCTACTATTGAAAATCTTATATAAATTCATTCTAAATAGAATGTTATGAATTTTCAAGTGATTGAATTAACATTTCTTTTCCAGCAATAACTGATGTAAAGAATTTCTTATTTAAAAATGGATATGTATTTTAAAGAGATGAGATGTTAAAGTCAATGGAATTATAATAATGAGAGATTTGTGCTTTTCCAAAATCAGCACGACACTTGGCCCCAGTCAAGGGGTCTAATATGATTTGACATTCCTGTCCATCTGGAAACAGTGAAAGCATTTGAAGACTTGCCAAAATATGCTGGAAAACAATCTTAAATTTTGTTCCACATCTAACTGCTTACAAAATAGAAACAATTAACTATGGAATACTTTTTTAGAACATGGAAAAAAATATATATGCCAGATTTTGCAAATTAATTCTAACCTAGTAATAACACCTACTTTGTGAACTTCGTTCACGTTTATCACCTCTACAATTTGTTTTTTCTATGTATTTTATACTTTATTCCTTTCTTTTTGTCTTTAAAAAAGAAAACTCCCTAAGTAGTCAGGCACATTGGTCCATGTCAGTAATCCCAGTGTCTTGGAAAGCTAAGGCAGGAGGATCATGAGTTCAAAGCCAGCTTCAGCAACTTAGTGAGGCCCTAAGCAACTCATTGAAACCATGTGTCTAAATAAAATATAAGGAAGGCTGGGGATGTGGTTCAGTGGTTAAGCACCCCTGAGCTCAATTTCCTGTACTGAAACAAACAAGCAAACAAATATCTCCCTAAGTATAGAACCCTTGTTTAGTTTTCTTCCCTAAAATGAGAAAGGTCTTAAAAATCATAATGCTGATTATAATATGAATGTATTTCATTGAGGAAAACTTCTGATTCTTATTGTCTTGAAAAACAAAGAGTGTCTTAAGTAGTAAATATTTAAACATTATGTGATCCTTGCAACAGAAAACTAAGGTACCCGATATCCACTTTTTTTGCCAAACATAAATTCCTCCTTCTAAAAATTACTACATATATACCTTCTTTTTTTAAAAAAAAAAATTAACTTGCAGAAAAGAACTAAATCCATGCAGGGCAGTGGGATATATACCTTTTTTGGTTGTTGTTGAAAAAGTATGAATACAAAAAAATGACAATATTGCCTAAAAAGAAAATGGCTCACATTGATATAATTTGAAGTTATTAAACCCAAGGCATGCTAAAACCTTGGCAACATGAAAGGTAGATGGAATACACCATGACCAAGTTCACTACCTCAAATGGACAAGAGAATGGGGTAATGCACATCTATTATTATAGTAGATGTGATATTATAATAGCTGTCAATTATAATAACTGTGCTTAATTTATATAAATTAATTTATACAAACAGAGCCATTCTAATGGGTAAGCTGGCAGTAAGAGTCCAAAGGTAAATAACAATCAAGTAAAAATTAGAGAACTCACTGCATTATTTAAGATATTATATTACCCAGAAATTGAATTTTCAGAGAGAAAATTCCATAAGAAATGTAGGAGGTTTTAGAGATGCTACTTATTTTTAGAATGTAAGGTACTCATTTACTCAATGTTACCTTCCATTTGTTGCATACCTACAGTATACCACACTATGCCTTACGCTCAGTAACTTAACAAGAGAAAAATAAGAACTAGTATCCTGTATACATATAAAATGTATTTTAGTGACTAATGATAAACAGTTAAACAATATATAAAATTAATAATCATATAACATTGTGATGACTTTCATGAAAAAATAAATGAGGTGAAGTGAATGAGAATGTCTTTGAGGGACAGTTTTAAGTAGGACAGTCACAAGGTGATAAGGAGATGACATTTGCTTTGAAACTGAAGCATTTAATAAATAAAATATATGAGATACAGGGAAAGAGCTTTAAGTGTAGGAGGACGAATAAGTGCACAGCTCCTAGAGGATGAATAAGTGCACAGCTCCTAGAGTGGAAGTTGACTGGATCTTATGGTGGAAATGAATAGATGTCATGGGGCCAGAAAAGCCTTGATCAAGAGAAACAGATGAGAGAAGAGTTTAGAGAAATCGACAGCAGTAGTATCATGCATGTGTCACTTGGCTGACGAGAAGAAAGCTTGGCTTAGAGTTCATGCAGAAATGTGGGGAAGATGGCCATACTTCTCAGTGACACCAGAACTCCTGTGGTTGGAGGTGGCACGATGGCTGAGGCCAGCTTGTTCATCTTCATCATCTGGCTATAGAGGCAAGAGGATGCAGGGGAAATTACTTAAAAATTTGACCTATCCCTTTGGATTTGGACAGAACAAGCTTGTGCCAAAATGAAGAATAAGATCCTAGGTAAACATGGATCTTATACAGTTTGAACAGGTACCCAGGTTTTTCCTCCAAATGTCAATTTCAGTGTAGTTGGCAGAAGGAATTTATTACAGGCTCCACTAGAATAATGGATATGCCTAGATCTTTCTGTGTTTGCCTTGAAAACCAAAACTAAATCAAGCTTCATCAGATGGTGGATATAATTAGAATGTTGTGAAAATCAGTATCAGAGAAAACAGGTGACAATGTTCCCTGATCTCATTTCAGTTGGTTTTGCAATGTCATGATGGTCATTTTTGCTGAATATTTAATTCATTGAATGTCTGTTAGAGTTTAAAATTTTGATATCCACATCTGCAACTATAATGAGATTTTCATCTACAATTTCATGACTCGTACTCTTTCTATTCCCAATTACTCTTGTCCAAATTCCTTATTTTGGATCAGGAGGAAGTTTAGCTACTAGAGTACAAGCCCTAGAATTATTTTTATGGTGATGATATATTTTCTATGTATCTTTAGTTTTAAAAGTAATAAAGAGTACATATTGCATGCAGCATTACCACAGAGCCCATCTTCCAAATATGCCATTCATCCACACTTGTTTGCATTTTCCTACTTCATAAATTCCTACCACAAAAATATGGCCTATCCTTAGATCTCACAGAGTTCAGCCTATCATTTAGAGTAATTCTTTCTTGACATTTTTAAATCCACCATGTACATAGTGTACATGAATAACATCACTGACTATACAATAGGACTAGTATACACACTTGTCAAAAAGTTTCACGAAATCATTTCTGTTATTCTACATAGACAATTTTTCAGATTCAAAGTTGAATTTGTCATTTTTTTATCTAAAAGACTTCATTCAATAAATATTTGCTTACTGAATAGTTTATTCAAGGTATCTTCAGTGGGTTGAGATGGAAATGACCATCTACTTTTAAAACAGGCCTTTTTGTTAAAAGTCCTTCCACTTAAAAAATAATAATGAATTATTTTCACTTAATCTATGTATCATTTGGTGCTGAGAGAGTGATTTTTTGATGATCAAGAAAGCATGTGTGGAGCTGGGGTTGTGGCTCAGCAGTAGAGCTTCTGCCTAGCACATGTGAGGCTTGGGTTCGATCCTCAGCACCACATAAAAATAAATAAAATAAAGATATTGTGTCCAACTACAACTAAAAGATAAATATTTTTTTAAAAAATAAAGCATGTGCCCAAAATTTTGTTTAAAATTGGGACATGATGTGGCCCTGTTCTAAATAGCAATACTGTCCCTACTTAAGCTTATTGAGAATGCCTTCAGCAGCTGCTGCCAGTACCTTTAAGGACATTCTTTCATTTTTGTGGTAAATGAAGGCTATCATTCATTCATTTCTTCATTCCCTTAATGAAGAGTATGTTTGCAAGTCAAACAACACAGGAATAATATAAGGAAAATGGTGAACAAACATTGTAAAGTTCCATACAGGAGAGAAAGTGAAGACATAAAGATGATTTTAATCTTCTTTTTGCTAGAAAGTCTATAGAAGTGAATCATATTGCTATGAAAATATTTACTTATAGGCATATTAACTGCATAGAGCACAAACACATTGTTTCTCCTGAGGTTTTTTTTTTTTTTTTAATTTACTTTTGCTCACTTCAGATATAGTGGAATAATAAGAGAAAATGTAGCACTTCAGTGGTGATAAATAAGCTAACCTCCACACAGTCTATACTTCCCATTTGTACCTCAGTCATCTATTTTCAGTTGTAAGAAACTGACAGCTGCAGGGTGCATGTAAAAGAAACCATTGCATTGCATTCTTTAATTTCATTTTTCTCTACAGATATGCTCTTGGATTATTCTAGATAATGATAATGACATCACAAATCAATTATTGATAATTTGTCTCAGAGGCAGTAGATGTGGGTTTCACTTCTTAGAAGACCATGTCCTCAGCTTTTGCAAATAAGATACCATATAATCTTAATAAATAAGTAAAAACATCATTAAAATTTTAAATATTTAATAGTAATATTCTGTCAAATGCTATAAATTCCACATGCATTGATTTTTTTTTGGGGGGGGTACTTACTGGGGATTGAACTCAGAGGCACCCTACCACTAAGCCACATCCCCAGACCTAGTTTGTATTTTATTCAGAGACAGGGTCTCACTGAGTTGCTTAGCTGCCTTGCCATTACTGAGGTTGGCTTTCAATTTACAATCTTCCCACCTCAGCCTCCTGAGCCCTGGCATTACTGGTGTTCACCACTCCGCCCAGTTCCACATGCATTTTATGATAGATTATATAATGACATTACATTCTTAAAATTCAACATAGCAATTTCACCATTTTATTAATTATTAGGAGGCATCAATAAATTTAACCAAATGAAAAAAATAACTTTTAAACCTCTTTATAAAATGTGTATAAACATGAAAGCTCTATATTATCTAAATTGCCTTCTGGCTTTCTAAGAACCAGTGTATACATGTGAATTTTTTAAAAATTTCCCCAAATAATGAAGAACACACACAAAAAAAACGTTAAAAATTTATAGTATTAACACATTTAACAAGTATTTTTGTAGTTTTTCTATTATGTAAGCAAAGTTTTTTTTTGTGATATGAAGAGAAAACTGATTCCAAATCAACTTTCAATCAATTGGAAGATATTTTCTGTATTCATGGTAATATGAATTTGAAAAACAAAAGTATGTTATGGAGGTGAGAGAAGATTGCCAATGGGATTATCAACAAATTGTAAAATTTTTAAGATTTTCCTTTTTAGGATACTTTATTGCATTTGAAATCACTCCAATTATGCCATTTTATTACAGTTTGAGAGACTCTTATTTTTTCCACTGATCCATTAGATCACTGGTTCCTTTTATAAATTCATTTGTATAATCATAAGCCACTGATATTTTCATAAAAAATATATAACAATTTTTAAAATCTAAATTAATTTAATTATTTTATTTGATATACTAATGTGTAACAAATTTCCACAAAATTTAACTATTTAAAACAACATTTATTATGTCAGTTTATGTAGGTCAGGAATCCAGGCCTAGTGTTAGAGTCTCTCACAGGTTAAAATCAAGTATTGAGTTCCAGTTAGACTAAAGTCCTGAGTTCCTTGCTGGCTTTTCGGCTTTGTTCTTCTTCAGAAAGTGAGTGCTCCACTGCTAAGCTGTATCCCCAGTCATTTATTTTCTTGATTTTGAGACAAGATCTCTCTACATTGCCCAGACTAGCCTCGAATATACAATCCCCTTATCTGAGCCTCCCAATTCGCTGGAATTATAAGTGTTCACTATGGTTCCAGTCAGTCTTTTACCACAAATCCTCTCCAATAGGGTAGCTAGTTCATCCAAGCCTGTAAGTCAAGAAGGCAGGAGAGGGATCTGTTAGCCAGATATAAGCAGCAATCTTTTCTAATTTAATCATGGAAGTGATATATTTTCACCTTTGCAGTATTCTATTGATTAGAAGAAAGTTCTAAGCAATTCCACATTAAAGAAGACAAGATTATATAGGGTGTTCATACTAGGAGGAATGGATCTTTGAATACCCAATTAAAGCCAATTATTAGAAAAAATTTACTTTGAAAAATACAAGGCAGAGATTCTTTAACAAGTTTTCTGGTGATGCTGTTTTATTCTTGATTTATGTTTCTTGGTTTTAATTCTTGAACTGTTTACATTTTGAATATAGTGTAATAAAGAAGAAAAATTTAAAATCGCAGTATAGCCATTTACTTGCTGAATTGTATTATCATGTTATTTGATTTTTGTTTGGTTAACCCTGTTTGGTTAATCAATTAAGTGGTATTAGTATGATCTAGTTATGGATATGAATTAAGGTGATAACAATTATAAGTATGTGTGCATAATACATATGAGTAATAATTACATATGCATATATGTGTGTATAATAATAATTTACTTACCACTAATTAATTGAGCAATTATATATATAAGGATCCATGTCAGAAATTTAGAGCATTAGCATAAAAATCTGGGAAATAAATAGGCCTGTCTCAGAGTATTAATTATTAAAATATGAAATATTTCTATTCTGTATTAAGCACCAAGCAAATGATGTCTAAAAGGGGATTTGCTCTTTATTAAAGTTTCTTTTTCTAAATTCTAATTTCTGAGCCTCACAATACCTTCTACCTTCTACCCATCAGTGACTGTAAATGACCAGTTCTTACAGTATTAACAGAAAATCAAATACAGGTGTAGGGATTTTTTTTCTTCAGCATAATAACCTGTTAGTTTTCATTTCTCTACATCTTTCAGATTTTAAAACATTTTTCCCAAATCCTCAAATGCACATAAGAACAGGCACTTAAAACCTTCTTGAGAGTTTGGACTCAGGAAAATAAAATTCAGCATGAGAATATTTCCAGAAAATATTTATTGATGTTAATAAAAAGATTTCACTAGAAATAAATTAAATCAATACATAATCTCTTTATTCAGGGATCATAATTCCATTTGGTAGAGCTGTTTAACATTGCCATTCATAGAAAACCTGATGTTTTATTCATGTGTTTTTTTGAAATAGAGGCCAAACATTCATATTTATAATATGAAAAAAATCCCATATTAATATTTATATATCTGTCTCTAAATTTAATCCAATATAATTAGCATAATGAAAGCCAAAATACAGATGATCTTAGTCAATACAATTTTAAAATGGACTCTAAAACTACTGTTTATTGGAATTAAGTTTTAAAAATTCAATTTATATTTAAGAAGCTATTTAATATGATATTCTTTGCTATAGTCCAACACGTGAATAGTTCGAACTCTTTTCCTTACTTTCCCCTTTTATAAGTATTTAATAATCTACTTCACAGTATTATAAAAATTAACTTAGCATATTTTAAAGTTCCTGGCTCAATGATTGACAGGTAATTATTACCCATGTATAAAATTTTATTTTCTAAAACTGTCTCAAAATACAATTAAGTCCTCAAAAAAGGATTGACTTGCAAAAATTCTCCAGTGTATCTGTGATAATATGGAACATTTCTGCTTCCAGGACCCCTTTAAAATATGTCACTAAATGACTTGTACTGGGTTCTGTTGGAGGCCATGTATAAATTATGGCTTTGTTTGAGCCAACATAAGGCAGTGAGGGTACTTTTCTGAGAACTCATGGGTGAAATTCTCCAGTTGGAGAAAGCCCAGATCATAGTGGTACCCTGCATTAGCTCACAGTCCTAGGTTCAAATGCAGCTGCTCACAGATGGACAAAACCGGCCAGCCATGAACAGTCATGTTTTCCCATCCTTATCTTGCTTTTCTCAAGAAGCCTGCAATACTGAAACATTTTGATATTTTTTCCCTTATATAAAGCATTGGGTCCTTTTTCCTTTTTTTCAGTTCCAGTTCCTATCAGAGATGGAAGATTTAACAGGGATCCCACTTCTAAAACTAATTTCTGTCTTTGTCTTTTATTCCTCAGTGATTATTTTTTTAAAAATTTTTATTTTCCTAGCTGGTTCACAGCTCTATGGGGGTACTGGTAACCCCAGCAGGGTTCCCCTCGCTGCTCTTCTGACCAGTACTGTAAGAGTTACCAGATGTTATATCCTAAACTCTGGGATTGGTGGGGAAAGAAGTGAATGGATATCTGACAGGCTGTAAGTGAACAATCAGTAATTCTGATGGGCATCTGAACATTGAGGTAAAGTCAGCTGACACAGATAATTAGGAGACTTTCAAACATGGTGGGGGTGACTGAAGCCAGGATGGCAAATGTGTATACAAGGAAAGAGAAATTGGGGAAAACCAGAAATCAAAACTTCAAAGAAAAATTAGCATTAGCTTTGCAGTGATGGCACATGCTATCTTGAGTTCCTGTTGGTCTCTGCTTCACAGTGTCTAATCTCTTTATACACTTGTACTGCCATAATTTTGGGGTGAAAATTTTGACAAATTCCTTCAGAGTTCTGTTGGCTTTTGATGTAGGGTGATATGCTCAATAAGTTGTAGACCTATCATTTCATCATCTGAGGTTGAAATATGTGGTTTCTACTATCTTTATCTTCATGTCGCTCCCTTCCAATTTTTGTTCTGGCTTATTCAGTTACATATTCAGAACACACTGGGTTGCACAGGGCTTGTTATGATTTGGATCTGGAATGACTCCCAAGACCTCCTGGATTAGTAGATGTAGCAATTCAGAGGTGAAAGGACTTGATTTCAAGGGCCCTGGCCTCATCATGAAGTCCACATCATGTCCCATTCTGAGGGTCATTCTTTAGTCTCACTGATAGCTCAAAGATTCACTAGGAGGTGAATCCTCTTTGGAGGAAGTAGGTCATTGAGGGCATGTCCTGGAAAGGAATGTCTTCCTTTCAACTTTTTTCTCTCATTCTCTGTCTTGTGCTCTCTCCCTGCTTCCTGCATTCTATGAGCTTAGCAGCTGTCTGGCACCACATGATTCTGACATGATTTTTTTTGTCCCACCTCAATCCCAGAGGAATGGAGCTGGCTGAACACAAATCTTTCTGCTTCTAAGTTGTTCTTGTCGGAATGAAAAGCTGGTACAGCACTCTTGAGGCTGTCCTTCAAATCATCCACCTGGACACCTGCATCAATCACTTCTTATCTCCACACAATCTGAGCATCTTTTTCTCCTCACCCTTTGACCAAACCTCAGGAAAGTAGAGAAACAGAGGAGTAATAAAGAGTCAAGACTCAGTGGTCTGACACTGTTGGATCATCTGCATATTATTGCTTTTCTGTGGATGATTCTTCCACATGGTTTTAGTCAGATTTTTTGCTGCTAAAACTAAAGTATCTGCCAGAACAATTGTAAGGAGAAAAATTTTATTTGAGGGCTCACAGTTTCAGTGATCTCTGTCCATAGACAGTGGCTTCATTCCTCAGGGATGCAGGTGAGGCAGGAAGAACATGGCAGAGAAGTGTGGCAGAGGGAACCAGCTCAAATGGTGATCAGGAAGCAGAGAGAAAGATTCTTCATTTGCCAGTTATAAATATATACCCAAAGCCACCCCCAAATTTCCACCTCCTCCAGCCATACTCTACAACTTCAGATACCACTCACTTGATCTCTATTGGGGTATTAAATCACTGATTGGGTTAAGACTCTTACAACCCAATTATTTCTCCTCTGAACCTTCTTGCATTTTCTCGCACATGAGCTTTTTGGGGACACCTCACATCCAAACCATAACAAGCACTTATCTTTTTTTGTTGTTTCTTTCCTCATGGCAGGAAGAGAATTTTCCTACCTTTTGTCCTCAGTTATCTCCACACCAAAGTTTTTAGTAAAGCATTACAAATTTGGTAATTACTGACTTTCAAGGCATTTATTCTACAAATAAGCCAAAGAAAATACAATTTGAAACTCAGGGTCATGTCCTCACCCTTTCTTCTGTCCACACACTTGGAGCCTCCCACCCAAAGAATAATGTTATTATTAATGGGTCATAGCCACCCACACATTATGGGAAATTTTAAAACGCACAAATTTTAATAACTTTTAAAATGTTGCACATCCAAAAGATCATACAGCATGATTAAGGTAGTTTCATTCCAGGGATGCAAGGTTTAACATATTCAAATCAATAAATGTAATAATGAAATGAATAAAGTATAGAAATCAAATGATAATGTAAATAGATATTTTTTTAAAAAAAACTTGATAAAATTCAACTACATTTATCATAAAAGCTAAGAACAAATTCAATATTGAAATATAATACATCTCAACCTAATAAAGGCTATATATGACAAGCCCATAAAAATATCACAGTGCATGCTAAAAAAAATGAACTCATTCCCACTAAGAAAGGTGTAAGACAAGGATGTCCATTCTCACTGCTGCTACTCAATATGGAAGTAGACATTTTATTCTTAGCAATGAGGCAAGTGAAAGATATAAAAGGCATACATATGGAAAAGAAAAAAATCAAGTTATTATTTGCAAATGATATGATTCTATACATAGAAATACCTAAAGACTCCACCATCACAACAGACAAATGAATTCAGTAAAGTAGCAGGATAAAATGTCCCTCATGTGAAATCAGTAATTTTCTATACATCTATGATTAGTTTGCTGAGAAAGAAATCACAAAAGCTTCCCATTTATAATAGCTAGAATATAAACAAATATAGGAATCAACAACCAAAATGTTTGGAACAAAATTAATTAAGGTATAAAATATTTATGCAATGAAAATTATAAACACTGAAGAAATTCAGAGTTGGAAAGATCTTCTGTGTTCACAGACTGAAAGATTTAATATTCTTAAATCTCCCCATGTTATCTACAGATGCAATGCACTCTTCATTAGAATCTCAATGACATTCTTAACAAAACATAAAATTCTAAAATTCCCAAGGAAGCACAAAAACTCCAAATAGACAAAGCAATCTTGAAAATAAAAAAAAAAAAAAACAAAAGTGGAGGCATTATAATACCTGACTTCAAGACATACTATACAGCTATTGTAACCAAAAAAGAATGTTTTTTACATAAAAGTTGATGCATAGACCAATGGAACAGAATCAAGAATCCAGAAATAAACCCATGCATCTACAGCCAATGGTTTCTTAACAAATGAATCAAAAACATATATTGGAGAAAGCAGTCTGTTTAACAAATGGTGCTTGGGAAACAGGATATTCACATTGAGAAGATTGAAACTTGGCTGCTCTCTCTTATCCTGTATAAAAATCAATTCAAAACATATCAAAGGCCTCAATTTAACACCTGGAACTTTGAAAATGCTATAAAGAAGGGGAAACACTTTGAGATGTTGGAACAGGCTATCATTTTCTTCCAAAAGTAACAGTTGACAAATGGGATTATGTCAAACCTAAAAGCCTCGGCACAGTTAAGAAATCAAGAGTGTAGAAACAACCCTCAGAATGGGAGAAAATATTTGTCCATTATTTATCTCACAGAGGATTAATAGTAAAAGCATTTAAAGAACTCAAAAAAAACTTAACAAAAGCAAAAAATCAATAATCCTATTTAAAAATGCACAATAATTTGAATAGACTGGTCTCAAAAGAAGAAATACAAATGACCAATAGTTATATGAAAAAGTGTTCGTTATAGTTAGCAATCAGGGAATTGCAAATCAAAATTTTAATGAGATATAAGCTCACTCAATTTAGTGTGTCTCATAAGAATATGACCAAACTACTATTAAAAATAAAAAGTATTATCTTACATACACTTTCATATTCTTTCTCCTAATAGTAAAATTTTATATCAAAGATATTTCAATAGCAAACTGTAAAGGATTAAGAAAATTCAGTCAGGCTTGATACTATCAAATAAAAATAATAGAAGGCCCCATTTAAAATATAAAATTATCTTTTTAATAATATAGTCAAGAACTATTTATCACCAGATAATCTTTAATATTTATATCAGGCTAGGATATAAAATATTCAAAGTATTAATAAAACAATTTTATGAAAATTACAGAATATTTGTTTTTTTATTTAATGTGAAACAAAAACTTTAATTTGTATAGTCTAAGATGAGATTTTTTTTTGGATGACACATAATTCAACTTCTCTTGAGAAATCTTTCATTTCACTTTTTCAGAATAATCTAAAATAGAACAACTAATGTTCATCCCTAGACAATAAAGTAAAATTTATTCTGTATGGAATTCTTACCCATATTGCTTAAACTTCTTGGGGATTTACAGAAGGTTGTTAGTTGTTAGAAAACTTAGTCAATATGTCATAAAAATATTATTTCTTATTTATAATTTATGCTAGAAAATTTGTGTGTGAATAAAGTGGGAACAATAGAAGCCTGGTGGTATCTTTCATAACTTTTTTTAATGAATAATGCAACCCTGTCAACTTCATTTCCCTTGTTGACTTGCCTTTTCTTATTTTTGTTTGTTCCATCAGATACTTGTAAATCTAAGGCGCTTTGAGAATAACTCTCCCATCCTTGTGTCTGTCTCCAAGGGAGAATGTAATCTTACTTCAGTCATCTAACTAGGAGTAGGAGTCTCTGTGCTTCAGGCATTGACATCAACACAAGTCTGATGAGCCAGTGTGCTGACATCAATGAACACTTTATCAAATTACACACTCCCCTAAGCAGGCATGGGCTTTCAGAGCCTAATATTTTATGCACTACTGCACTGACTCCTTGTTTGCTGAAACTCAGGTTGTTCAGGCCTCGCTAAGTATATAAAGTTCTTATGAGGTTATGGAAAAAAAAATTTAAACAAGATAGTTGGCATGCTGTTAGGTGTTAAGTGTAGTTCATTGTTTTGACACGTGATAACTAGAATCAAAGAATTTCAAGAAACAAGACAGAGTATAAGTTTAAGGCAATTTAATTTTTTCTTTTGAACAACAGTTTCTCAGAGTAGAATAAAGGAAGCATTGATCAAAATAAAAATTTAAAATGACTACTTTTTCTGCAGACTACTAATTTAGGTATGTAATTAATATTTAGTAGGTCTTGTGTTCTGAATAATTTATCAAATTGCATATTCTTAAAAGTTTTAAATTATTAAAATATTCAATATTTGATAAAGGAGAATGTAGTGAAGGTAAATACATTTTTAAAAATTTTTACATCCTTTTATAGAATAACCATCCTAACAGATGGGAGATGATGACTCATTGTGGTTTTGATTTGATTTCTCTGATGTTGGTTGATATTGAAAAGCATATCATAACCTGTTGGCCATTCATATCAGTATAAAATTCAAATAGAATAAATGGTATCCTTCCTAAAGTAAAGTTCTATGAATTTTGACAAGTTCCTATTTTCTGTTTTTTTAAGAGAGAGAGAAAGAGAGAGAGAGAGAGAGAGAGAGAGAGAGAGAGAGAGAGAGCAAGAGAGAGAGAGAAGTTTTTAATATTTATTTTTAGTTTTTGGTGGACACAACATCTTTATTTTATTTTTATGTGGTGCTGAGGATCAAACCCAGCACCCTGCGCAGGCTAGGCAAGTACACTACCGCTTGAGCCACATCCACAGCCCAAATTCCTATTTTCTTATGACTACAGTCAAGACAAAGAATATTTCCATATCCCCCTCCCAAATTCCCTTGTAGTATTTTAAGTTTACTAGACTGGGAGGGAAATTACAGATTTGTGTTGTATCTCTATATTTTTGCTTTTTTAAGCATGTCATATGAATGCAATCATATACTATATATAATTTTGAGTTTGATGTCTTCTTTTAGTGTATTTAAGATTCATGAATGTGGTTGCATGTATCAATAGTTCATTCAATTTATTGTAGTGTGGATACACTAATATTGTTTATCCATTCATCCATTTGAAAATATTTTGATTGTTTCCATTGTTTTATGATTCTGAGTAAAGTAGGTACACTTTACTTGCATAGAGTTTTATTTTAATTATTCTTTTTTAAAAATATGTAGCCTGATAATATTGAGTGATTGGTACATATGTAACATGATAAACAGAACAAAGCAAATTTGTTTTCAGAAGTAGCTATGATATATTGTTCCTACTCATAAGGTATAGTAGTATCAATTGCTCTATATTTTTTCCAATACTTAATAATGTTTTTTAAATTTTTTGCTTTAGCTATTTTATTAAGTGCAGTGGTATGCATTGTACTTTTAATTTTTACTCACAATAATGAATGCTGAGCATCTACTTATGTGCTTGTTTGTCATCTGCATTATCTGTTGAAATGTCTGTTCATGTCTTTTGCATGTTTTTGTTTTTCTTAATTATTGGCTTTTATGTTTTCTTTATATAATGTGGATAAATGCTTTCACAGAATAGAATTTTGCAATTGTTTTCTACAAGTTTATGAATTGTATTCTCATTTTATTAAGGTATTTTAAAGGCATTTAGCTTTTCTAATATTATATATATATAATAAATATATATATATTTAGTTGTAGGTGAACGAAATACCTTTTATTTATTTATTTATATTTGGTGCCGAGGACTGAACCCAGGGCCTCACACGTGCTAGGAGAGCACTCTACCACTGAGCCACAATCTCAGCCCAAAAGGCTTTTAATATTGGTGGTCAAATTTGTCATTTTTTTTTAAATTTTAGAAATACCTTTTAAGAACCATATCTAAGAAAGTTTTAACAATTAAAAAACAAAAATGAGTTTTATTTCTAAAATTATTAAAATTTGAATTTTACTTTAGTCTTTTGAAACTGACATATTAAGCTTTCCCAATTATAAATATTTTAAAAATAAAACATCTCTTTGTTAAATTTTTACTTTCTTGTAGGGGCTTGAAAATTTCAGCATAAAGATCTTGCATATTTTTTTTTGTATTCCATCTTAAATATTTCTTGTCTTTTTGGTCTCAGGTAAATTATATTTTATTCTTATTTCAGTTTACAATTGTGAGATTGCAATTACTTGACACTATAATTAATGTTTTTTGTTTCATCTTTTATTTGTCAACTTGCTAAATCTGTCGATTAAATCCAGTGTTTCTAAAGCAAATTATCTGGGATTTCTTATACTTAGGATGAAACAGTTTTCTTTTTTCTCTATGTATGATTTTTATTACTATTTTGTGTTAACTTACTGTTTTGTGGAGGAACATCAGTTTAAAGCTGAATGCAAGGTGTGAGAAATGACACCTGTACCTGGTTCTTCATCAGCTGGAGGAAAATACGTAGGTTCTCCCACTAAGTGTGCTAGCTGTGGCATACTGTAAGTGCTCTCTGTGGGATGGAGAATTTTTACTATGAAGGATATTGAATTTTATGAAGCATTTTTTCTTCATCTCCTGAAGTGGTCAGAGTTTTTCTTGATTTGTTGATAACATGATTTAAATGATTGACTTTTGAATATTGAACTGAGGTAAAGTCATGATGTGTTATACTTTTTACATATTTTTGTTTGCCTAAGTTTCATGAGTATATTTGTCTTCACAGAGATTATTGATTGTTGGTTTCGTTCCTCCCATCTCTTGTAATGACACTTTACTGTTCCACTGTCAGAGTATTGATGCCTTCACGAACAGTTTTAGGGAGTGCTGTCTTCTGCAAATATTCTCCCTATTCAGAAGGTCTGGTTAGTTTATATTAGAATCCGAAAGTAAAATGCACAAGTTAAATTGAGTGGGCCCTACTACAGCTACGATGGCGGATTGACATCTCCAACTAGAAAAAGCGTTCACTTCCTTACTATTCTGTTTTCTGCTCCTCTTCATATGCCACTGATGAGTTTTTCTTCCTTATTCATTTTTCTTCCTCCCCTTTAATTCATAAAATTAGATATTCTGTATTTTAAAGTTTTATTATTAGATCAAACTGCCGTGATCCAAGGTAAATGCTAATCATGAACAGAATATGCTGAAAAAGATGAAGATACATGTTTGAAAAAAAAAATAACCGAGAGAGCTATTGAAAGGATGCAGGTTTTCCTCTTTCTAGAAAATTGCCCTTGAGATAGATCCTTACCTTTCTACTATTTATTCTCATTCCATCTAATTTATATCCTTACCTTTCTACTATTTATTCTCATTCCATCTAATTTATATCCTTACCTTTCTACTATTTATTCTCATTCCATCTAATTTATAGGAAAGAAGAACTTAAATTATCACTATTTGCAGATGACATGATTCTATACCTAGCAGACCCAAAAGGGTCTACAAAGAAACTATTAGAGCTAATAAATGAATTCAGCAAAGTGGCAGGATATAAAATCAACACGTATAAATCAAAGGCATTCCTGTATATCAGTGACAAATCCTTTGAAATGGAAATGAGGACAACCACTCCATTCACAATATCCCCCCCAAAAATAAAATACTTAGGAATCAACCTAACAAAAGAGGTGAAAGACTTATACAATGAAAACTACAGAACCCTAAAGAGAGAAATATAAGAAGATCTTAGAAGATGGAAAAATATACCCTGTTCATGGATAGGCAGAACTAACATCATCAAAATGACGATATTACCAAAAGTTCTCTATAGGTTTAATGCAATGCCAATCAAAATCCCAATTGCATTTCTTATAGAAATAGAGAAAGCAATCATGAAATTCATATGGAAAAATAAAAGACCCAGAATAGCAAAAACAATGCTAAGCAGGAAGGGTGAATCAGGCGGTATAGCGATACCAGACTTCAAACTATACTACAGAGCAATAGTAACAAAAACAGCATGGTACTGGTACCAAAACAGGCGGGTGGACCAATGGTACAGAATAGAGGACACAGAAACCAATCCACAAAACTACAACTATCTTATATTTGATAAAGGGGCTAAAAGCATGCAATGGAGGAAGAATAGCATCTTCAACAAATGGTGCTGGGAAAACTGGAAATCCATATGCAATAAAATGAAACTGAATCCCTTTCTCTCACCATGCACAAAAGTTAACTCAAAATGGATCAAGGAGCTTGATATCAAATCAGAGACACGGCGTCTGATAGAAGAAAAAGTCGGCTACGATTTACATACTGTGGGGTCGGGCTCCAAATTCCTCAATAGGACACCCATAGCACAAGAGTTAATAACTAGAATCAACAAATGGGACTTACTTAAACTAAAAAGTTTTTTCTCAGCAAAAGAAACAATAAGAGAGGTAAATAGGGAGCCTACATCCTGGGAACAAATCTTTACTCCTCACACTTCAGATAGAGCCCTAATATCCAGAGTATACAAAGAACTCAAAAAATTAGACAACAAGATAACAAATAACCCAATCAACAAATGGGCCAAAGACATGAACAGACACTTCTCGGAGGAGGACATACAATCAATCAACAAGTACATGAAAAAATGCTCACCATCCCTAGCAGTCAGAGAAATGCAAATCAAAACCACCCTAAGATACCATCTCACTCCAGTAAGATTGGCAGCCATTATGAAGTCAAACAACAACAAGTGCTGGCGAGGATGTGGGGAAAAGGGTACACTTGTTCATTGTTGGTGGGACTGCAAGTTGGTGCAGCCAATCTGGAAAGCAGTATGGAGATTTCTTGGAAAGCTGGGAATGGAACCACCATTTGACCCAGCTATTCCCCTTCTCGGTCTATTCCCTAAAGACCTAAATAGAGCATGCTACAGGGACACTGCTACATGGATGTTCATAGCAGCACAATTCACAATAGCAAGACTGTGGAACCAACCTAGATGCCCTTCAATAGACGAATGGATAAAAAAAAATGTGGCATTTATACACAATGGAGTATTACTCTGCATTAAGAAATGACAAAATAATAGAATTTGGAGGGAAATGGATGGCATTAGAGCAGATTATGCTAAGTGAAGCCAGCCAATCCCTAAAAAACAAATGCCAAATGTCTTCTTTGACATAAGGAGAGTAACTAAGAACAGAGTAGGGATGAAGAGCATGAGAAGAAGATTAACATTAAACAGGGACAAGAGGTGGGAGGGAAAGGGAGGGAGAAGGGAAATTGCATGGAAATGGAAGGAGACCCTCAGGGTTATACAAAATTACATACAAGAGGTAGCGAGGGGAAAGGGAAAAATAATACAAGGGGGAGATATGAACTGCAGTAGAGGGGGTAGAGAGAGAAGAGGGGAGGGGAGGGGAGGGGAGGGGGATAGTAAAGGATAGGAAAGGCAGCAGAATACAACAGACCCTAGTATGGCAATATATAAATCAATGGAAGTGTAACTGATGTGATTCTGCAATTTGTATACGGGGTAAAAATGGGAGTTCATAACCCACTTGAATCAAAGTGTGAAATATGATATATCAAGAACTATGTAATGTTTTGAACAATCAACAATAAAAAAATAAAATAAAATAAAAATAAAACTGAGAGGAAGTAAAAAAAAAAAAGAAAATGACAAAACTCTGTCTAAATAACAATGAACTTTTTTTCCATATTTTCTTCCCATTGAGCTTGCTGCAAGTATCTACTACTACATGTTCCTGGTTATGGGAAAATGCAGAAACTTAAATTAAAGTGACGTTGAAATATTTTCTTTGATGAGCTCAGTCCATTGAAGGTCATTAGGATGTGTACCCCCTCACCTCCATAAAATGATATACACTTTCCCCAAGATGCAGCAGGTCACTTTGGGCTGGAGTGTCTTCTAGATAAGCTTTAATCATAGTAACATCTGTTCATTACTAAATTATGTAGAGAATTTATAAAGAGTGCAGATGCATTTGGTGACCCAAGTATATTTCTAGTTATAACACTGTTTGAATTGAACACCTCATAGAACATTACTCTTGAAACTTTCCATACCCTTCAGATTATCCCATAGAAGAAAAATATCTTATGCTGTTTGGAGACAGCTCAAAATCCATGATAAAGTTTGCTACTAAAAATAAGGGTCAACTTCCCCATTTAGGCATAGATCTGAGTGCTTGCAATACTTTTAGAGACCCATGCAAATGTTTTAATTTCTTTTAAAATCCAAGAACTAAGAAAACCTCTAAGAAAAATAAAGAGATATAGTCATATATAAGTTATATGACTATATACATATATCTATTAATGCACATGTATTTCTATGAATGCAGTTGTAATATACATTTTGTTTTAAAGCCCACAGAAGCTAAATACCTAGTGTCCATGGAAAGCATAACACAACCATGAGTAAGAGAAAATTTTTGTCTTAATTATTAGTATATTTGGGCTCCACATTGTTATAGGCCTGGGCCTAAATTTGAACTTATTCATCTAAGAAAAGTGAATTTAATTAAATTAGTGCATAGGCTGCATTTTATTCTTGGAGCTCTGTAATGTTCTTCCTCTATTCATGTCTCTGTACCTATATCTGCCACATTATTCCCACTCATGAAACACAGTTCCACTCCATTGTGTTGTCATAGCTGAATTTAACTCTTACAGTTGTTGGCAAACCTAACACATATACAGTTCACGCATATTGGCACTCTATTTTTTTCTTTCCTTTGGATCATTTTGGATATTAATTCCATCAAAATAATTCCTTAGACCACTGATGTTTAAAGTAGGTACTCCTTCATGTTTTTACATTGTTAATTCTTAGGTGGTAAAAGACATTTCAGTTTTTTTTTACATTTGACAGCTCCTATATGGCAGACTTGATGGTACAAGAAAAAGTACTCCATAGACACTGCTGAAAGAACCATTCTGAGTATTGATGACACATCTATAGAATGGATATTCTGAACACATCCCACTGAGATGCAAAGAACAAGAACAAAAATTTTAAAAGAATAGTTCATTGATTTGTACAACATACTATAGTTTAATACTTCAAATATTTATGTACCTAATAACAGTTTTTGTAGTCTAGTGTCTATATCTAGGCATTGATAACTTTAAGAATTAAAATAAATAAATAAATGAATATATAATATATATAAATAAATACAAAAAAGGAAATAAATCTTGAATTGTTTGTTTACTTGAAAAATATGATGAAATTATAATTTAGCATTGAGATGAGTATTATAATAAATAAGAAGTACTTTATAAGCTAATCCTGTCTTCCATGAAGAAAATGAACTTCAGCTGACATGGTATTATTCCAATTTTATATTTCAACCACAGAATGTCATTTAGTAGATAATTCTTTTCTATGGAATGAGCTTCCATATAGGGAAAGGACAGGTGATCAACTAATGAGCAGTTCAGTTTAGTATTGGGCATATCCTAAAGCATAATTAGAATTAAAAAATAGTGCTAATATATTTTTTGTTTTTGTTTGTTTGTTTGTTGCTTAAACACAATTATATCACAAATTCATGCCACGAGGTCTCTCTGATGATTACTGTGTTTATCCTCATGTTGACAGCAACATGTATCCTTTTAATTTAAGTAGAATTTTAATGAACATTTGTTTATCTTTGTATATTTGTATTTTTTACTCATTTTCACAAATTAGTGTCAAAATATTTTGCACTTTTAGTTTAACAGTGAAAACGTCTTAAAATGCTGTTAATTTCAATATAGTGCATATTCTATACATTTCCACAGTAGAACATATGAAAGTATATAGTGGCTTAGTACATATACAAAAGGTCTTCATTGAAGTGACTTAGAAAAGATCCTTAGTCGTGGCTTCCAACTTTGTTTATCTTTTCATTGGTGTTCTAATATTAATGTTTTCAATGAGAAATAATTCATTCTGGGTGCAAACTCCAAAACAACTCTGAAATTCTCTTTGTTTCTTTATTCATTGTTTTACACAATCTTTCAAGTCCTGGATCAAAGAAAATTGGGTACCAGATGGCTTTTATCTGAGCATCTTTAAGTTACCCTGAGAGCATTCTTGCTACCAGTTTTCACGTAATGAAATAAATCCCAGCTACAGTAAAATGAGGCTTCCTGAAAGGAGCATGTGTAATGTCACAGCTGTATTGGCACTGCTAACATGGTCATGGATCAAGTTACATCTGGGACTGTCACATTTGCTGCTGAGTTAAAAAGGTTGTGCAGAGAGCAGGAAGAACTTTTGGACGCTGTTCCTAAGCTTATTAGCAGGAATCTTAGAGATAATGACCACTCCAAGTTATGTGCTTCATTCACCAAGGCTCCTCTTCACCTCTGCCATATGCTTTATCTACTCAGTGCTACAAATTTATGTGGGATGTACATGGCTGGAAAATTACAATATGAAGATGTTAGTTCATAGTACAGCTGGAGAAGTGTTTTGCCAGTTTGTGTGCAGGTCACATTCCCAGGAATAAAACTAATTTCAAACAGTTTTGCTTGAAGAAAAATTTTAAACAGAGAATAGCAAGAAATGGGAGCTTTTTGGAATTTTTTCTGCATTGATAGCAAGCATAGCAATCAAAAATGTTTGATAACTTATCTGAGACTAATGAACCTTGTGTTGTATATTTTTTTTTATTCAACAAAGATGTATTGATCACTAGTTTGAAAAATGTCTTATGTGAGTTGTGTCATGTTACATACAAATAGGATTATGCATACAATATTTTTGTTTTGTTTTAGGGAAGGGAATCAAGTTTCCTTCTTAATAAAATATTTTAGACAAAATAACAATATTCAGTCAATTTTAACAATAATATTCATTGAACACTTTGCATTAATCCCTGTATTACTAAATTTGCATGCAAGGTATAAGACATTGCTTTACAATTTAAACAGAAATACATATGCAGAATATTTAAAATAGAGTGATAAATATTCAGTATAGAACTATATATTTTCTAAGGCATTAAAGCACATTAAGTAATGTATAATAAAATCTTGGAAAATATGATCAAGCATATGGACTCATTTTATTTGTGTCCTTTGTGTAATGCTTTGATTCAATTATCTCAAATTGTGCTTTATCCAAGATGCATAAAATGGCACCATTTGAATAAAAAGGAAGTATTTAGTATGCATCAACTCATTTTAATTATACCAATATACCTGAAAAGTGTTCCTTTATTTTTCAGTCTTGAATTTCATTAGACCGCATTTGTTGTATGAAATACTAAAAGCATTAAAGTTATACGACTATACAGACTTCAGTTTGGTCTCAATAATCTTTAGCATTTTTGTTACTATTATAAATGGTGGTTAAAAAAAAAACTAATACTTTAGGATTCTAATCAACATAGCCAATTGACTGAAGAATGATTAATTCTTTTTATTAGCCAAAGATGGATTGTAGCTTAAGTAATCATCTGTGATGTATGAAGACTTAATTAGTAATTGAGTTTTTCCAAAATACCCACTATTGTATCCTGTGATCTGCTTTTTTTGAGTGTTTTAATGATAAAATTTGAAGATTTTAGAGGAATTAATATGTGTGATAAGTATTTACAGAGAATAATAAAATCTTGTGATTATAAAAATTATAGAAGCCCAGTGAGACAAATTATCTAAAATGTGCTTATACAAGAAATCATTGTTTATATATTTATGTTTATGATTAGAAGGGAAATTGTTTTAGAGTATGCTGACTTGAGTCAAAACTTTCTGGTTAAAAAACTGTCCAAAATGACTTTGAATATTGAGAAATAATGTTCTAATCTTCCAGCAGCAATCATTATCATAGTAGAATGTGTACCTGTTTTCTGAAGCACTAAATGGGGAAAAAAATTCATAATATATTTTAGAGGTGAATTTAGGTTTGAGTTGGTCTACAGATTTTCTGTTGAAAGCATGGGACCAAGCTGTTTTGGCATAATATGTGCGCTAGTTGGCAATGGAGAATCATGCGTGCTGCCTCAGATACGCTGAGTGGGAACAGACACTTACCAAAGGTCCTAAGAATCCAGAGTGTATGTCAAAAATTGAAAGCACTAATTTAAAGGAATATGGGAATGCACATGCTAAAGGGTGGTTTAATGATTCTTAATTTGCATGGTATTTATGTTAGTTTTATGATAAAAATAAGGAAATATGATTTTAAATGGACTACTCAAAAATTAAATTTATTAATTGGAAGTTACATTATAAAATTCCATTAATTTAAGTATTTTACTTTTATCTTAATCCTGTTGACACTTTTAATAGTTTATAACTTCCAACAAGTACAATAGTTCCCCTGAAAAGTATTTTTATTTTCTAAAATACAGCTTTTATTTTTCATCACAATAGTCCAACCTATTTAGAAAGAGTTCTTTGAGCAGGGAAGGGGGTATCAGGGATTTAAATCAGGGGCACTCCACCACTGAGACACATCCTCAGCCCTATTTTGTGTCTTATTTAGAGACAGGGTCTCACTAAGTTGATTAGTACCTCACTTTTGTTGAGGCTGGTTTGAACTCACAATCCTCTTGACTCAGCCTCCCAATCCTCTGGTATTACAGGCATGCCTCACCATACCCATCCAGAAAGAGTTTTTAAAAACATGTATTACTTAATTCTAGAAACATCTGCTGGTATATCTACATCTAGCTTAAAAATGGAGTTCACTAGTGAGGAAAATTCAATAGAGTTTAATCACCTAAACAGTACTCTGATTTATATATTCATGAGGAAGTAATTTGTACACATAAGTTTCATATCAAAACTGAAATGAAAAACAATTGGAAATAATGTGAAATAAAAATTTTAAAATTATCTGATTTCAGATATTGAAATGAATTATGAAAGGTAGATGTTATGTTCCCTGTAGGAGATATACTCAAAATTTTTAATTGATTTGAATCTTGGTGAAGTGAGTTTTGGAAAATTAATTCACCTAACACCCTGTAGTATAACTTTTAAATAAGAAAAGTTGAGGTTTAGAAAACCTGGCAGTAGATATGAACAAGGTAAGCTCTCATTCATGAAATGATCATTTAATGTTGCATAGTGGCACATAGAACACAGGGTTGGTGGGGAGCACATTTGTGAGTCATGAAATACTAAATAAAACAATAAAATATATTAATTTACCATATCAAAAGTCTATTGGTTGAGGGGCTGGGGATGTGGCTCAAGTGGTAGCGTGCTTGCCTGGCATGCGTGCGGCCCAGGTTCAATCCTCAGCACCACATACAAACAAAGATGTTGTGTCCGTTGAAAAAACTAAAAAAATAAATATTAAAAAATTCTCTCTCTCTCTTTTTCTGTCTCTTTAAAAGAAAGTCTATTGGTTGAATCTAAAGTCAAAATTATTCTATAATTTGAGGCAGGTTACTGGCAAAAATTGTGGTATTAATAATAAATGAGCAATGCTTTGACATGTCTACATATAGACTCCGAGCCACATAGAACATCCTAGGGAAAATTAACTTTGGACAAATTAAATGATGGTTTACTAAAAGTGTCTACATTTATGTATTCTTGTCAGTGGAATATTTTTTCCAATGATCATTGTGTAAAATGTACTTAAAATAGATGAACTGAGAATGACTGTTGCTTCAATGTAATTTTATGCTTTGGTGGAAAAGAGTAGAAACCACTCATTACACAGACTTTCCCTTCCCTTAGGAAAAGTGACTTTCCGGATATACCATTGGCACACCCTGAGATACAAAAAGACAAACATCATTTTATTAAATGTTTTTGCTACTTAGAATCCAAACAATATGAGTTTCTATAAAGTCATTACTTTAGTATGTACAACTATTTTGTGCATCAGGTGATTACTAAACTCCAAGTAAAGTATCACATATAATATTTTAGTAGAGTTTGCATCAATCATGTTGAATGACTTCACACACTATGGAGGTTTCAGTGACATTTAGTACACTCAGGAGATTTACTGTTTCACCATTAGCATTATTTCTAAAGCACATTTGTTATAGCTTGTCAATATTTTAAATAACAAAACAAAAAGTAAACAGATTGCTAAGGAATAATCATAGACGGAAACACAAATGTAAACACCAGAATACTTAGAATGCATGCTGTATAAGAGAATTAGAACTCAATCATTTCATTCTCCAGCCACTTTTTTAAAATAAATGTCTTATCATCCTTGACACATAATTTATTTCTATTGGAAAAATTTAAAAATCCACACAAAATTTTAAAATAAGAATAATGTTCTGGGGCTGGGTTTGTAGCTTAGTAGCAGAGTGCTTGCGTAGCATATGTGAGGCACTGGGTTCCATGCTGAGTACCACATAAAAATAAACAAAACAAAACAAAAAAAAAGCATTCTGGCCATTTACAACTACAAAAAGTTTTTTTTTTTTTAAATAAGAATATTCTAATGATAAGATAAATGAGGATTAAGAATTTTATTTAAAAATATGCATTTCCATAGATGAATACTTTAGCATAACAACACACAGCAGGTAATGAATCATATTCAGAAGTTTGCATCCAGTTAGAATTTATGCAGGCGTTTATTAATTCATTCAAACTATTTATTCATCATCCACTTCGAGCAAGATACTGTTGTATGTATTGTTACTAAAGCAGTAAAGGAAACAGAGAAAAAAATCCTTCCTGAAAGAGATTGTAGCTGCTTGGCAGAATTTATGCATAACAAATAAATAAAATGCATGTCATGTGTTGGGATATGTAAAATATCAGAAGAGATTTCAAAGCAAAACCTGAAGGAACCAAAGGGCCTATGTAAGTTGCTAACTTCAGAAAAGGCATTCCAGGCACAGGGAACAAGCAGAAAGACTTGAGGAAAGAAGCAGATGAACTCTGTTGCAGGGTGAAGAAGAGGGTTCTTGTAACTGGAAAGGAGTTGGTCAGGAGGGCAGCTGGAGGGTTGAAGTGAAGCAGGTCAGAGGAGTGACAGTGATGAAGGGAATGCGGTAATTTTGCATAGATTTTAGATTTCACTCAAAGTTAGATGAGAAGCCAGTTGAATGTTCTGTGGACAGCAGTGAAATGGTGTAACTTACTTTTGAATGGGGTTATTTTGGAGATTTTGTTGAGAAAATATTGTCAGGCACAACGTGGAGAGTGGGGAAAAAGACTATTGCCACAGTCCAACAGAGATGCCATGCAATTTGGGACAAAGTTGGTGGCCATAGGGACCATTAGAACTGCACAGTTTGGGTAAACATAGCACAGGTAGAGCTGTGACTTGATTATATCTTCTTACCCACTAGTATTCATTGTTTTAGAAATGATTCTCTGTAGTGGAATTTTTTTTTCCTGCATCTAGGAAAACCCAGATGTTTCACACACCAAAGAAAAGAGAGGAAAAATTTTAACCCAGTGTAATCCTCTTTTGTTTATATGTTTATTTGCTTGCTTTTGTCTTTACTTTTGCATCTAGATTAAATTGGAAAAAAATTGTGCACTGTTTGAAAAATATATAGGTATTATTATATTTTACAAGTAATGCAAAATTCCTGTAGTTTATTTAAATCACTGTTTTTTTTAGAGAGAGAGATAGAGAGAGAGAATTTTAATATTTATTTCTAAGTTTTTGGCGGACACTACATCTTTGTTTGTATGTGGTGCTGAGAATCGAACCTCGGCCGCATGCATGCCAGGCAAGCGCCTAAAGCTTGAGCCACATCCCCAGCCCCCAAATCACTGTTTTTTAAGTAAAATTTATATTAAATTTATTCCAGAAAAAAATGACACACAAAACAAAATACACCTACAATCTATAGGAATTATAAATTCTAAATAATATTAAATCACCAAAAGACATAAATGAATTTCATGATATCTCTTCTTTATGCTTTGTTTAAAGAAAACACCTGTAATCATATTTTCTTAAATCATGAATATTTTATGACACAATGCTTCCCCAAACCAATCACTATTCTGTGAAAAACAGAAACACTAAATGTTTTAATAAATTTTTATAATTTTAAATTTAAAATTACAAGTAACAGTCATAATGTTGTCAACTGACTTTTTTTTATCTGTTTGCTTAAAGATTTTGGAAACGTACCAAACATTAATGAAATGTTGGAAACCAGTTGAAATGCAGTAAAATCCAATCCAGTATAATAGGACTACTTTTTCTTCATCCACTTTGGGATTTGTCAACAAGTGAACTATGACAATACACCAGTTTTTGAGACTGATTCTACTCTGCGTATGCCTGCCACATTTCTGTTCTCCAGAGATAACATTCAGAAGGACTCCTGTACCTCAACAAAGGACTTTAGGTGCACGAGTGTCAAGAAGTGATGGCAAAATTCTGCATCGTCAAAAACGTGGTTGGATGTGGCATCAGTTTTTCTTACTGGAGGAATATACAGGATCTGATTATCAATATGTAGGCAAGGTAAGTCCATACTGAAATGACAAATATTTACCTTCATACTTTACAAGTCTTACTATGGAAAATGAAAGGTTGTAGAGATGATGATCTGTATAACTTTGATTCCCAAAATATCCCAAAAGTATTATTTATGAAATACTATTCTATTTTGAAAAACTAGGAAATTAATAAATGTAGGAATTTATTTAAGTGAATTAATTTTTTCCACCAACTCATGGACTCAAGATGTAAAAAAAAAATCACTTAAAATTTTAACTACAAAACAATGATAGATATCTGTTAATATAGTCATTTTAATGACTATATGCATATGTGTTTGTGTATATATGTGTGTGTGTATGCGTGTGTATTCTTTAGTTTTGTTAAATCAAAATTTGAGAGTATTTGTATAAAAGAAAAACAACTAAGAAGATCAGCAGGTAGAAACAATTTACTTACTACAATATGAGGGGAGCATACAAGTCTTGCATTAAACTTTTTGTTAAGTTTTTGTCTTCTAAGTAACACTATTTTTGATAAAATATATTTTCATTCATTTAAAAAACGTTGATATGTTTTATCATACTCAATTATATCAGTCCTTAAACATCCGATAATATAAGAAAGATGATATTAAAGGTGAAATGTTATATTGAGAAGGAAAACAAATAGCAACCTAAGCAATCTTAGCAAAAAGCAAAAATTAACAGACTTGTCACAGACCCAATGGTTGCATGCTTAAGAGCACAGTGTGAAGGTAATTTTTATGGGTGTCACTATAGAAAACTTTTAAAACATGAAATCAACCACATAAAGATGTGATAATGGTAATCTTGCCCATAGAAACTATAAATGGTTTTGTTTGTTTTTTCCTGGACATAGGGATCATTTGGCATCTATTTCCCTTCATCTAGTTCTTAATGAGGATTTAATAAATGTTGAGAAATTAAAGTATTACATTATATGCTCTCTCCAGATAGTCAAGATGCTTCTTGTTTTCTTTCTTTTTGCATTTTCCATAGAATGTCAGTACGTTAAAATCAAGAACTATACTTCATATCTTTGTCCATAGTCCTTGGAATAGAGTTTAATAACTACTTAGCTGATTGAATTAACTTGAGCCTTATTGAATTGAATTCCCTCAGCCATCTGGTACCACTTGGCTCTTCAGCAGATAAAACTAGTCTAGAATTTTAAATCATTGAGGACAATTAAAGTGAGTAACCACTTAAGATATATGCATCTTGATATGCAGTTAAATCATAGTCTCTCTATTCTGCTCTATGAAAGCAAATCAGAAAATCATTTAATGGGATGGGCATAGAGAATTTATGGTAGTTAATTTCTGTAATCTATATACTGAGCTCCTGGATGAACAAAAGTTTAGTAAATGCTTTACCTCTGAGATACAAGTAGATTCTGAATCTGTATTACAGCCACAGTGTCCATTTTATACTGTATGTTTCAAGTGGTAGAGCACTTTCAAGTTACTGTGGATTATTCATTTCATAATCTGTGAAATAGGAATTTTTTAAAATTTTTGTGTATATTACAGTATTGTATTAGTTATATTGCATTAACTGTCTATATAATTTAAAATCTTATTTTAAATGGAAGCATACACATTTATGTATGTCAAAAAGGCAATGCTAAACATACAATAATTTAATAAATGTGCCTTATGATGAATGTAAATCCATAATAAGATATATTTTCTTCAGGAAATATGAAAACTTAAAATATCCTACATATTCTCACTAATATTATTTATAATAAGTTTATTACAGCCATGGAAATTTCCCATTAAGTTTTCATTTCCTTTAAGATAAGCATGTGATCTTAATGTGTGATGAGCACAAAAATGCAAAAAGGAAGGACATTTTTTAAATATTCAAACAACTGGGAGTCATTTAATTCATCAGATAAAAATTTTTGGTTATAGTGTTAAAGTTGAGGGAAACACAGGAAAATCATACAGTTGGCCACAGAACACCTAGCATATATAATGTTTTTTTCTGCCAACATTTCTTTTTCAATGTTTAATTGCATTCTCTTGGTCTTCATTTTCTCATCTATGAAATCAAAAGGAATGATTACACCAGTGAACATTTATGTACATTCACTTTTTATAGTACTATTATTTTACTAATGTAAAGTGTATTTTAATATCTATTTTAAAAAGAGATAAAGAAATAAATAGAGCATTGGGCAGTAGGGAGAGAGAAAGAGAAGTCAGTGGCTGAATTTCACCACCACAGCTACAATGTTATAAGAAATAGAGTTGGACTGGGGCTGTAGCTCAGTGGTAGAGCACTTACCTAGCATGTGTGAGGCACTGGGTTCAATCCTCAGGACCATATAGAAACATATAAACTAAATAAAGGTATTTCATCTATAATATGCATATATATTTTTAAAGAAATAAAATCAACCATAATGAACTTAAAACATTTCTTTGCTGAGTTTTCAATGACTAAGAAGGCTATTCTAATAAATCATTCAATCAAATGGATTTCCAAGCAAAAAAAAATATATCTATCATAAAACCTTTTTTTTTTCAAAGAGTTAGTAAGAATGCTGCCCTTTAAGGTATTTTCTATATACAAAAATTGATAGCATTTTGGGGAAGCTTTCATGTACTGTCCAATTTCTTCAAATTTGAAAGCATAGTCTTCAAGAGTTGAACTTCAAGAAATATACTTTAAACTGTGTAGCCTTTGTATTGCAAACCTCTAACTATTTTTAAATTTCCTAATTTGATTTGAGAAACATTATAATTTTTAACTTTTTATCAATTTGATATTTTCATATGTAGTTTCTAGTCAAAGAGTCCTGTTGCCTGTAAGAGTTGTCCTGTTTTATCATAATTTATAATTTCTCAGCTTCTTATTTTCAAATCTAAAATAAATAATGAAACTAAAACTTATATTCTTAAATTCAATTTTGGTAATAACAGACAACTCTAAGTAAATTACTAATATTATTTACTGTACAAACTTTGTATTTTATACAAAAGTCTGAAGTAATGAAAAGCATGTTAAAATAGATTTTAGTAAAAATCAGATATAGAGACAAATCCAAGCCCACAAAAATTAATAATATAAAAATATAATCGTGGATTTGTCTCTGAATCACTATAGTAATATCATTCACTTCAGAAAATAAAACTGTGAGCATATGTATATGGTCATGTATATATGTCTGCGTATTTATATAATCAGAATAACCCTCAATCCTCTTAAAATCATACAGCATCCAGAGTAATAAAAGATTAAGGGACCTCCTAGCAATTCTGAACTAACAGATGTCATTAATATCCTTTTCTAAATACAGAATTAGTTCCCAATTTTTGAGCATTCTTGAAAAACAGAAACCATGTTCAACTATTTCTTAAAATCATATCCCTTTGCCCTGAAACATTGTTGCCTTATCAGACTGGAGCCATAATGCCTGCTTTCCATTTCAATAGATTAAGAATATAGTTGAAGCTGTAATTCCCACTGATAATTTAACTGAGATTCCCTTCCACCCACAAGGTACATCACACCTTTAATGCATTGCTGCTGTTTATACACTCTATAACCTAAGATGAACAATCATTCTCCCTCTTGAATAGTCAATAGAAATACTGCTCCTAATGTTTCATTTGTTACAGTTTGGAAACAGCTGTTTTTGTTTGCACAAACCTCTTGCAGGTCATTTGACATTTCATTATTTTAGTTTACATTTTCTGACTCTAAACTTTCCCATGATCAAAGAGGAATGAGTCATGTATTTTGTCACTTCTTCTCAACTTCATGTTTTCAGAACTTTCTCATTTGCCTGCACCTTCTGAATGACTGTGATGAGCTCAAATTACCCTAGATTAGTGGTTCTAACTGTGAGTGATTTTGCCTCCCCTGGGACATTTATATGTGTATGGAAGCATTTTAGGTTTTTACAACTTGGCATGTGATTCTTAGGTCTGGCTGTCAATGGCCAGGACTACTACTAACCATTCACAATGCACAGAACTGACCCTCCAAGGAGTTTACAGTTGTCAATGTCAGTAGTGCTAAGATTGAAAAACACCTTTCTAGAGTTTGCTAGAGGGTTTTTTCCTTTTCTTTTCTTAAATGGTTCAATCTTAATTTTAAATTCTTCACAAGTTCTTACTTCTGAATCTACTTTAATTACAATCATATATCTTCCCTTAAGAGTTGCCAGTCATACTTGTTTTCCCCAGATTCTACTTCTACCAAGATCTGAACTCCTGTCTTAAGGCATGTAGTTGGCACCCATCTGCCAGTCATCCCTCACTGTAGAATTGTGGGCACCAAATACCACTATGAATGAAGTGATTATTTATTATGTCAATAAATATCTAGAAGGCCTTCCAGATGCTACTTTGTTGTTAAGCATATGGCAATAAAAAATTTAAATTCTCTTCTCACTGACTATCTGTGTTTAGAGAGAGAACAAATAATTTATAAGGGTGTGAGGAGATTATGAGGCTTTTTTTTTCTTTTTGTCTCAGGTATGGCCAAGAACAAAACAATAGGTAGGAAATATCACCATGTTTCATTTCTGCATTTCTGAAAACTAAAATTGAAATAACACAGTTTTGGAATTTGTGTTTCATGAATCAATGTTGTTAAATGTTAAGACTAGACAGTCAAAGAACCTGCTTTTATATTTATCATTTTGTTTTTAGAAAGAGTTGTTCATGCGTAAAGCCTCATAATGAAACGGTCACTCAGAATTTCTAAAGGAAGTGTCTCCCAGAAACTCTTTTTTTTTTCTCCCAGAAACCTTAAAGGTGATCCATGAAAGACAAACTCATTTTTAATCATTACTATGTTCAGAAATATCAGTGATGTCCACTATATTGGACTGTGTTCCTGTTTTCCTGTTAATTTTAATTATATGGGCATAATCATGGTCAATTCTGAAAGGAGTGGTTAGAAGTCAAAGTGAAGCATGTCTAAAATGGGCAATTTAAAAAAACTTCATAATATATGGTAGTTTGGAAAGTAAAAAAATACTTTTTAATTACTGAAATCAAACCTATATAAAAATAAAAAGATCACTAATTATAGACTATTGATAGGATAGGAATGGAAGGTGGGGGTTGCTGGGATATACATTTATTTTCTATTTGAACAGTACCAAATACAGATACAAAATAAATAGAGTCTACAAAAGGTAAACAGAGTAGAAAATATTAGTGAAAAAAAGCTCTGGAAGAAAATCATTATGTGGTATCATTGACAAAGACTCCTTTAAATTAAGTGATAATACATTTCTTCCTAATGGGTGGGCATTTGGATAAAAAGAAACATTATTTCCCTTACATGTAATAAGTTATTCCCTGATAGCACTGCAAAGTGAATATATGATAGATTCTCTGGTGACTTTTATACAAATATACTAATAATCAAGCTGGAATCAATAAAAGCATTTTAAGAGGATGCCCTGCAGAATCCAATAATGTTTTCCAAGCAAGTCACCTATTGGTTCTTAAGTAATATATATATATAAAAGATATATAGATATATATAGGGCTGGGGTTGTGGCTCAGGCGGTGGCGTGGTCGCCTGGCATGCATTTGGCCTGGGTTCGATCCTCAGCACCACATACAAACAGGGATATTGTGTCTGCTGAGAACTGGAAAATAGATGTTAAAATTCTCTCTCTCTCTCTCTTGGGAAAAAAAAAAATATATATATATATATATATATATATATTTGATATATATATATATATCTCATTTAAATAGTATTTTAACCAGAAATTATATAGAGAAAGCATGCTTGCATTCACAAATCTCATTATGATGTTGTAAAAAAGAAGTAAGTATTCAAGATGATCTTGAGTAACACTCCAGATATACTTGACAGAGCTTGAAAGCCTCCATAATTATTTTGAAGATTAAAAATGATATCAAAAAGAATGTGCAGCTAAGATTTGTAAACACATAGAGAAGACATGGAGATTCATTAGCTTTTAAGTCACTCCAAAAGACTACTTTAACCATTTTACATATTTACTTTACACATTATTCTATACAGAAGTTTTATTGTGTCTTAGTGACATTATAAGAAATTGACTTTGAAGTTTGGTTTAAACAGTTTGCCTTATTCCATTGAAAATAATTGTCATCACTTTCAAACAGAATATGAAATGTCAAATGTGAAATGTGAAAAATAAAATTATTCAGGCACAAAATCAATTGGGAAATAGGAGGCTTGAAAAACATTTTAGATGAAATGAACCTAATAGGCATATTAAACATTTTGTCAAATACTAGCAAAATACCCATTCTTCTAAGCCCAAATGAAGCATTCTCTAGGATAGATCAAGTTGGATAAGGAACAAAGCTTAACAAAGTTAAGATGGTTATAATCGGCCTGGGGATGTGGCTCAAGTGGTAATGTGCTCGCCTGGCATGTGCGGGGCCCTAGGTTTGATCCTCAGCACCACATAAAAAATAAAAAATAAAAATGTTGTGTCCACCCAAAACTGAAAAATAAAATAAAAAATTCTCTCTCTCTCTCTCTCTCTCTCTCTCTCTCTCTCTCTCTCTTCTCTCTCTCTCTCTTTAAAAAAAAAAAAAGATGGTTGTAATCATATCCAGTATTTTTTCTAGCTATAGTGGAATTAGTGTAGAAATTAATAAAAATAGAAATTTTAGAAAAATTGCAAATACATGGAAACAAAATGTTCTTGAACAACCTATTGACTCAACAAGATATTAAAAGTTAAATTATAAAATGTCTTGAAATTAATGAAAATCAGCACGCAATATATCAAAAGTTTTGGAAGGCAATAATAGTTCAAAGAGAGCAGTTTATAGCAATAAATGCCTACATCAAAAAAGAAGAAAAAACTCAAATAACATCATTACAACTCAATGATTTGGAAAAATAAGAACAAACCGGACCAAAAATCAATAGAGGGAATAAAATTTTTAAAAAGATCAGAGAAAAAAATAAATTAAGAAAACAATAGAAATTCTGAGGCAAATCAAGAGTTGTCTCGTTGAAATGATAAACAAAATCGACAACTTTTTAGCCTGAATAAATAAGGGAGAAGAATCAAATAAATAAGTCATAAACAAAAAGTGAAGTAATTATAACTAACACAGAAATACAAAAGGGTCAAAAAAATCACTGATTATTTATTCTACGACAAATTGGATAAACTAGAAGTATTTCATAGAAATGGATGGCATAGTAAAGTTGAGTCAAGAAGAATAAAATCTGAACTGACAAGTAGTGAATAATAAAATTAAATCCATAAAAATCTCATCAAATAAAGTCTAGTATCAGATGGATTCACAGTGGAAATCCCCATCTAAAGAACTAATGCCAGTCCTTTCAAATCATTTGAAAAATTGATATGGAGCAAATATTTCCAAACTCAGTTTATGAAGCCAGTATTACCCTACTAAGAAATTTAGATATTACAAAAAAAAAAGAATAGAAAGAAAGAAATTAATAGGAAATTCAGTATTTTTGAAGAACATAGATACTAAAATCCTCAACAAAATACTCACAAACCAACTGAACAATACAGAAACTATAATTCACTATGATCAAATTAGTTTTACCTTTTAGCTGAAAGGAGGGGGTCAACATATGAAAATTAATAAATGAGGTACACTATATTCATAGAAAGAAAAAAACCAAAAAATATATGATCATAAGTAGATGCATAGTAAGCATTTGACAAAATTCAGCATCATTTCATTATTAAAATCTCTTAATAAATGTGGCATAGAAGGAATTATATCAACACACTAAGGATCATATATGAAAATTCCATGGTTAGCATCACACTGGAGAAAAGTTGCAAATTTTTTCATCTAAGATCAGGAACAAGATAAAGATGCTCATAAATTCTATTCCACATGGTACTGGAAGTTCTAGCAACAATCATTAAAAAAGAAAAGTGAATAAAAGACATTTAAATAGACTAGGAAGAATGAAGTTTTGTCTGCTCACTGATGACATTACCTTTAGAAAGAAAACCCTAAATAAGATATCAAATATCAGCTAGAATCAATAAATTCTCTAGTAGAAGGGCACAAAAATTTCAGTGATTTGATACATGCAGAATTCTTACTGTAGTGCATTTAAACTGGAATGCAGAAGGATAAATTGGAGAAACACATGTGGCAAACTTTTGAGTATCTTGCCTGAGATTAGCCTGAATATTCAGCAGTAATGAAGAAGGTGGGAAGCTGTATTAGAGCAACCAAGAGAAAACCCTTTTTGTTTTTTGTCTTTTCTCATTGATTAAAAACTGCAATACAGGGCTGGGGATGTGGCTCAAGCTATAACACGCTTGCCTGCCATGTGCGGGGTGCTGGTTGGATCCTTAGCACCACATAAGATGTTGTGTCTACCGAAAACTGAAAAATAAATATTAAAAAAATTCTCTCTCTCTCTCTCTCTCTCAAAAAAAAAAAACCCTGCAATACAATAATCCATAGACTATATGATGGGAAGAATTCTTATTTTTCTTTATTTCAGAGAATATGTTTAATATTTTACCATTAATTCCAAAGTTTCCTAAGCCTATTTTAAATAATTTCTTTTTCAGAATAAAGAACTAACTTTTAATTCTAATACCTAATGTTTTTTATTCATAAAGAAGTATGAAATATTTCCCAATATACTTATGTTCCCATTGAAAACTGTTTATTTTTCCCTTTTCTAAATTAATTTGTGAGATACTTTATTTTTTCTTGTCTGAACTAAATTTTGAAGTTCTGGAAAAGTCCACATTGTTAATTCTTTGTATATTTTAATCCATTTACTTTGTATATTTTTAAATATTTTAACTTTTTTATCTTATTGTTTTCTTATTTTTTTAATTCTTTGATTTATCTCTCAATTTGGGCTTTTCTGATATATATATATTTTTTTGTTTCACAGATAGAGTTTGGTTTTGGGTTTTCACAGGGAAGACTACAGAGGTGAAATGTTGATGTCAAAACATCATATGATGCCATGGGCTCATGGCTTTAGCATTACTTATTATTGATCATGTAAGGCTAAGGTTCCCATGTAAGCATTTAGGTAAGATGTGAACCTGTGAACTAAATTTTCTAAAATTTTCCTGTTGGATTTAGAAATGAACTTTCTACTTGTGACATAAAAGAGGTAGGCAGTAATACCACATTTCCTACTCTGTTAAATAATTTGCACAAAATGGATTTTTTTTTCGTGAATGTTGGACAGAATTCAGAAAAGATACCCTATGGCACCACAATTTTATTGTAGGGAAATTTGAACTATTGATTTATTTTCTCTAATAATGATAAGGATAACTAAATTATTTTTCTTCCTTGTAGTAAACAGCACTTTAAACATCTATTAAATTTTAATTGTAAAAAGCATAATTATGTCTCATAAAAGAATCCCAAAGAGATATTAATCATTTTATTTTTTAAAATGTTTATTGTAGTATAACACTTGTGATAGTGATACAAAAATCTCACACTCAGTTTCCCATATCGTTAACATATCAATTACCTTAGTGCATTTGTCGTAAGTAATGACCCACTATATATGCTTTATTAACTCGGTTCCATACATTGCTCAGAGTCCATAACTTCTCTTAACCTTTTTCACTTCTAGGATCCAACCAGGAGCCCACAGTGGCATTAGTTCTCATGCATCCTTAGACTTTTTTGAGCTCTGGAAGCTTTATAGATTTCTTTGGTTTTGGTTACTTTGATATTTTTGAGATATACACATGAAATATTTTGCAGCATGTGTCTGAATTTTTTTTTCTGATTTTTTTTTTTCTCATGGATACAGTATGGTTCTGGGCTTTTTGGTGGCTAACCCAGAGGTGAAGTGCCATTGTTGACATATTATATCATGCCTTGGACATATGACTTCAACATTACTTATTACTAATAATGTTAACTTTCATTTCTGGTAAAGTTTCCAATGAAACACTACTTTCCTTACAGTGCTTTTTAGAAACTAGTCACTGATCATAGCAAATAATGAATGCACTGGCGGTTATTCTCCAACTCCGTTAAGGGTAGATTTACAATGTTATTTTAAAGTTTCCTGTAGAGGAGAGTTTTATTTTCTCGCTATTCATTGATTTAGTTACTCATTTGTTATTGTTGTTGTTTTTGCTTTTGATTGTAATATAAACTCTGTGACTTACTTTATTGCTTAAATTGATCCAAATTTGACCAATGGGAAGTCTAGCCAATCATTTTATTCCCTGAGCACTTTCTTACTTTCTGGAACTTGCATATTTGCCAGCTAAGTGCTGGAATAAGACATTTCACAAGGAAGACATTTTAAATAGAAAGATGTGAGGAAAGTTAAACTTTCCAGAATTCAAGTCATCTTATGTTGTAATGCAGAAAGCACATAGCTCTGAGTTGAAGCAAACATTTAAACACCTAATAAATTAAATACTGAAAGATAATGTAGGGTAGAAGGGGATTTCAATGTAATAAATATCAGGAAAACTCAGTATGGAAAAGTCAGCCTCATTTAGTTGCTTTTGCAACTACTGGATAACAATCTAGGAGATCAAATTTCAATTAACAATGATACAATTGAGGAAATTCTGATGGCAAGTCATCACAGAAAAATCACTCAAAACAATAGAGTTGCAAAAAATAAGTAAAAAGTTATTGTTGGGGATTTAGAAACTGACTCATGACAAATAGCTTTATGATTTGATTTAAAACATCAGGAATTAATATTTTCAGACACAGTGAAACAATTAGATAGGTTTATATATTTTAATCTCATAATTCCACATTGAAAAACATAGATGCTATTAACCCTAAATGAAAAAGAATGTTTTACAGAAATGCTAGTTATAAAAAAAATAAAATGAAACATGTTAAAACTTCCAACAATAGGATAATGGTTAAATATTCAAGATGACTTGCAAAATAAAGCTTGCACAGATCTTAAAGTAAATATACAGACAATAAAAGCTTATGGGAATATTATTAGAAAGGAACATCTCTACTACTGGAAAAAACAGATAGAAAATTAAAAGTGTGTATTATTTACACTAAGTAAATTAAATAAATATTCAGGTTTGTTCATTTACATTCATTTATTTATAGTTATTCAGTAATTCTTTGATCACCTATGATGCATCAGAAGCTAAGGGTGTAGAACAAATTTTAAAACTTGTATTTCAAAAACATTTGAAAATATAAATAGAATTCTGTCATCATTAAGTCCTTTTGAGGGTTAAATATCTTAATTCATAAAATATTGAAGGCAATAGACTAAAATTGTAGATGAGGATTCAGGAGACATTTGGAGAGCAAAGTCGACCTCATGGTCTCAGAAAGGTATGAATGACTATGAAAAATTCACTTGAAGAGAAGCTCTTCTGTAATAATTAGTATACTAACTCATAATTAATCCCTAACTCATATACATGAGCTATTTTTCATTTAATCTATGGGTTAGTTTGGACTTAAGCCTATCATCTTGTTCTTTTTTTCCTGTTTGCTTTTGCTGCTTTTTTCTTTTCTCTTTTTCTATTTTCTGTTAAAATAACTGAACTTGGTTGTAACCATGCTAGTAATTTTTTTGTGTGTGTGTCTGTATGTGTGTGCAGGATTTTGTATGCTGTGGGTAGTGGCTAGATACAGAAGGCCTGTGATCTAAGAATAATTTTTTTTTTTTTGGTGCCAGGGATTGAACTCAGGGGCACTCAACCAGCGAGCCACATCCCCAGCACAATTTTGTATTTTATTAGAGACAGGATCTCACTGAGTTGCTGAGTGCCTCCCCATTGCTGAGGCTGGCTTTGAACTTGTGATCCTCCTGTTTCAGCCAATCAAGCAGCTTGGATTAGAGATGTGTACCACCATGCCCAATGATTTTTTTTGCATTTTTTAAAGCTAGGTTTAACAAAGAAATAAAGGAAAAGAACATGATGTAAAGGTTAAACGTGGTCCTACAAACTAAAGTATTTACTATTTTTTATCTCCATCTTTACAAATAAAGAAAAAAAGAATGAACCTGTTTAGTGCCTTCTTTGGAAATTACTTTATGGAAATTCCTCTTTCTGTATGATAGTGTGAAGCCCTTAAAAATATTGGTGCTAGATTAAACCAATCAAAATGACCTTAATAGTTCTACTACTTTCAGATGTATTTGTCAAAGCTTTAAAACTCTTCAGCTATCTTTTATAAATGAAAACCAAAGTTTTAAAAACATTTTATCACAATATGCATCAAGTAAAACTTGAAAATTTTATGTGTCTTCCCTTTGGGCAATAAAAGCAGTGTTTCCAAAGAAATAGAAAGTAAATTAGAATAAAAACTCTAATTTTCTCAGCTCACTGCCTTGAGACACAAGTGAAATAGAAGAATCCGGGCTGATCCTAATGCTAATGACCATGTTTGAGATTCCAGGAAAACTGAATTGGCCCATGATCACATGCCTCAATAACTCGGGACAGAGTACCAGAGATGAGAAAGCTATAGAGTGAGAGAACTCCATAAATATTAATAGCACACCCCTCAATTATTCATCATGTGTGAAAACTACCTGAGGCTAGGGGAAGAACCACATACAGACATTAGAGGAAAACACTGTCCCCTGTTCACAGGGAGCTGAGAATAGCAATGTTCTTATCAACCAGACAGGGAAAAAATAAAAGTAAAGGAACCATGTGTTATTGATTAATAACGAATACCTTGACTCAAGTAGAAAACAATTAACCTAAGAATTATCACAATTCTTTATTTAGAAAAAAACAAAAATCTTAAAAAAATAATATTCAAAACACAAACAGATCCAGAATAAAGTCTATTAAAAATACACAGAATCCTAAAATGAATTCTTCTGTGAAATGAATGATGAAATTATAAGTTGTGCAAAGAAGCAGGAAAGTGAACACTAATAAACAGATAAGCCAATCAATTGAAATTAACCCAGAAATTAAACATGTTATAATTAGCAAGGATATGAAAATACAATGCATGTATTCCTTCTAATAAAATAATAATTGGGGCCATTGAATATACAAAAGGTACATAATTCAATCCTTTTTAGTTGTAAAGTAAGATGTATATAATGGAAGATACAGAAGGTATAAATATGATTAGGTTAGCTATTGCAGATATAAAGAATAAGGAAGGTGAAGATAAAGCAATAGAAATTACCCAACTCAAACAAAGAGGTTAAAAAACAAATTCTCTTTTAAATTGAAGATTTTTTCACTTAGTTTTCTATGCTACCCATTCACTAACTTATTTTAGCTAGAATGAATTTAGTTTCTATTGGCTATTTATAGTTTAACTTACAAAAAACATTGTACAAAATTAGTTTATCAATATCCAACTTTAATCCAGCTTTAGTGTTACACAGATGCTGTTGTTAATGTGACACAGATCACATTATTGCAATTCTCATTGTCTTGTGCGTTCCTCATCTGTTTAAAGTCACACATTTTTTTATTCTCATCATGATTGCTTCTTACATCTCATATTCAGTAGGAAATCACTTGTCTTTGTTAGGAAATAAGAATTAGTATATTTGCTATTAATGATAATACTGAATTTGAAGAGATCTTGGACTTCATGTGAAAATATTGATTTTTGTGGGTATAGAATTTGAAAATGACAGCTATTTCTCTCTCTTTTGGTATTATTGAATTCTTGTTTCTGAAAAGTTAGTAGATGGTCTGCCACTCATATTGAACACCACTTTACCACTTGCCTTTTTTAAAAAGTTTTATTTTTTTCTACTGCTTTTAAGCGTTAGCCTTAAGGTTTTCTATTTAACTTACATGTTTAAATCTTCTAGAGCTATTGGTGAGAGCCAGACTGTGGCCATAGCTTCACAGTAGCAATATTGTTACCTCACATGTGGTTACTTATACATCTTCTTTCCTTTATTTTTCTGCTTTTATTACATTTATATAGGTTAATTATCTGTTTTTAACTGTTTAATAATTGGACATTTATCAACCACCTTTTTAATTGATTCTTTTCAGTTATATATGACAGTATGATCCATTTTGCCAAATTATACAACCATAGAAAATATCTAATTCTAATTAGGACCCCATTCTTGTGGATTGGTGTGATAGCCAAATTATGTTAGATCTATTCTATTGTCTTTCCTATTCCTATTCCCCCTCCATTCCTTTCATTCTCCTTTGTCTAATCAACTGAAATTCTCTTCTCCTCCCTACCTTTATTGTGGTTTAGCTTCCACATATAAGCAAAGATATTTGACCTTTAGTTTTTTGGGATTGGCTTATTTCACATAACATGACAGTTTCCCATTCCAGTTATTTACTGGCAAATGCCATAATCTCATTCTTCATTATGGCTGAGTAATATTCCATTGTGTATATATACCACAATATCTTTATATATTCTTCTGTTGATGGGCATACAGGTTGGTTCCATAGCTTAGCTATTGTGAATTGTACTGCTATAAACATTAATGTGGCTGTCACAGTACTATGCTGATTTTAAGTCCTTTGGGGTAGATGCTAAACGGCGGGATAAATGGGTCAAATGATGGTTCCATTCCTAGTTTTTTTGAGGAATCTCCATATTGCTTTTCAGAGGGGTAGAAAAAAATTGCAGTCCCTTTAACAATGTATGAATGTACCATTTCCCCCCATCCTTGTCGACATGTGTTATTTATATTCTTGCCATTCTGATAGGAGTAAGATAAAATATCAGTGTAGTTTTCAATTTCTCTAATTGCTAGACATGTTGAAATTTATTACTCATATGTCTTCTTTTTTATTTTTATGGATCTATTGTTTTCTATTCTCTCCAGATTTTTTACCATAATTATTTTCCAAAATAATTTCTTTGCTCATATCTGAAAGTGGTAGACTGTCTCTAAGAATTTGATAGGAGCTACAAACATATTTTCAGTATATGTTGTATTTTAATCATTTGCATATATTGTTAAACACACTGGACTATTTTTATGAAGTCAAATTATTTATTTGTTTCCCTTTTCTAAGTTTTTTTCCTTTATTTTTCTCATTCACTTCTTGGAGCTAACTCTCTTCATTATTTTGTTTCTACATATTTTTGTTTTTGATGTTTTTATTATTTCATTATAGTTGTACATAATATTGGGATTCATTGACATAATCATACATGCATGAAATATAAATTATCTGAGTCTATCTTTCTAAATGTTTCACATATATTTTTGGTCTAAAATGTTCTTTTATCAACTATATTCAGAGCAATTTCTGTATTTTTAAAATTTGTTCTAATGTATTTATGTTTTTGTCACTGTTTAACTCTTCACATTTTTTCCTGAGCTCTCTTTGTTGTCGTTTTTAGTAAAATATCTTCTATCAATTTTTGCATCAATTAATATAGTCTTTTTTCAAAGAAACCAATTTTCTTTATAGTTTTCTGGTGGTATTTATTTATTTACTTACTTATTGATTTGTATGCCTTTCTATCATGTTCTTCTGCCCATCCTTTTTCTTCTTCTAGTAAATTTTACATAATCTTAGCTGTTTTTTCCCCCTCATTATTGATTCAAATAAGTCTTATGGTGGTAGTAGTATATACAGGTAGGTATTGTGAAACATGCAAGAATGTAGGAATTTTCTCTTTATATGTGAATATGATGTCAGACATGAAACTTGTATACATTGGCTGTTATTTCTTTACACTCATTAAAATTGGTGTTTCTAGGGATGTTCAAAATGTAGAATGAGTCTAATCTCTCAGTCTCATACATGTATAACTTCCTGCAAATAAAGTCTTCTCTTTGATTCATTTTATCCTAAAATTCTTGTGCCAAAACTGATCTCCTATGCTTCTGCCATCAGTTAACATCACTATTCATTTTCTTCTAAATAAGATGGTGCTGATTTTTTTCTTTCCCTTTAATAGCAATTTTACTCAATCCTTAAGCAATGTGAGAGTTTGGAAACAATATGTGCAGCTGAAAATCCATGTGTAACCTTTTTATATCTTTAAAATTTATTTTAACTAGGAATATATAACAACAAAATGTTTTTTAATTCTTAGTACACAGTTGTAGCACAACTTTTTATTTCTCTGATTGTACATGATGTAGCACCACACCCTATGTACATGCAGTCTTATATGTACATAAGGTTTTGATGTCCATTTTATTCCACCATATTTCCTGCCCCCTCCCCAACCTCACTCCCCTTTGCCCAAGCAAAGTTGTGTCATTTTTCCCATGCCTCCCTTTACCCCATTTCAGCCTTTTTGTGTGTGTGTGTGTGTGTGTGTGTGTGTGTGTGTGTGTGTGATTGGCTTGCTTCACTTAGCATAATATTTTCCAACTCAATCCATTTACCTGCAAATGCCGTGATTTTATTGCTGAGTAATATTCCATTGTGTATATATACCATCCATTTCTTTATCTATTTACCTATTGAAGGGCATCTAGGTTGCTTCCACAGTTTACCAATTGTGAATTGAGCTGCTATGAACATTGTTGTGGCTGCATTACTACAGTATGCTGATTTTAAGTCCTTTGGGTATAGACGGAGGAGTGAGATAGAAGGGTCAAATGATGGTTCCATTGCATGTTTTCTAATCACCATACTACTTTCCAGATCGGTTGCACCAATTTGAAGTCCCACCAGCAATATGAAAGGGTGCCTTTTTCCCCACATCCTCACCAACATTTATTGTTGTCTGTATTCTTGCCATTCTGACTGTCATGAGTTGAAATCTTCGAGTAGTTTTGATTTGCATTTTTCTAGTTGCTAAAGATGATGAACATATTTTATATATTTGTTGATTGATTGTATGCCCTCTTTTGAGAAGTGTCTGTTCAATTCCTTGGCCCATTTATTTATTGATTGTATATCCACTTTTGAGAAGTATCTGTTCAATTCCTTGGCCCATTTATTGATTGAGTTGTTAGTATTTTGGTGTTAAGATTTTTGCATTCTTTTTATATCCTGGAGATTAGTGTTCTATCTGATGTGTGTGAAAAAAAATTTGCTCCCAAAATATAGGCTCTCTTTTCACCTCATTGATTGTTTCTTTTGCTGAGAAGAAGCTTTTTAGTTTGAGCCTGTCCCATTCATTAATTCTTGATTTTAATTCTTGTGCTATAGGAGTCTTGTTAAGGAAGTCAGGACCTAAATCAACATGATGAAGATTTGGGTCTGCTTTTTAAGAATCACATGATCAGACGAGATTGTGAGCATTCAGGGTGGTATGGCCGTAGACAAAAAATAAAATACTTGGGAATCAACCTAACAAAAGAGGTTAAATACTTATACAATGAAAACTACAGAACCCTAAAGTGAGAAATAGAAGAAGATATTAGAAGATGGAAAAATATACCCTGTTCATGGATACGTAGAACTAATATCATCAAAATGGCGATATTACCAAAAGTTCTCTATAGGTTTAATGCAATGCCAATCAAAATCCCATCGGCATTTCTTGTAGAAATAGAGAAATCAATCATGAGAGAACTTTTGTATTAGGAGAGTAACTAAGATCAGAGTAGGGATGAAGAGCATGAGAAGAAGACTAACATTAAACAGGGATGAGAGGTGGGAGGGAAAGGGAGAGAGAAGGGAAATTGCATGTAAATGGAAGGATACCCTCAGGGGTATACAAAATTACATACATGAGGAAGTGAGGGGAAAGGAAAAAAAATATATAAGGGAGAGAAATGAATTACAGTAGAGGGGGTAGAGAGAGAAGAGGGGAGGGGAGGGGGGGAGGGGGGAAGGTAGAGGATAGGAAAGGCAGCAGAATACAACAGACACTAGTATGGCAATATGTAAATCAATGGATGTGTAACTGATGTGATTCTGCAATCTGTATACGGGGTAAAAATGGGAGTTGATATCCCACTTGAATCAAAGTATGAAATATGATATATCAAGAACTATGTAATGTTTTGAACAACCAACAATAAAAATTAATAATAATAAAAAAGAATCATATGATTACACCAATTGATGCAGATGAATCATTTGAAAAAATACAGCATCCGTTCATGTTCATAAAACTCAAAAAACTAGAAATAGTAGGAACATACCTCAATATTGTAAAAGATGTCTATGCTAAACCCAAGGCCAATATCATTCTAAATGGTGAAAAATTGGAAACATTCCCTCTAAACACTGGAGCAAGACAGGGATGTCCTCTTCCACCACTTCTATTCAACACAATTCTTGAAACTCTAGCCAGAATAATTAGACAGACAAAGCAAATTAAAGGGATATATAGGAAAACATGAACTCAAACTATCATTATTTGTTGATGACATGATTCTATACTTAGTGGATCCAAAAAAACTCCACCAGAAAACTTCTTGAATTAATGAATTCATCAAAGTAGCAGGATATAAAATCATTATTCACCAATCAAATGCATTTGTATACATCAGTATTTAATCCACTGAAAGAAAAATTAGGAATACTACCCCATTCACAATAGCCTCAAAATAAAAATAAAAATAAAATACTTGGAAATAAACTTAACAAAAGAGGTAAAAAGACCTGTACAATGAAAACTACAGAACACTAAATAAAGAAATTAAACTTTATATGAACTACCCAGATTGAATCAGGAAGATATAAACAACCTAAACAGATCAATATCAAGGGAGGAAATAGAAGAAGCCATCAAAAGACTACCAACCAAGAAAAGCCCAGGACCGGATGGATATACAGCAGAGTTTTACAAAACATTTAAAGAGGAACTAATACCAATACTCCATAATCTATTTCAGGAGATAGAAAAAGAGGGAGAACTCCCAAATTCATTCTATGAGGCCAATATCACCCTGATTCCCAAACCAGAGAAGGACACCTCAAAGAAAGAAAACTACAGACCAATATCCCTAATGAATTTAGATGCAAAAATCCTCAATAAAATTCTGGCAAATCGTATACAAAAACATATAAAAAAGATTGTGCACCATGATCAAGTAGGATTCATCCCTGGGATGCAAGGCTGGTTCAATATACGGAAATCAATAAACGTTATTCACCACATCAATAGACTTAAAGATAAGAACTATATGATCATCTCGGTGGACGCAGAAAAAGCATTCGACAAAGTACAGCATTCCTTTATGTTCAAAACATTAGAAAAACTAGGGATAACAGGAACTTACCTCAAAATTATAAAAGCTATATATGCTAAGCCTCAGGCTAGCATCATTCTAAATGGAAAAAAACTGAAGGCATTCCCTCTAAAATCTGGAACAAGACAGGGATGCCCTCTCTCACCACTTCTATTCAATATAGTTCTCGAAACACTGGCCAGAGCAATTAGACAGACGAAAGAAATTAAAGACATAAAAATAGGAAAAGAAGAACTTAAATTATCACTGTTTGCGGATGATATGATCCTATACCTAGAAGACACAAAAGGGTCTACAAAGAAACTACTAGAGCTAATAAATTAATTCAACAAAGTGGCTGGATATAAAATCAACACGCATAAATCAAAGGCATTCCTGTATATCAGTGACAAATCTTCTGAACTGGAAATGAGGACATCTACCCCATTCACAATATCCTCAAAAAAAATAAAATACTTGGGAATCAACCTAACAAAAGAGGTGAAAGATTTATACAATGAAAACTACAGAACCCTAAAGAGAGAAATAGAAGAAGATCTCAGAAGATGGAAAAATATACCCTGTTCATGGATAGGCAGAACTAACATCATCAAAATGGCAATATTACCAAAAGTTCTCTATAGGTTCAATGCAATGCCAATCAAAATCCCAACGGCATTTCTTGTAGAAATAGATAAAGCAATCATGAAATTCATATGGAAAAATAAAAGACCCAGAATAGCAAAAGCAATTCTAAGCAGGAAGTGTGAATCAGGAGGTGTAGCGATACCAGATTTCAAACTGTACTACAAAGCAATAGTAACAAAAACAGCATGGTACTGGTACCAAAACAGGCGGGTGGACCAATGGTATAGAATAGAGGACACAGAAACCAATCCACAAAATTACAACTATCTTATATTCGATAAAGGGGCTAAAAGCATACAATGGAGGAAGGATAGCATCTTCAACAAATGGTGCTGGGAAAACTGGAAATCCATATGCAATAAAATGAAACTGAATCCCCTCCTCTCACCATGCACAAAAGTTAACTCAAAATGGATCAAGGACCTTGATATCAAATCAGAGACTATGTGTCTGATAGATGAAAAGGTTGGCTCCGATCTACATATTGTGGGGTCGGGCTCCAAATTCCTTAATAGGACACCCATAGCACAAGAGTTAAAAACAAGAATCAACAAATGGGACTTTCTTAAACTAAAAAGTTTTTTCTCAGCAAGAGAAACAATAAGAGAGGTAAATAGGGAGCCTACATCATGGGAACAAATTTTTACTCCTCATACTTCAGATAGAGCCCTAATATCCAGAGTATACAAAGAACTCAAAAAATTAAACAATAAGAAAACAAATAACCCAATCAACAAATGGGCCAAAGACCTGAACAGACACTTCTCAGAGGAGGACATACAATCAATCAACAAGTACATGAAAAAATGCTCAAAATCTCTAGCAGTCAGAGAAATGCAAATCAAAACCACCCTAAGATACCATCTCACTCCAGTAAGATTGGCAGCCATTATGAAGTCGAACAATAACAAGTGCTGGCGAGGATGTGGGGAAAAGGGTACTCTTATACATTGCTGGTGAGGCCAATATGGAAAGCAGTATGGAGATTCCTGGGAAAGCTGGGAATGGAACCACCATTTGACCCAGCTATTGCCCTTCTCGGACTATTCCCTGAAGACCTCAAAAGAGCGTACTACAGGGATACTGCCACATCGATGTTCATAGCAGCACAATTCACAATAGCTAGACTGTGGAACCAACCCCGATGCCCCTCAATAGATGAATGGATAAAAAAAATGTGGCATTTATACACAATGGAGTACTACGCAGCACTAAGAAATGACAAAATCATGGAATTTGAGGGAAATGGATGGCACTAGAGCAGATTATCCTAAGTGAAGCTAGCCAATCCCTAAAAAACAAATGCCAAATGTCTTCTTTGATATAATGAGAGCAACCAAGAACAGAGCAGGGAGGAAGAGCAGGAGGAAAAGATTAACATTAAGCAGAGTCATGAAGTGGGAGGGAAAGGGAGAGAAAAGGGAAATTGCTTGGAAATGAAAGGAGACCCTCATTGTTATGCAAAATTACATATAAGAGTTTGTGAGGGGAATGGGAAAAAATAAGAAGAGAAATGAATTACAGTAGATGGGGTAGAGAGAGAAGATGGGAGGGGAGGGGAGGGGGGATAGTAGAGGATAGGAAAGGTAGCAGAATACAACAGTTACTATTATGGTATTATGTAAAAATGTGGATGTGTAACCGATGTGATTCTGAAATCTTTGTAATGTTTTGAATAAAAAAAAATAAAATAAATAAAAATAAAAAAATAACTTAAAAAAAATAAATAAATTTGTAGATGAAAAAAAAAAAAGAAATTAAAGAAAATCTTAGAAGATGGAAACATCTCCCATGCTCTTGGAAAGGGAACACTTATATTGTCAAAATGGCCACACTACCGAAAGAACTATACAGAGTCAATGTGATTCCAATTAAAATCCCAATGTCATTCATTATAAAAATAGAAAAAGCAATCATGAAATTCATTTGGAAAAATAAGAGACCCAGAATAGACAAAGAAATCCTTAGCAAGAAGAGTAAAGCAGGAGGCATCACAATACAGACCTCAAACTATACTACAAAGCTAGAGTAACAAAAACGGAATGGTATTGGCAATAAATGGTGCTGGCAGAACTGGAAATCCATATGCAGCAATATGAAAATAAACTTCTATCTCTCACCATGCACAAAACTCAACTCAAAGCATATCAAGAATTTAGTAAGTCTAGAGACCCTGTGCCAAATAATAGAGGAAAAAGTAGATCCATGTGTAACATTTGATTAACCCAAAAGTTAACAACTATTAGCCTGTTGTTATGGGGAAGCATTACTGATAATATAAAGTCATTCACCACATATTTTATGATATATACATTCTATAATAAGGTGAAAAATATAAGACAAATATGAGAGATCACTTTTTACTCTGATACACATGAACTGAACTGTTCATGCAGATGATTAGCATCACAAGGCATTTTAAGGGAATGCTTGCAATATGAACTCACAAAGGTATTATAGGTAGCTACCACATTATTGTAATAGTACATTGTAAGAGTCATGATTTAATCCGCATCTGTACATTTGTTTGTTATTATCTAAACTATCAATGGCCCATCTACAGAATATCTTTGCATGCATTAATTTTGATAAATTAAAATTTATATAGTAGACTCGTGTTTTATGATAGGAATGATAGACTATTTTCTACATGTAACTTATACATTCATGTTACATCTAATTTTATCTTTTTTTTTCAATATTTCTAAGTTGCATAGTGTTTGTGTTGGTTCTTTCAAGTTGTTGCAACTCTCCCAAAGAAAAATCCACATGCATGTGGTCCTGCTCATTTAAAACCCATATTGTTCAATGGTCAACTATATTTGGTCTAATTGAACTCTGCCAGCTTTTTGATAGTTTCTCAGCTCTATTTATCCATCTTTCTCCTTTTTCTCCCTGATAATTAAAAATTCACATCATGTGCATAACCTTAGGGTATCACATAGTTTCTTTAGTAAGGGAACTGATATTACTTCTGCTTAATCTCTCAAATTTATTCAAGGTGTTTTAAAGAAGATAAAGTGGGAAACTCACTACATATCATTATTTTAAAATTTTATTTCAATTATTTATATGTATTAATTATATTTTTTAAATCTATTCATTTAATTTATTTATTTTTATGTGGTGCTAAGGATTGAACCCAGAGCTTCACACATACTAGGCAAGCACTCTACCACTCAGCTATAACCCTAGCCCTAATTACACATTTTAATGGAGTTCAGTGTGATATTTCAACACATGCACATAATATACACTAGCCAAATCTAGACTCCCTTTATCTACCATGCTCAGTCTTCCAGTCCTCTAGTAAACACTGTTAAACTCAGGTCAATTTATTTTTAGCTTCCATATATAAAACAATATATTGTATTTGTCTGTGTGTCTGACTTATTTCAACTAACATAATATCCTCCAGTTTCATTCATTTTTTATCAAATGACAGGATTTCATTATTGTTTCTGCATGTATCATATTCTATTGCACATATATCACATTTTTTATACCCCTTTATCTCTTGAAAGGCACTTAGGTTTATTTCACATCTAACATATTGCAAATAGTGCTACAATGAACATAGGCATGCAGAAATCTTTTTGGTGTCCTGATTTTAATTTGTTAGAGAATAAGGAATGATGGTTTAATTTGTAGTTTGTGGGGAAACTTTGGACATTTTCCATATAGGAACTAATAACGAATGTTTCAAAGGTACCCTAGAGGACACCTAGAGAATGGTTGACTTCATTACACATACCTGGTCTTTCAGTTTCTCAAATCCTTTTAAGCTCCATCTGTGATTTCATGTCCAGTGTGAATTTCAATATAATATTGATTTTTACCATAGCCATAAAGACAAGTTTTTTTCAGGGGCATCTTCTGGTTTTGTCATGAAGACTATGATTGTATAAAATTATGGATCTTTGAATAATAAAGTATTTTAAATGAAATTGAGTTCACCTTTTGTGGCTTTATGATCTATAAGAATGATCACTTGTGAAATATACATAGCAATGCTCTGCTTGAGTCAGCCGTGAGAATACTTTGTTAATTTTTCAGAATGTTTTTATGTTAGCTAATGCCATAGGGTACTTTTATATCACAGAAATTGGAGGATACTACAGGCCTTCTGTCTCCAGATCATTATTTGTCAAAGACTTGTAGCCCAGCACCATATAATATCTTTAATTTATTTTATAGAACTAATGTTAGAATTGAATCTACTTTGGGGCCTATGTTACATTTTTCCTGGCATATTAAAAATACTCAGTAAACCTTCTATATATACTTCCTGACTTGTTGCTGCTCTGGTATAACCAGTATCTTTAGTACAGATCTTAAGGCCACATTGGAACCTCTTCTGAATTCACTCATTGTTCTTACACTGACCTTGACTCAAGATGAGTAATGCTTTCTTGGCTTCTGATATAAACTAATTTATTTTCCTGTCATATGACTCATCAACTATTCCTTTCTCTGAGGCATTTTCTTACTCCTGACCCCTGTGGCTTTTAGTATTAATCAGTCTCTACTTGGCTTAATTGAAGCTGTTCCTATTATTTATATTGTTTTTCTGCCAAAATTCTTAAAAATTATTTCCCTTCATCTTTACAATATTCAGGACTCATTGTGAATCTAATGGTTAGAATTCACTGCAGCCTATCAATTATTAATATATTTACTTCATGTGTTTACAGTTCACAACTAACTGCAAATATGCCAATTATGATGAATTCCATAATAATGTGAAAGAGAATTGTTTGGCCTAAATCTCTTCAACTGCATTTTTACTGATACAAAACTCCATTTTAAGTAATGTGAAACCTTCAAGCAAAGTGATGAGTTAATGCACACCATTTTTCTTCTTCATTTGGATTAAATCTTAAGACATCAGAGACAAGTCTTATTAAAATAATAAGCCAATAAGATTTGAAATTCAGAGGCAATAAAACTTTCACACTACATATGATCATCAGTTTAGCCATCATGTAAATTACTTTGAAAAAAGGAAAAAACGATTTCAAATCATTCACAAAAGACCTTACTACTAAGTGCAAAAATGTAAATGAGGTTGAGCAAACTAGGTTAAAAGTAGAAAACAACAAATTATCATAAGCATTTTTTATATATTCTACAGAGACTTTTTAAAAATGACATCTGACTAGACAGAAAGGTAGAGAACATTTTACTAGTACACATTCTTTGCAGTAATCAAATAACAATTACATTGTATACATGTTGCATCTTACAATGAAGCCTTTTGGAATATCCATTAAGAAGTGTCTTGCTATAGACACCTATGGAAGGGAGAGGTAAAGAACAGAATCAGGCACAGAGCGAAGGAATTGAAGGCAGTCCTTCACAGTTCCACGTCTGTCAGACTCTGAATGTAGGTGCCATCTGAGATGGTGACCTATTTTCTGAAACCAACAGAATATTTTAAAGTGATTTTACACAGCCAGAGCAAGATTCAATCCTTCAAGGCAAAAGTGGAACTATCAACTCTGCATAAATTCCCAATGCATATATTGGCCTATAGTTTTCAATTAATAGAAATAATTCATTAGTATTAAAATTTTATGTAAAAGCTTCTAAAAATTAATATTGCTAAGAGAATATTCCCAGATGGGACAATTTCAGACGAAAATAAATCTTATATAAAACATTCATTTGTTCATTTAAATATGCACAGTGATGACAATGAATGTCCTAATAAATAATAAAAATTTAAAGAAAAATATGTATATGTTTGATATAAGTATATCAAGCCTTCTAAAATTTTGAGAAGCATAAATTATTTGAGTGAAAAGAATGAAGCAATTTTAAATAACAATTTTGCACAAATTAATGATTTTGTGGGCAACCTATTTTTTGACAAAAGTTATTTTTGATATATCTTAATGAGGAATACATATATAGTATGTATTTTATTATTCAGAAAAAAGCCATCACATTTGAAATTTACTGAAATTAGTACACTGATAAAATTCCTACAATTCTTTTATTTTTATTGTAAAATATAAAGTTCCACCATTTTAACCATTTATAAGTGTGCAATTTAGTGAGATCAATTAGATTCACACTTGTACAAATATCAATGTCCATCTCCATAACATTTTCACCCTTCTCAGAGGAAGTTTTTCCCATTAAACCATAATTACAAATATTGCCCTGCCCATCTTCTTGCAATCAGTATGCTATTTTTAGTCTATTAATTTGGCTCTTCTAGTTACCTCTATATGAAGTATAAAGGAATGATACAATATTTGTTCTTTTATGTAAAGGAATGATACATTATTTGTCTTATTATGTCTCTACTGTTTTACTTACTGTATTTCTCTCATGGATTTTTCACCTTTTATCAGGTCTCAGAATTCTATTCTTTTTAAAGATTGAATAATATCAATTTTGCATGTACACTATATTTTGTTTATTCATTCCTGTGAAGATGAACATTTGGATGATTTCTTCCCTTTGTCAAATCTGAAATATGCTGCTCTGAACATTGGAATACACATAACTGTTGAAGTCCCTGCTTTCATGTCTCTGTATACACACCTGAAAATGGAAGTGCTAGGTTATAAGTCCGTTCCACTTAGAATTTCCTGCAGAACAATCATGCTCTTTAGGACAGTATTTGTACTATTCTTCATTCCCAGCAGCAGTGTACATGGGGTTCCGTTTCACTACATCCTCACCAACACTAGTTTTGTTTTTGTCTTTCTCCACTGTTGAAAACCACCATCCTAACTGGGCATGAAGGAAGACCTCTTTGTGGTTCAATTGTGCATTTTTCTAATGACTAGTGATGCTTTCTATTTTTTCATGTATTTATTTGTCTTGGAATGTATTCTTTGGAGAAACATGTGTTGAAGTGCTTAGATCAGTTTTTAATTGAGTCCTTATTTAAAATTCCATTATTTTGATCTTTTTAAAATAATGTGATTTAAGAACGTTCTTTATGCCCAACATTTCTTTTTGGAGGCAATATAACACTATATTAATAATTGCCCTCTGATTTCTGTTATATGTTTTTTTCTTATCTTTGTAACGACCTTACCTTGAAACAGTTTCAAAGCTGCTTGTCTTAAAATATAAAAGTAAAAATTTAGTTATGGCAATATCTCCTAGATATTTTTCTGGAGTGTAGATCATGAGGTTTTGTTCAACTGACTGCCCTGCTGCTCTTGAACTGATTATGGGAAAACAATTTAACTTTGAAAGGTTTTTGGGTGAGATTAAAATTGAGACACCACAAATTGAGACCACCCCATAAAATTGAGACACCACAAAAATACATTATATACCTATGATACTTTGACATCTTTTGTAATAAATTAATAGATTATATATTATCAATCTATATAGGTATGTTAACATATATACCATTTCTGCAACACAATACAGAAAGAAATATAAGAATATAAAATAATAAACATTGCAATAAAAATACATTATTTAATTATATATGAACACTACTAAAAAAAGAAAGAAAAAAAAGTCTGCACACAATAACAGGACAGGGCTATGACTTGTTGGCTTATTTAAACTTTACCTATAATCCTCATGAGCAGTTTGGTTTTCTGTAGCAAAATACAGTGATTTTGAGTATAGCTACATATAAGTTTTGAAAAATGCATATACTGTTGTTATCATATGAAGATATAGAACATTTGAATTTGAATTACATTGTAATTTCCCTGCACTTGTCCTATCTCCATGATAATTTCTCTGATTTCTCTTGACATAAATCAATATTCTAATAGGAATTGCATTAAATCTATAAAACAATTTTGGCAGTATGGTCATTTTCACAATATTAATTCTGTCTATCCAAGAGAATGAGAAATCTTTCCATTTTCTAAGATCTTCTTCAATTTCTTTCTTTAGTGTTCTGTAGTTAGAATTGTAGAGGTCTTTCACCTCTTTTGTTAGATTGATTCCCAACTATTTTAATTTTTTTGAGGCTGTTTTGAATGGGTAGTTTTCCTAATTTCTCTGGCAGTGGCTTCATAACTTATGTATAGAAATGCATTTGATATGTGGGTGTTAATTTTATAACCTGCTACTTGGATGAATTCATTTATTCTAGAGGTTTTCTGGTGGAATTTTTTTGAATCTTCTAAATATAGAATATTGTTGTTGGCAAATAGTGCTAGTTTGAGTTCTTCTTTTCCTTTTTGTATCCTTTTAATTTCTTTCATCTGTCTGATTTCTCTGGCTAGAGTTTCAAGGAATATGTTGAATACAAGTGATGAAAGAGGGCATCCCTGACTTGTTCCAGGTTTTACAGGGAATGCTTTCAATTTTTCTCCATTTAGAACGTTGTTGGCCTTGAGTTTAGCATAAAAAGCTTCTACAATGTAGAGGTACATTTGTACTATCTTTAGATTTTTCTAGTGGTTTGAACATGAAGTCATGGTGTAGTTTGTCAAAATCTTTTTCTGCGTCTATTGAAATAATCATATGATTGTTATCTTTAAGTTTACTGATGTGATGAATTATGTTTATTGATTTCCATATGTTGAATCAATCTTGCATCTCTGGGATAAACCCCACTTGACCATGGTTCACTATCTTTTAATATGTTTTTGTGTGCAATTAGCCAGAATTTTATTGAGAATTTTTGTATCTGTTTTCATCAAGGGTACAGTTTAATGCAATTCTTATTAAAATCCCAATGACATTCTTCCTAGAACTAGAAAAAGCAATCATGAAATTGATTTGGAAAAATGAGAGACCCAGAATAGCTAAAGTAATTCTTAGCAAAAAGAGTGAAGCAGAAAGCATTACAATACCAGACCTTAAATTATACTACATAGTATAGTAGTATGGTAACAAAAGTGGCATGGTATTGGCACCAAAATAGATCTGTAGACCAGTGGTACAAAATAGAAGATGCAGAGACAAACACATAAATATAGTTATCTGATACTGGACAAAGGTGCCAAAAACATACATTCTAGAAAAGAGCCTATTCAACCAATAGTGCTGGTAAAACTGGGAATCTGAAAATACAAAAATGAAATTAAACCTCTATCTCTCACGCTGCACAAAAATCAACTCAGAGTGGATCAAAGACGTAGGCTCTAGAACAAAGACTCTGTGCCCAATAGAAGAAGAAGTAAGCCCAAATCTGCACTATTTTGGCTTATGACCTGACTTCCTTAACAATACTTCTAATGCACAAGAAGTAAAATTAAGAATCAATAAATGGGATTGATTCAGAAAGTTACTTCTCAGAATAATTTGAAGAGAAAGCCTACAGAATGGGAGCAAATTTTTACCACAAGAACATCAGAGAGATCAGTAATATCCAGGATATATAAAGAACTCAAAAATTTAACACCAAAAAAAGAAAAAAACAATCAATAAATGGGCTAAGAAAATGAACAGACACTTCAAATAAGAAGACATACAATTTATCAACAAACACATGAAAAAATGTTTATTATCTCTAGTGATTAAAGAAGTGCAAATCAAAACTGCTCTAGAATTTCATCTCACTACAATCAGAATGACAATTAGCAAGTATACAAGCAATAATAAGAATTGGTGAGGATGTCAGGGGAAAAGGTACATTCATACATTGCTGGTGGTAGTGCAAATTGGTGCAACCACTCTGGAAAGCAGTATGGCGATTCCTCAGAAAACTGGGAAGGAGGGAACCACCATTTGACCCAGCTATTCCAATCATGCCTTTATACCCTAAGGACTTTAAATCAGTACAATACAGTGACATAGCCACATCAATGTTTATAGCAGCCCAGTTCACAATAGCTAAACTGTGGAACCAACCTAGATGCCCTTCAACAGGTAAATGGATAAAGAAAAGTACAATAAAATACTCAGCCTTAAAGAAGAATGAAATTATGGCATTTGCAAGTAAATGTATAGAGCTAGAGAATGTAATGCTATGTGAAATAAGCCAATCCCCAAACACCAAAGGTGAAATGTTTTCTCTGATGAGTGCATACTGATCCATAGTTGGGGGGGATAGGAAGAATTAAAAAACTTTGGATTATGCAGAGGGGAGTGAGAGAAAGGGTGGAGTGTTAGGGATGGGAAGGATGGTTGATGAGGCAGACATTATTACCCTACATACATGTATATTTAAACTACTGGCGTGACATCTTCCATGTACAGCTAGAGGAATGAGAAGTATTGCTCTCAAAAATTGCACTCCATTATCATGTATAGATAATTAGAACAAATTTTAAAAGTTATAGTTGTTCCAAATTTGCATATACATTACCAGTGTATACAGTAAAATTTTATCAAATCAAAATTAAAAAGTCAAAAAATTAATATAATTTCTTTATAATTTTCTATCAAAGGACTTAAGAAGCACCTACTATTTCTTATATGGCTTCTTCTTCTCATCATCATATTTTGAGGATATCTATTACATTTGTCAGTGGTCATTTCTATTTATTGTGGAGAGCAACTGTACTGTATTATCCCAACTCCATTGATGTGAATTTTATGTCCTTTTGTGTCTATATATTTTCCTTTATCCCCAAATTACTAGAAGTCAAATTTTGCATCTTGGACAAGGTATATAATTACCTTAATGAGAACATTCTAATTTTCTGAAATAGATGAATATAAAATTTGACATGATCTTTATTAATGTATGAGAATGCCTATGGCTTAATGCAATGAATTTCACTGACTTTTAAAATTTTTAAATGCTTTTAATTTTTAATTGACATATAATAATTGTACAAACTTATGGGTTTCAATATAGAGCATCTGAACATATATCCATTATATATTGATCAAATCAGGGGCTTCAGCGTATCTGTCAGCTTGTACATTTATCATTTCTTTGTGAGAAAACATTTGAAATCCTCTCTCCTACTTGTATTACATAACCTCTTATTGTTAAGTACAGCCACTGTACTCTGCAATAGAGTATCAGAAATTATTTCTGCACTTGTAACTTTGTATCTCTTGATCAAACTCTTCCCTTTATCATTTGCCTCCAGCCTTCCTCTACCTCTAGTGACTACTATTCTACTCTCTTTTTCTTTTTCTGTTTTTATTGGTTGTCCAAAACATTGCAATGCTCTTGACATATCATATTTCAAAAATTTGATTCAAGTGCGTTATTAACTCCCATTTTTACCACGTATGCAGATTGCAGATTCACATTGGTTACACATCCACGTTTATACTCTCTTTTTCTACGAGATCTGCTTTTTGAAAATCTTCCACATGAGTGGGATAGTGTAGTATTTAGTCTTCCTGTCCCTGACTTCTTTCAATAAACTTGAAATTTTCTATTTTCACCCACGTTATCACAAATGACAGTATTTTGTCTTTTTTTATGTCTAAATAATAATCCATTGTGCATATGTACATTTCCTTCATCTGCTCATCCACTGATGGACACTTAGATGATTTCATAATGTGGACACTGAACAGTTGCAACAATGAACTCAGGAATGAAGGTATGTCTGCAGCAGGATTTCCTCTCCTGAGCATGTGCTCTTGCCTTGATCCAAAAGAAGAGACAGGACATAGGAAGACACTATTGCTGAAATCTCAGCTTCAGAGGTCTAAATCTATAGACAACTGACTTACTCTTGGCCTGAGATGAGGCAGAATATCATGGTGGAAAGGCATGGTAGAGGAAAGTAGCTCAGGACATGGTCATCAGGAAGCAGAGAATTCACTGGTGTTTTTTTGGATTTCAGATTGAGTTGATCCAAGAGGTGTGTATTGATATTTCAATGTTGTTTAATTTTCTTTTCCCTTATAACTAAAGATGTTCAAAATACCAAATATGGCCCAAGAAAATGGCTTAATGACCAATTGTATATATTATTTTTTACAATGTATTTCTAAGGTCAGGGCAAATATTGTGCTATGTTGCAGGAAATTTATCATGGAGTCAGAGAAATTTGCTTATTCTGTGTCAGATGTAAAGTTATTGTTAGTGGCTTTTCCTTTAATCTTTCACTGGCATATTCATTTTCTTTATGTTTGAGGAAAAGGTTTACATTTCAATGAAGTCCAGTGTATTATTTTTGTACTTTTTATGATTGGTGCATTTTTGTCTTTTGGGGGGTTATCTTACAAATCTTTAATTACCTATATTTGCTTCTAAGCAAATTTACAGTTTTACATATCCCAAATAAATATTTGAATATTTTTGTGTATAATATATGAATATTTTTTTCTATATAGTTAGCTGTTCTAGCATAATTTGTGAAAAAAAATCTTTTCTGTTCATATTGAGATGTTGTCATGCATCAGTCACAAATCCATTGACCATGTACACTGGGGTCTAATTATGAGTGATAAATTCTGGTTCATTGATTTATTTATAGATTGTTATGCCAATATAACATTACCCTGATTACTATAGCTTCAAACCAAGTTTTAAAATCCAGTAAGTACACCAAATGTAATTTTCCCCTAAGTTTTTTTTTAATTCTATGTTCTTTGCAATTTCATATAAATTTTAAATATATATATAAAACATTCAGGGATATTATTTTTTATATTATTGAGGTTTTATTTGTAAGTGAGTTTGGAGAGAACTAGCATATTCAGGTACCGTGCTTGGACTCCTAAAATGAAACTATCATGGATTAAGTTGTTTAAAAAAACAGAAATTTATTTTCTCATTGTTCTGAAGGCTAGAAGTCTTAGACATAGGTATGCAAGGTTGGTTTCTATTGAAGGCTGTCTTCCTGACTTGCAAACAAATACTTAACGTGTCTTTTCTTTCTTGTGAGTGAATGGATAAAATGGTGTGGAACTGAAAAAAAGAGAGAAAAATAAAAGTGTCTCTGCTTATAATGACATAAATCCTTAGGGTCAGGGTCTCACTCTTATGGTCTCATTTGACCTTTATCATTTCCTCAGAGGGCCCATCTCCAAATGCAGCTAGGGTGTCAACATAAACTTTTGCGGGGTGAATACAAGTTAAGTCCACACCATATCTTAACATCGAGTTTTCAAATCACTGAACAGATTATATGTTTCCATCTATTTAGAATTTCATTTAACAATATTTTTTAGATTTTAGTGTAAGGATCTTATATGTATCTCAATACAGTTTCCCAGAGTATTTTGTGGTATTAGTGCTATGGTAAAAGGTTCTGTAGTTTAGAGACAATTTTCAAGTATATGATACTAGTTCATGGGAATATATAATTATTTTTTGTTTGACCTTGCAAAATGTGACCTTGATTCAATTATCTATAATCTTTAAAATTTTATACATATATTTTTTTTCTACATAGGTAATTGTGTTGTCTGAATAATTCCACAATCCCTTCTTTCCTCTTCTCCTTTCTTTCCTGAGTGTTACATTTTTAAGTATATTAAGGGCAAATTAAGCTAGACATTTTCAGGGCTCAAAGAACCTCCATTCTATAGAATAAGTTTTCATAACCAAATCTGAGTAAGTAGTCATTTTTAGAGATGGCAGTCAGATGTGGCATCTCAGAGATGGATGAAGTTATAGTTTAGAGAGTCGGATTGCTATAGGCACAGTAAGATGTGGAAGAAGATGGTCATATGCACAGTGCAGTGGCAGTGTGAGAGTAAGAGTTAGCAGAATGAGGAGGGAATTCATGCACAGGGGGCTCAGTATGAGGTACTGAAGCAGGGAGGTAGATGCGGTCACCTGAGAGATGATGGTGGCAGAGAGGGGAGATTTGTTATAGAAAGGAGGACTAATTAAAAAGTAAATACACTTTGTAAGGATCATTTCAGCAAATATTCTTTCTGTCACAGAAGTAAGGAAATGAATAAAACTGTGTTATTGAACAACAATTAGAGGCACTAGAATGAATTCATTTTAACATATGTACATATATATACAAACATATATATAATACCCATGTATGGTATATGTACACAAAAATAAACCTTAGTTCTATTTAATGAGAGTGTCCCTAGTAGCTTGATTTTTGAGGATGAGTCCACAAGAAGATCAGGGTTTATAGAAATCTCATTCATGTTTTATCAGAAAACAAATAGATTGTCAAAGAATGAAGGCAACTTGTACTTAAAAGCAACTCTATAGTGTTTGAACATCAAAATAAATAATATTAGTCATGAATCATAACCCATTGAAGAAGATAAGAAACAACTCATGAAGATATAAATTATTGATTCATTGATGGAATAAAAGTAAGAAGTGCAATGCTTACATTGTTGTTTCTTATGAAAATATGTATTAATTACAACGGGAAGACACCAAACTTTCCAGTAGAGAAGATTTATGTTGAACAAAATGAATACAATATGTAAAACCAGAAAATGATATTTAGTGCTCATTATCAAGGTGAAAAAAGAACATAGTACCACTTTTGTGATAATCCCACCAAAATGCCTACCCCATATTTAAATATGAGGAAACACGAAAACTAAATCGAGGCAGATCTTGAAGTTCAGCTCATCTGTAATTACTATGATTGTCTAAATCTTCATTAAGGAATACTGACAAACAGTTCCAGACTCAAATATCCTAAACAAACATACCAACTAAATGGGCAGGTTATTTGAGAGTCAAATCGTTTAGGATAAAATGTGTTCTTACTTCATTCCAACATCCTATTATTTTGACTTTCAAATATCTTTTAAAAGATTTTCTTTTTTTTTTTTCCTTTTCAGTTAGTACGCTTGCTAATATATTTGTATGTACTCATTGAAAGTATGAGTATTTGGGGAACTGTGTTAAAGGAAATGGTGAGATGGATGAGTCTGTCTTTTGGCTTTGATTTTGAGTGTGGAGGAAACCCCTTTTGTCTTCCAAAATCATATATGATGTTAACTACAGAAATCTTTATAGAATAAATGCAAACTCATGTTTTAAAATTGCTTATAAATATACAAATTCAACACCCTTGCAGATACTTTTTTTTGTGAGTTATATAATGACACTCTTGAATGCCATTCTCTGCCACCAATTATATGTATGGAAATGGGAAAATCATTTAATTTCTTGGGTTTCTGGTTTGGTCATGAATCAAATGGAGCATTTGGATAAGATTAAATTAAAAACATCATTACTTCTGCCATTTTTCCTTTTTTATTTGTTCTTTTTTAGATACACACATAGAGTGTATTTTAACATATACACATGGAGTGTAACTTATTCTAATTAGGATCCCATTCTTATAATTGTACATAACATGGAGTTTCACTGTAGTATATTTATATATGTACATAAGAAAGTTATATCAGAAACATTGTACCGTCTTTCTTATTCCTATCCTTTTCCTTTCCCTTCCTTCCCCTTTGTCTAATCCCCTTTACTTCTATTCTTCCCCTCCCTGACCTTGTTGGGTTTAGCATCCACATATCAGAGAGAACATTCAGCCTTTAGTTTTTTGAGACTGGCTTATTTCATTAGCATGACAGTTTCCAGATCTATCCATTTACTGAAAAATATCACAAAGTCATTCTTTTTTTAATGGATGAGTAATATTTCATTTTTTATATATAACATAATTTATTTATCCATTCATCATTTGAAGGACACTTATGATGGTTCCATAGCTTAGCAATTGTGAATTGTGCTGTTATAAAACTTGATGTGGCTGTTTCACTATTGTATACTAATTTCAAATCCATTGGGTATATACCAAGGAGTGGGATATCTGGGTCAAATGGTGGTCCTCTTCCAAAATGATATTAACATAGATGACAAAAATAAAGAATGAAAAACATAAGCTATATAAAAGTTAATTACCATCAGACTGAATGATTATGTATCTCTATTTAAATTTTGTAAATCAGTATCTAAAGAGCAGTGTTTTCAAATTATGAAATGATAATTTGCATTTATCATGGTTATATAAAATTTGTGAATATAGTTTGGTAAGCATATTTTTTTAACTTCTATGTATTGTATTTTCTTGTTTTTTTCTTCTCTTTTTTCTAAGTTTTCATTAATCTTGCTCTTCTTTTTATCAACTATAATATCCTAGTTTCTTTTAGTTTTTTTTTTAAATTTTTATTGGTATATTATGGTTTTATACAACATTAAAATTCATTGTTACATTTTAAAAATTAGTTGTAGATGGACACAATACCTTTATTTAATTTACTTATTTATATGTGGTGCTGAGGATCAAACCCAGCACCTCACACTTGCAAGTGTTCTACCCCAGCCCCATTGTTACATATTCATATGTGCAAATGTATTGTCTGTGAGATTCATTCAAATTTTTGGGGAGCACTGATTATTTAGTTACAGTTCCAGGAGTGACCCATAGTAATAACTGATTTATAGCACATGGATTTACTGGTGGCATTCCTTTATTCAGTATACATTTACAAATATCATATACTGGGAGCTCTGCAAGGGCAAATTTGCAGTTCAAATATGAGTACAAATCCTGGTATCAGGACATTATAGTCTAATGAAGGAGACAGACGCTTTTGTAAATAATTACAGCATTGTGAGCCAATCAACATTAGGGGTGAAAATGTTTTTCAAAATACTTCATGGAGGAGGTAAAGCTTCTTTTGATTTTCAAATGATTATTAGAAGTTTTACAGATGATCAGAAGGTGATTGCTTTCATGCATCACCTTCTGATCATCTGTAAAACTTCTAAGCTTCATGGTGTCTTCAGAGACCTACAGTAGTGAAACTTTGACTTTAGATTGATCATAATTATAAGAATACCAAAAAGGGGCTGGGGCTAGGCCTGGGGCTCAGCAGTAGCTCTGTTGTCTGGCATGAGGCACTGAATTCGACTCTCAGCACTGCATATAAATAAATAAAATAAAAGTCTATCAACAACTAAAAAAAAAATCAAAAAAGAATGCCAAAATATCACTTTGTGAAGAAATTTTGAGGAAAGCATTGGTATTTTAAGTTTTTCATCTACACCAGAGCCCCAGGATATGGTTTGTAGCATATGGTCCTGGAAATATTAAAGTTGAAATGACAGAGAATGGCACCAGATCTTGATGATTTCTCTAGCAAAGGAAAATGTGTTTAAGAGTGCATTATGATTGGTATTATGGAGGAGTTGGGGTTGGATAAAACTATAGATGCATATTATGAATGCATTTTTTTCAGTAACTGAGATGAGATGACTTGAGATAGACAAAGCCATCAAAAATTCCCTAAGGTTGTATTTGCATGTAGCATCTTTCCTGGATCAGAGCATTTTATAGAGAATTGTGTTCTCATTGTGTGAGTTTTCTAGGGCTGCCATAACAAAATACAACAGATGGGGAGGCTTAAAGAACAGAACTTTGTTTCTCCCAGTTTTGATGGCCACAAGTCCAAGATCAGGATGTCTGTCAGAAGGATTGGTTTTTTTCTGTGATCTCTCATTGGCGTACAGGTAGCTAGTTTTTGTCATGTCCTCACATGATCTCTTCTGGGTTTCTGTTTCCCATTTCCTCTTCTTATAACATTGGATTAGTACTGGTGCTAATGTGTGTGTGTGTGTGTATATATATATATATATATATATATATATATTGGCTCTACTTAGAAAGATTCAGGTATGTTAGACCAGGACCATTTGATTTTTGCTTTATAATTTTAGTTTCTTTGCATGATCCACATTGGAATAGAAATAGGGGATGGCCTTATCTAACATTACGAATTGCCATCTCTAATTAATTACTGGGATCATTGTCTCATGGCTCCTTTATAAAATTGTGGTTTTTCTCCAAGCTTTAGCTTTTTCAGAATGTCTTGGAAATGATCTGATCTTACTATTGCTTTATGCTGTCTTTTTGTGTTTATTTTAATTCTCATGATTCCAAATAATATACATTTAATCTTAAAATGTGGTATTTTTTAATCATTTTATGGCATCTGTTCTTATACACTACAGAGACATTTTCTTTAAGAGCATAGGCATAGTCTTTAATGTTCACCTAACTGTGGAAAATTGAGTACTTCTGAAGTTTGGAGGAGACTTGTGGAGTTACTACAGAGAGTGATAAGAAAATGGATTAATGCAAATGGGTCACAAATGATGGCTCATTTTGAGCTAATCACAAGGAAAATGACCTTTGAATTAAGTCCAGAGTAGTTTAACCGTAACACAGTTAGAAATATGTATAGTCATATCCTCATAGGATTGTTTTTAATTTTTTAATTTATCTTGATTATGAAATAATTTAAAATTCATACCAAGCATGTTTCTGCAGTAATTAATACATTATATGAAATTTCTGTTAATCTCCTAGATATTACTGCTTTCAAACCTCATACATATGCTGTACCATTCACATTTTTTTCTATGTATAATACACATTGATATTTGAGCATTATACTTAAAAATAAAATATGTGATATTTTATAACATAATTAAAATAATACCAGGGACCACATTCTGTTCCCTTCATCTGTGCCAGTTACTATTTAGGTGCTGTGTTTAAATCTTCTCAACACTATTGCAAGATAGATATTGTCATTCCACAGGAGGAAACTAACTTAGGAAAGTCAGTTATCGTATCTAGCCATTTAGTTAATAAACAGCACAGCTAGGAATCAAATCAAAAACTACATAATTTAGAAACCTGGATTATATATGCCTCTATAATGTAAGAGCATATTAATACTTATATGCAAAGCATCACAGAGTTACTGCATTATTTTGTTTTGTTTTGTGGGCAGGGTTCTGATTGAGTACAAAAATCTATCAGTAACAATTTCTCAGACTGAAATTGTTTTACTCAAAAAATGTACAGACAGACATTCACAGGGGGAAAAAAACCCTGCAGTTTTAACTTCAGTGTGGAATTTCTTGAAAACATGACCTAATCTTTCAGAGTCTCAGTTTCCATGTTTATAAATGAAATAATGATATCCATTTATGCAAATCATAATTCCAGAAATCAAAATTAGGTGATCAATATACAAACTCTTTAGAATTTATCAAGACCTACCCAAATGTGCAGCCCTATTAAAACTTCCATGAGAAAATACAATAATTATTATCAAACAGAATATTTAATTAAATGCAATTTTAGTTATATAAATAAAAAAAAGAATCTAAAAACATAGTCAGAATTGGAAGTGGCAGCATTAGTGATAATTATATGTTGGGCATGTACTATGTTGGTGGTTGATTTTCTTCCCAAGCATATTTTTCCTGCCAGCATCTTTAATATGCCAGAAATATGCAAACTGAAGGAAATGGATAGAATATTGAAAAACATACACACATGCAAGGAACTGGAAATATTTCTGAACAAAATATCATTAGTTCATTTTGATTTAATCAAAAAAGCTAAAGACATGTTACCTAAAGTTTTTAAAGTTAAAGGCAAGACAAAAATATTGAGATATTCACAGATTTAGAGATGAAATACTGAAAACTGATGTTACTCAAAAGCAGTGGTATAAAAGTAGCAAATATTAAAGAGTACCACATTGAAGTACAGAAAGTATGACCAAACATTTAATTTTTTTCTAGCCAGTAGAAATACATAGCAACTGGAATCTGGCCTGTGTAATAAACTGATTTTATTTGGAACTTTAATCAGTTAAACATTTCCAAATGAAAATGCTCATTTACCATTTATTGAATAGGGTAACTAGACTTCAACATTTCTTTCTTATGATAACTAGACTTAGATTTTAAAGTATAAATTCGGAAAGCACTTTTTTTTATAACACAGTTATCAGTTACTAATACCACTTTTTATTGCCTTGCAAAAATGCATGTTTTGGGTAATTATTCATTTATTTTTTTGGGGGGGGTGGTACTAGTGATTGAACCAGGGGGTACTTTACTACTGAGCTATGTCCCGTGCTCTTTTGTTTTATTTGAGACAGGGTCTCACTAAGTTACACAGGCTAGCTTCAACCTAGGAAATCTCCTTCTTCAGCCTCCCCAATCCATGTGATCATAGGCATGGGCTGAGCCTGACTACTTTGGATAATAATATTTTAACCAAAACTTCACTGTATTGCAATAGCCTATTTTTCTCTTTCCTGAAATATTTTCAAGTGGTCAGAAAACTTTTG